>NC_080043.1:75506943-75849749 GCF_012489685.1 Lotus japonicus
AAAGCATACAAAGATCATTCAAGAACCCAAATTGAGGAATCCTTAGGAAATTAAAAAAAAAAAAAGAGAACAAGAGAAAGAAAACACAAACAACTATGCACAAGACAACACCTATATACATTATCCTATTCATCAATTCATGACTAATGAACCTAAATTACATTAAATTCACTAGCTGATTCATTCCAAGACAGGTTCACAGAATTCCAAACCACAAATCATGTTATAGTTGATCAGGCTACAACAAGCATTAAGAACAAGAATAAACCAGAGATATTGATACACAAGAACAGTTATGTACACTATTTACAACTCAAATCAACATTCCACTAGTTTCACCAACATTCCCAAACACAATCCCCGGCAACGGCGCCAAATTTGATAAAGGTTTTTTCCTCATTTTTTTGTACTGCTTTTGGCTAAACCTTTATGATTCAATCATAGCAAAGCAGATACGGGTTTATCGTCCTCAGGGATTGTGTGAACATCAGTTCCACCAGTTAAACATTGACCTGAGCGGATAAAAAGATGTTTGATAAATTGTTTTTGTGATTTTCAATATAAGGAAAGCGGTAAAAGAAGGTTTACAGAGATAACAAAGAAGAAAACGTATTTAGAATGCATTCCCCTAATCCCCTAATTGCTTTCAACTCAAACACTTTTGCAATGGTTCATTTCATTTACGATGCCGAGAGTTATCCACCTAACTATCCCTAGCCTAGGTGAATCTATCAATTGGAATTCCTAGACGTAATCCCTTACCATCTAGAAAACCCAAAAGGAATAATATAGCTCAAGTTCTCTCTCAAAGACATTCTCAATGACCAATACATCCTGAGACAAGGTACCATAGGCTTGCAAGTCTCCGTTGTCACTCCGGAAACTCCTGTTAGAACTCAGAACTCCACCTGTCACATGGAAATCCACTATTGCTCCTACCCAAGATATTCTTATTCTAGGACAACTAGTTCACTGAGTGGTTTCTCTCTTGAACCGGACCCGCAATTATCTCCCAATCTCATGCTAGTTCATAAAAATCTAACACAAATCAATGATACTTGAAGTGTAGAAAGCAAAACTTTAACACACGGCGTGACCTAAGACATAGGCATTCTACTTTCATTGATCTAAGCATACACCAACTCATATCAACCTCTCGATCTATTTATAAATTAGTGAAGCTCTTTTGATTATCAATTGATTGGTTAGAAGCATGAAGTACAAAGAGAAACACCATACATGAAAGATTTCCATTTACATCAATAATTGAATTTACAACAACCAAAGAACTAAGCTATAACATTCTAGATACAAAAATAGAAAAGAATATATACAAGAGATAAGAAAGGAAGAGATGAAACCCGAAGAACGGAGACGAATCCACGGCGATGGAAACTTTCTCAAGCTTTCCATAGCCACCAAGAGGTTGTCACCATGCTCCAAAGCACCACTCCATCAATTCCTAGCCCAGGGACCCTTCCTCCATGAAGCCCAGCCTCCTCTGAATGTTTTAGGGAGGAAAAATGGTGAAGAATGGAAGAGATCTCGTGAAAAATCGTGTTCTGGCCTTTTATAAGGGTCCAAGGCGGTTTGGCTCGCTTAAGCGAGCTTGAGATTCGCTTAAGCGAGAGCCTTTTCTTAACACTGAAGTACTCTGCTCGCTTAAGCGAGCATAAGTCTCGCTTAAGCGAGGGTTCACTTTCCTTCTATGCCACTGAATGGCTCGCTTAAGCGAGAAAGAATTCGGCTTAAGCGAGATTGTCTTCCAGAATTGATACCCTCTGCCATATGATTTCGCTTAAGCGAGTAAACATTTGGCTTAAGCGAAATTCTTCATTTCTTGGCCTTTTGACATCTTGTGGCACAGATCTTCATAGTTTTTCTCCTATCATTGAAAACAAAAGATTAAATGTGAAAAATATAATAATTACTATATTTCTATACTAAAATTAAGTATTTACTAAATCAACTACTTATGGGGATAAAATAATCAACAATGCAAGCATATAGGTCAAATAAGTGCTTAAAATGATATTTAAAAACACGTAAAATTGGCACTTATCAATTGACACCCGAATCTTCATCGGACTTGCATGGAGTATCACAACTCAAATACTCTGTTTCCTCACCAAGATTCATAGCTAACATAAAGTTGTTGATTTCCTCTACACTTTCAAGTGTTGGTGCAAGGATTGCTCTTTCTTGGAAGAATGAATTTTTTTCCAAATTAAACAAAAGTTTCGGATATGAAAAATTTACTATTTCAAGTAAGGGATCCTTACACGGTTCAATAAGAAGATATGGAGGAATCTCAATGAGTGAGTCGGCTTCATCAATGGTTGTAATTGTTCCGTCTCCCACTTGAAGCAACCAATTAGCAAACTCTTTTATTTATGCTGATGAAGAAGATGAGTTAGCATTTTGCAATCTCATATTAACAGTCAATTTCATTACCTTGCAATGCTTCCATAGATATGAAGAATTGATAGGAGAACCCACAATCTCCGAACGGCTTCCTTTGGAAATAACTGGGAGTATTTGTCTAAAGTCGCCTCCTAGTACCACAACTTTCCCTCCGAATGAAATGTCATAACCATAAGTAGATCTAGTCTTCATAATGTTATTTAGAGATCTGTCCAAAGCTTCAAAGCAATGTTTGTTCAACATAGGTGCCTCAAAGAAACAGTGTGTCTTTTATAAGTACCCATATTCCTGAATAGTTCACTAATAGGAATGTCCTCACGAAATCCATCTTCTCCATAAGGAAAAAGTAAAGGGTACTGCAGTGGGATGAATGCAGTATGCGTCTCGTGGATTTTTGTCAAGAAACCATATCTCAATTTAACAACAACATCCCTACCAAATTGCATATCATCAAAGTCACCAACGATTAAAGCTACAACCCCATCAGCCGTAGGCATATTAATTATAGGTTCTGGGATCCTTTCCCCTTGCTCGAAAAAGACGCACAAAGAGTTGAGAAGTATCATCAGAAGATAGATGATCAAGAACCTGCCGAAAAACTCTAGCAAACACATTGGTCTGGTCAATCAAGTTTTTTAAATCCTCAACAAATGAATTATCAAGCCCTTTTCCAGCACCGTTAGAGCTGCACAATGTTCAAAAAAAAAATTAAATAATTATAAATAAAGATATACATGGCATAATATCCAATGACAATACGTATAATATTAAACTTTTGTGTTGCCTAAGAATTTTCATCCGATTTTTTGTTTCGTTTTGTGTATCGTATATATACAATTGAGCAAATTTTGGGGGTTGACCTACTTGCGGAATTAAGCTTCCTATTCGATGATAGTTTTGACCGCATTGGACAAATTGTGGAGGCCTGCCTCCGTCATTAATAGAAGTTTGAACCTTAACACCCATAGAGGTAAATGTGAACATGCTGTTATATGCTCTGATATTTTCCTTAAAATTCTTAGCTCTAGGATCTTTGTGTGTCCATAAATCCAGTAATAAAGATGGCGGGTTGCGTAGATAAGGAAGGGTAACTTTTCCTTTTAAACAACACAATGAAAATGCAGCTTGTCCGGAGGATTTTATTTTCCCAGTTTTCTCATCATGCAACATTAGAGCATTACAATAGAAACAAATAGACGTAGGATCACCCAAGTCAAGTATTTCTGCAAATTGTTTAAAATGTGTTTTTAATAAATTATAAATACAATTATATATTAAAACCTTTTTCAAATAAATAAATTAAAATAAATGAAATAGTGAACCTGTATCTTCAGCCTTTTTAAGCAAAACAATAATGTTTGGAGGGATCTCTGGGATGGGCTCTTCTATTGGGTCATTGTCTTCAGATTCAATGTTTTCTGCATCTGCATTTTATGTCATGCAACCAAAGGTTAAATATAAGAGTTATAATGGTATATAAACCAAAATAATAACCATGGTAGATATTGGGAAAAATATGGAATGGTAAAGGAAAAGATATTTAAAATAACCTGACATATCATCATCGTTGCTTAGTGTTTCGTCACCAGTTATTGAATTTACGGGGACGACATTATTGCTCATTTCAGTTACTTGACTTGTTACAATCACTTGACTCAAATACTCAAACCTTCATGATTAGACAGATCCTCATTAATATTGCCCTCGGTCTGAATCGGCCTTGCAAATTTATTACCCCCTTTATGCTGTGAGAGAACATATTTTCTCTTTGCTCAGGCTTCTTTTGAAGTAAATGAGGTACTGTAGTTGGAATTTTCCACTGATAGGGGGGCATTGCTATAGATGAATACCCTAATGGAGTTTTGTCAATAATGCTGGATCCTACAACAAAAAATTATAAAATTAAATGATTCACACTGGAATGTATACCAAAGATAGCGATTATAACCACTCTAAAAAACAAAACAAAAAATCATATACATTACCAATGATTGGAGAATTTTCATCGTTTGAAAGGGGCTGACGTGCTTAGCCATGAGTTTTTTTGCACTACTATTAATAACTTGTTGGGACTGATTTTTCGAAGAGCTCTTTGCAGGAGTTGAGAATGATTTTCTTGAAATTGTAGCAGGTGTGTGTAGAGCTTGAGTATTGATATCTAAGGTAGAACAATTGGGGTTGGATGAACTTGATGAGATACCACAATTTCTTCTATTTGATAATATTGCCTTTCTCTTTGCCCTGACTTCACCAGAACCTCCCTTCTTGCTTGGTTCCATGAAGTAGGTGAATGCAGACTGATGCTTACCACTGTGCATTATATATATTTTTTGGGATGAAATTTCTAGGTCCTTACGTAATTGATTCCAAACGTATTAGCTTTTATTTGTTTCCAAAAAAAAAACTAATAAAACGTTAATTATGGAGTAAATTATGTCACACTAATTGCGGCTGTAACTTTTAAGGGTTTAAAATCTGAACTTATTGACCTTTAAAATTGTTTCCAAATTAAAATTATTAATGAAATATTTGAAACAACAATATTATTTCCTATAGGTATTAATTTTTCCTTAAATATGGACCTTTATTATTTCATTTTTAGTTTTTATTAAAATATATAATTAAGAGCATTTATAATTTCCTGAGAAAATATCTATTTTTAAAACACCCTTCCGGTTTTTTTTTTTTTAATTTGAAACAAATCAAGCAGAGATCAGATTTTGACAAAAAAAAAGCTTTAATTCAATTTTTATAATAGATATTAAAAAAATGAAAATTTATGCAAAATCAATTTATTAAAACATAGAAATAAACACTAAATGTGTTTAACGTGACATTTTGTACCAATTTATTTTTTTCAACTTTAACACATTGATTTTCCTGATTGAAGCTATATTTTTAAGAATTTTTTCGTTTTTTTTTAATTTGAAACAAATAAAGCAAGGATCAAATTTTGAAAAAAAATGCTTTAATTCAAGTTTTTTATAAAATATTAAAAAAATGAAAATTTAGGCCCACTGAATTTATTAAAACATAGAACTAAACACTCCATACAAATATCATTTACTCTAATTTCCTTAATTAATTCATTTTGTCGTGCATTTATTTGTTTCCATAAAAAAAACTAATAAAATGTTAATTATGGAATAAATTTTGTTTCACTAATGGTGGCTATAACTTGTAATGGTTTAAAATCTGAACTTTATGACTTTTAAAATTGTTTCCAAATTATTATTATTAATGAAAGATTTGAAACAACAATATTATTTCCTGGTCGTATTAATTTTTCCTTAAATATTGACCTTGATTATTTCATTTTTAGTTTTTATTAAAATATACAATTAAGATCATTTATAATTTCCTGAGTGAATATCTATTTTTATAACACCCTCTCAGTTTTTATTTTTAAATTTGAAACAAATCAAGCAGAGATCAGATTTTGACAAAAAAAATGCTTTAATTCAATTTTTATATTAAATATTAAAAAAACGAAAATCTATGTCAAATCAATTTATTAAAACATAGAAATAAACACTAAATGTGTTTAACGTGATATTTTGTACCAATTTATTTTTTTTAACTTTAACACATTGATTTTCCTGATTGAAGCTATTTTTTTAAGAATTTTTCCGTTTTTTTTTAATTTGAAAGAAATCAAGCAAGGATCATATTTTGGAAAAAAAATGCTTTAATTCAATTTTTTATAAAATAATAAAAAAAAACGAAAAATTATGCCAACTGAATTTATTAAAACATAGAAATAAACACTCCAAAATAAGTCTATGTATTTAATTACTTATCTTCCAATACTTTTCAGAAAAATGTGATTAGTTTTCCTAATATGCCCGTTTGCGAAATTGAAGGCATACGTTGTAAATGCATTGACCAACTCCCACTCAGCCACAATTTTTCATTTTATTTTCCAATTATGAGTCTTTTTAATTGTTTCATCGTTGTGAGCTTTTGGTTGGTTCGACAGCTCCTTTATAAATGGGTTGTGCATGAATTCTATTTTGGAGAGGCTCATGACTCTTTTATAATTTTTGCATTTAATAGGGGACAAAGAATCAAAATTATAGGGAAATCAGTTTGTATAATTAATTTGTGAAAGTCTCTCTGGTTGTGACACTTGTCAGCCAGAGAGAGGGGTGGGAGGAAACTCAATCTTGGAATGTCATGTGTTAATTTCTTGTGGATAATGATTTTCTTTTTTTATAAGTATATAGATTTTAGAAATGAGGAGGATTCCACTCATTCCAAGAGCAACTTTAAAGAGTTACTCCTCATTCTCTGATTTTTTTTCTGAATAATGTTTTAAAAAAGAATTAATTAGTGAAAAGGGGTGGATAAAACTTTAATTAGCAAACTGGGGTAATTCTTGACACATAGGATCTGATGTGTATGGGGTCATTTGAATTCGCAAGTTTTTTTGCGAATTATGGAGAATCTTGCATGTTCCCGAGGCTTCTTTAATGCTGGACACACCTTGAATTCACAATAATTTTTGCGAATTGAAAAATGTTATATATTTTATTCTCCAGAAGATGTTACGAAATGGATGGTGGTCCATTGGTTCTGACGAATTCAAATGACTTAGAATTCAAATAAGCCACCCCTCGTTTTATCGTAAATTGCGGAGAAATAAATATATAACGTACTCCAATTCGCGGAAATTATTTCGAATCCCCCGACCGTCACTACACCTCTGACCAGCAACCTGTCACATTCGTGCACGTAGCAATTCGCAAGAAATATTGAGAATTCAAGTATTTATCAACCTTAAAATAATCCTCGAAAACACGCAAGATTCTCTACAATTCGCAAAAAACTTGCGAATTCAAGAAACCCCCCACACGTCAGATCCTACGTGTCAAGAACTACCTCAGTTTGCTAAATAAATTTTTTTCCACCCATTTTTGCTAATTATTTTTTTTAAACAATATTTATAAAAAAAATCTCACCCCCCCCCCCCAATCTCACCGTTTATTTCTGTATAATCTATCACGATTGTGCGATTTTGGTCCCATTATTTTTAAATGAGCAATTTTCATCCTTCTTGTTTATGGCGTTAACAGTTTTGATCCTTTCGTTAAATTTCCGTTCAAATTGGGTGATGTGGACCTCATTAAATGAGTTGGCACCCAAAAAAATTCATATATGATATTATTTAACACATAAATTCTATTTTACAAATAATACATTATTAATGCCCCAAATCCCTAAATCAAAATACCTCAACCCTAATACGTATGATCTTCAACCTCCCGCCTTCACCACCATCTTCACATCAAAGTACCATCTTCAATCTCCAATCCCCCACTCCCATGCCACCACCATCTTCAACCCACATCACCACCACCACCACTCCGTCACTACCAATCTCTTCTCTTCAGATTCAACCGCACCACCACCAAAATACCCATCCCAAAGCCCCTTCCCTACAAAACTCGAGCAGAGGGAGTCATATAGGAGTTTGATAATGAGAAAGAGATGTGGGCAAGCATCTGTGTGGTTAGGGGCCTTTTGATAAGCCAAAAACCCCTTGAAATCCTTGAAGTAAATCTGGATCTCTAGAGTGTATGTCTTGATATATAAGCGAAGAGTCATCGAACTTGGAGAGGAGAGAAGACGACGGTGGAAGACGTCGACGCAAATATCGCTCTGATGTGCGGTGGGAGAAGACGACAGTGAACGAAGGTTTGTGCGATAGGGGTAGTTGCAGTAGAGGAAGAAACATAAGGGATTTTGGGACGATTAGATTCTTTTGCGACCATAGATTGGACAGTGGTGTTGGTTGTTGATCTTCTGTTCACTACTGCGAATGTTTTGGGATTAAATTCTGCCCTTTTATGTTAATCTTTGTCATTTTCTTGTTCATTAGGTTTTGTCCCTTTTATGTTCTAGAGATTGCTTTGTCTCCGAAGATGTTCTGGTGGTGACAAAAATGGTGGGCGAGAGTCGGAGAGATGTGAGATGACGGTTGAAGAAGTTGACCGATGCTTACGGTGGTTGTGGGATGTCATGGAGGTTGAGGTTGGTGGAAAATGATGGAGGGGGGAGATGAGTGATGAAGGTTGAAGAAGTCCCTTATGGAGTTTTTTTTTGGTTATCTGTAAAAAATAATAATAATTTTCTTTTAATTATATTTACTATCGTGGAATCTATGTGGACATTGTGTTGGAGTGCCAACTCATTTAATGAGGTCCACATCATCCAATTTGGACGGAAATTTAACGGAAGGACCAAAACTGTTGACGACATAAACAAAAGGGATGTAAATTGCTCGTTTTAAAATAATGAGACAAATATCGCACAATCGTGATAGATTAGGGACAGAAAGTGGAATTAAACCTAATTTTAAAATAATTTCACTTGACCTCGTTTTTATCTATGCCTAATTCACTAACTGACTGCATCAAATGGATGGCTCGTGATTTCCGCCTCTGTTGCTAACCTATAAACATTTTGACTATTTACATATGGGTATTTGAAATAGGCCTCTCGACCACTTCGATGAAAATGTAACATTGCAGCCACTGCAAAAATTCGCTAGTCTAGCGTCGGTCGATTTCCTCGTTTAGCGTCGGTTACAACCGCCGCTAAATGGACTAGCGATGGTTCCCCAACTAACACTAAATTTGGCGCCACTAAGCATACTAGCGGCGGTAAAAGGGAACCGCCGGCACAACCACCGCTAGTTTTTTTAAAGGACTGGCGTCGGTTCGAACCGACGCGAAACCTATTTTTTGAAAGGGCCCTCTGATCATTGATTAGCGGCGGTTGCAGCCGACACTAGTTTTTTTTTTTTTTGTGGCCTTTCTATGTATTTGGCCCACAAATTCTCACTGAAACTAATTTTTGGTCGAAAGTTCTAACACAAGTTTTATATATTATATTTTATTGAAATCTAGTGCTTTTAAATTATGTACTTATGTGCCCCTCAAAAAAAATTTATGTACTTATGTCATAAGTAGTATTTATATGACCAACATCTATTGATCTAAAGTCTAACACACCTTTTGAATAGTTTGCTTATACACAACAAGGAAATTATCACATCATAAGTAATATTTTGTTGACATACATTGGTTAAGTCGTTATTGGCCTTGCTTGATTGCATATTTTTCCAAAACTACCAACATTTCTTTAATCATTGTGATTGAGAAAATGTCATGTTAAAATCTTGATATTTCTCAAAAGAGTTTAAGAGGCTATATAGATGTTATCACGTGTCCTCCTTATAAGCACACCTTTAGTCATTAAAATAAAAACAGACTATGGTATGGTATTAGTAATTGGATTCAGCTAAATGGATGTAACTATATACATATATTGCTAGAGACCATAACTACTGAGATAGAGATTGAGAGAAAGATTTTTATCATACAAAAACAATCATGTTGATTATGGAAAGCAATTGTTTAAGAATATTATAGCATTCTCCTTGCCATATGTTATTATTTTAAAAGCAAAAATCAGAATAAAGTTGGTGATCACCTTGGTCATGGTCACAACTTCAACTTCCAAAGCAAGAGCTAGTTAAAAGCCTGCTGATATCTGTTATAAGATATTAATCAGTACGTGTGGAATGGCATGTGATGAGCACATCAATATATTTCTTGTAAGATTGGATACTCTCACCACAAATTGTGTGTGAGGTAGACAATATTATTTATAATAGAAAATTACAGAATATGCTAAGGAATATTCTGAGGCATATTACAAAATAGAACAAATAATAACAGAGGAATATCCTGTAGGATATTATGGCTATGTATCTCTAACACCCCCCTTCAAGCTTAGCGTTGGATTGAGACCAACTCGAAGCTTGGATCGAAAAAACTCAAACAACGGACGAGGCAATGCCTTAGTGAAAATATCAGCAAGCTGGAGAGAAGTAGACACATGACGAACAGCTAAACGGCCAGAAGCAACCAGCTCACGAACGAAGTGACAATCCAAGTCAATGTGTTTGGCATGCTTATGAGCAACAGGATTCTGAGCCATAAACAAGGCGCTTTGGTTGTCACTGAGTAGAAGAGGAGTTGCAGATAACCGAACACGAAGCTCATGGAGAAGATTAAGCAACCAAACGAGCTCGGAAGCAGTATTAGCCATGGCTCGGTACTCAGATTCACAACTAGAGCGAGCAACAGTGGGTTGTTTCTTGGCACTCCAAGACAATAGATTATCACCAAGAAAAATAGCGTAGCCATAAGTAGAGCGGCGAGTGTCCGTGCAGCGAGCCCAATCAGCATCACTATAACCAAGAACAGCGGGGGATGAGGTACGACGAAATGTAAGACCAAAATGTTGCGTGCCACAGACATAACGCAGAATGCGTTTGACAGCCTGAAAATGTTCCACATTCGGAGCCTGAAGGAACTGACTAACCGTGTTAACAGCATATGACAAGTCAGGACGAGTAATAGTCAAGTACTGCAAGGCCCCAACCAAAGAGCGATAATGCGTAGGATCTGAGTAAGCCTCACCAGAACTGACAAGATGGGAACCAGCAGCCAAGGGCGTCGAAACAGGACTGGCTTCAAGCATCATAGCACGAGAAAGCAAATCATTTGCATATTTGGCTTGTCCCAAGAACAAACCATCAGGAGTATAAGTGATCTCAAGACCAAGGAAGTAGCCAAGCTTACCCAGATATTTAATGGCGAACTCAGCATGAAGGCGAGCAATAAACTGAGTCAGAAGAGAGGGATCACTACCAGTAAGAATGATGTCATCCACATACACAAGAAGATAAAGCGTAGTATGGCCTTTGTAGAAAAAGAACAAGGATGGATCAGCCCGACTACACGAAAAACCATTACGCAGCAGAAAAGAGCTTAAGCGCTGAAACCAAGCACGAGGCGCCTGTTTGAGGCCGTAGAGAGCCTTGTTCAACCGACACACATGAGTCGGGAAACGAGGATCAACAAAGCCAGGAGGCTGTTCCATATAAACAGTTTCAGTAAGATGACCATGAAGGAAAGCATTTTTGACATCCAACTGATGAAGTTGCCAATCATTAAGCACGGCAAGAGATAAAATAAGGCGTACAGTAGTAGCTTTGACAACAGGACTGAAAGTAAGAGAGTAATCGAACCCTGGAATCTGCGTGAAACCCTGAGCCACCAAACGCGCTTTTAAGCGCTCAACAGTGCCGTCACTGTGGAATTTAGTGCGAAAGACCCATTTACTTCCAACAACATTTGTAGTGGAAGGGCGAGGAACCAAAGTCCAAGTACAATTGTTATGAAGGGCAGAAAGTTCATCCTCCATGGCTGCCAACCACTGAGGATGCTTCATAGCTGATTTGAATCCCTTAGGCTCAGTAATAGTATGCAAAGCAGTGAGAAGACCAGTAGGCTGAGCATGAACCAAGGCATATCGCGGATTCGGCTTAAAAATACCGTTCTGAGAACGAGTCCGCGGACGAGCAGCAAGAGGAGCAAGGGGAACCGGAGCCACAACAGGGGAAGTAGCCGGCGGTGAAGCAGGCGAAGCCGGAGGCCCAACAGGAGGGGTGTTCGGCTGTACTGGGGAAGTAGGAGCCGGCGAAGGTGGTTCATCACCAAGAGGAACCGGCAGAGCAGGTAGGGCATCTGAGTCATCACAAGATGGACAAGACAGAGAACCAGCAGGCGGTGAACTCTCCGAAACAACAGGAGGAACAGGTGGTGGAGATGGAGGAGAACCTGCAGTCGGTTCATAAAACGTAGAGACCACCAAATCATGAGGTGAAGAGTGAGAACCTGCAAAAGGGAAGCAAAATTCATCAAATTGAGCATGACGAGACACATAAGTCCGAGAAATGGCCGGATCGAAGCATTTAAATCCCTTGTGGTGACTGCTATATCCCAAAAATATGCAAGGAGTACTCCGAGGGCTAAATTTATTTTTCATGTATGGACGCAAGCACGGGAACACCCGACATCCAAAAGGATGAAAATTAGCATACGTAGGCGCAACATGAAATAGAAGCTGAAATGGAATCTGATTAGCGAGCACCTTAGAAGGGACACGGTTAATAATATATACCGCAGTACTGAAAGCAGCAACCCAATAGATAGTAGGGACATGAGAGTGATACAACATAGCAAGACCAAGCTCAAGAACATGTCTGTGTTTACGTTCGACCCGCCCATTCTGTGCCTGAGTATGAGGACAGGAAAAACGATGAAGCACACCTGAGGCAGCAAATAAAGTCTGAACTTTGTGATTAGTGAACTCAGTGCCATTATCACTTTGAAAAACTTTGATCAACCGGGAGAATTGATTTTCCACAAACGCTTTGAAGCGAACAAGAACGTCATAAAAATCAGATTTGCGCTTCAATGGATAAAACCAAGTAAACCGGGAAAAATCATCCACAAAAATAACAAAGTACGAAAAATCATCAGCAGAAGCAACAGGAGATGGTCCCCACAAATCACAATGGATAAGGTCTAAAACTGCAGAAGCTCTTTTATTATTATCATAAAAGACTAGACGTTTACTTTTAGCCATCTGACAAGAAGTACAACAGATAGGCTTAGGCAAAATGGAGGAAACATTGAAACAACAAAGTTTATGCAATTGTTGAATAATATCAAAATTAACATGTCCTAATCGGGAGTGCCACAATTCAAAAGAGGCACGAGGTAATGGAGAACTGGTAGTAAGCAGCGCCTGTGATCCTTGGTCAAGCACATAAAGTCCTTTATCACATCGGCCCTTTCCCAGAACGGCGCCTGTCTGTCGGTTCTGAATAACAAAAGAATCATCCAGAAAAATAGCTTTAGCATTATGGTGACGAGTCAATTTGCTAACAGAGACAAGATTTTTAGTTAACTGGGGCACAACCAAAACATTAGATAAAGGAACAGAGTGTGAAACAGAACGAGAACCAATATGAGTAATATGTAAACCAGCACCATTACCAACAAGAACACGATCATTACCAGAGTAGTCCTGAGAGTCCGTCAGCTGAGATAGAGAAGGAGTCATATGAGAAGTGGCACCTGTATCCATGTACCAGTCGGAACGGTTTGAGTTGTCCAATGAACAACCCGCAGCAAAGGATTGTGCCAAATTTGCAGACTCTGCAGAACGATCCCAGCGAACCGGACACTTATCAGCATAGTGACCCTGCTCACGACAAATTTGACAGCGGGGAGTGTAGGAGCCACGGCGACCAGAGCCGCCATTGTTGCGACGCTGGCGAGGCCCACCATTAGAGTTTCCACGATTTCCACCACGAGAACTGCCACCGGAATTTCCACGGTTGCCACTAGTGGAAGACTGAGTACCAGAAGGGCGAGGCTGATTGCTCGCATGGAAGGCAGCAGGCGGAGCAGTCACTGATTCCTCAAGAGAAGCCTGAAAAATAGCATGGCTCTCGACCTTACAAAGAATGTCAGTAAAAAGAGGTAGGGGTACCTGATCAAGCTGACCCGTGGAAAAATTTGCATATGACGGGCCAAGACCACGAAGGAACCAGTGAACTTTATCATCATTAGGAACAGGTGCGCCAATAGCAGCCAGCTGATCACAGATAGTGCGAAATTTCCGCCCGTACTCAGAAACGGATAGAGAACCACGACGCATGAGTTGAAGTTCATCACGGAGACGTAGTTCACGTGCCTTGCTGCGTGAGGCATAAGCAGAGTGTAAAGCAACCCAAACATCACGAGCAGTGGTTGCGCTTAGGGTCTCAGAGAGGGCCTCCTCAGTCAGGGAGGAAAGAAGCAGACTGTTGACATTACGATCTCGAGCCTGCCACTGAGCATAAACAGGATTTGGAGAAAGATCACCATTACGTAATGGGTGAGTAACAGTTTGTGCATAAGTTTGTTGAATAAATTCTGGGGGAGGGTCAACTGTAGGATCAACAATGTCATACAAGTTCTGATTCTGAAGAAGAGCAGTAACCTGTTTACGCCAGAGAAGAAAATTATCCGGCTTAAGTTTCACGGTAAGCATATGCACCAAAGTGTTGAAGGAAAAAGTCGGAGGTGTAGCATCGGAAGCCATGTGAAAACAACAGTCCCAAAAGATAGAAATAAACTTCCAGCCAAAAAATCAACTCTAGTCAAGAAAAAAAAATCAACCTGGACAAACGGGAAAGCTGAAGAGAAAATTAATTTAAAAGAAAAACCAGCGTGGATCCCGAGAACTGACGGCTGGCGGTTGATGTTGGAAAAAGAAACCGCACAAAACACGAGGCCGAGCCACGTGCAGGAGGGACAGAAGGGCGGTCTGGCGGCGCTACAAAAACAGACGCTGACAGCGGGCTGTCTGGCGGCTCAGCAGGAGACAGAGGCGCTGAAAAAGGTGCTGACGTCTCTGTCGGCGCGGAAAAAGATGGCTGGAGGCGCGGAACACGAAGCAGGACACGCAGTTGATGTTGACTGCACAAGGACAGAAATGACGTCAGCAGCGCAGAGTTCAGGACGGAAAAAGCTGCAGGACGGGTGGCGGCTGGCACGGAAAGGAAAGCACTTGCACGGAAAGCAAGGCTACAGCTACAGCTTGAGAAAAAAGAGAGAAAATGACGGCAGGTTTGGGGGATAGGGTTAGAACCGAAAACTTGATACCATGTAAGATTGGATACTCTCACCACAAATTGTGTGTGAGGTAGACAATATTATTTATAATAGAAAATTACAGAATATGCTAAGGAATATTCTGAGGCATATTACAAAATAGAACAAATAATAACAGAGGAATATCCTGTAGGATATTATGGCTATGTATCTCTAACATTTCTCTTTTCTATTCTTCATATAGGATACGAAATGGCATGTGCTTCTTTTTAAATTTATGCTTCGCCTAGAAAAAAAAAAAGAAATAGGAAAAATCGCCATAATCAACGGTTAAAGATTGTGAGTAACAACTAAATATTGCTGGTACATAATAACTTTCTAACGGACAATTATAGCATTCTCCTTGCCATATGTTATTATGACTGTGAGTAATCGCCTATATCTGTAATTATTATTGACAAAGTCCTCGATACATTACTGGTGGCGTATAGTAGGTTGTCCACACTTTAGAGACGGTCTTGATTGTCAGTAATTTATTGATGACTCTCGAGCTAATATTTTGATCCATCCCAAAGTTCATACCAACATGACATGAGTCTATGAGAGGCGGTATGCCATCAAGATGCTCTAACTCAAAACCACAAACAAACAAGCAATTAAGAATCTTAGTTGATACAAATGTCAATTTTATAGGCCATTGGTAAATATCCGTTGGTGGTAGCACGTTTTCTTCAATTCACAAGGTAGTGTATGAGGTCCATTGTCTTTGATCCTAGAGTGCGAGAATGAAAGCAGAAGGCTAGGGGGGCTGGAGCACAGGGAAGCATCGATTGTTTGTGAACTAATTTAAGAAGGTGGAATTGCCTTATGGGCTAGTGAGGTATAAGCGACACCGAGGAGTGGAGTCACGAGACCGAGTGTTTGACGTCGTTATGTTTGCTAGGGTTTTCTTTGCCTTGAGGAACGAACTAATGAGTATGTGATGAAGTGATTATGTGTCTATGTGAGTAATAGGGGCTAGTTGATCAGTGAATGGTGGGTTAACCGAAGTGTGTTTTACATATGCACGCATCGATCAGGTTGTTCATCGGCCCATTGGTAAAATTAATGACAACTCGCACCGATTGCTTCAAGCCAATCTTCACCAATCTTTTTACCGTTCGAACAAGTGACTTGACCTGAGTGTACCTCCTAAAATAAATCTTAGTTTGCTAGGGTTCGGGCATTGTAGTGGGTTTTTGGAGAACCTTAGCGGGAATGGTCGCATTCACAATTATTTTTCTTTAATTCTATTTTCTTTCTATTTTTTCTTTATTTTTCCTCTTTGCTATCCCATCACTTATATATCTCATTTCTTTTTCTTCAATTTTTATCTCTATCTTAATGTGGATGGATTTAGAGTGCTAATGAAGTTTTCCGCATGTGTCATCGTAGGATAATTCAAGTGATAGGAGCTAGGGATATATGGGTTGGGCAGAGAGAAGTTTAGGAATCGATTCCTGGTGGATGCAATTTATCTTTCCGATGTAAAAAAAAGAAGTTTTTGCATGTATGTGAGTTAAATACGAATCATAATGGAACCAAGCTGCTCTATTATTTCATATATACCCGAGACCATTACAAGATTTATGGTTGCCATTGACTACAAATTAAATAAGACTTGCATTCCACGATCCCGATTAGAAATCGAGAAAATGAACCTGACTTTATAATTTGATTAATTACTAGTGTTTGGTGTAGTATTACCCTCATACTAATTTACTAAAAGTGGAAAGCTGACTTTAATTTGATTATGATTAATTACTAGTGTTTGGTGTAGTATTACCCTCATACTAATTTACTAAAAGTGGAAAGCTGACTTTAATTTGATTAATTATTAGTGTTTGTTGTAGTAGTACCTCATACAGTTTATTAAAAGTGGAAACAGCACGTTCTACTATTTATTTTATTTTATATACAGTACTAAAAAAAACCAATTGGTTCTGATCAGGAAATGAAAAATATATATTTTTCAACCTCCACGGTAAGAATCTCCAAATTATTATCCATTTTTAAGTGTCACATCTAATAATTAAATCTATAAGCTCCCAAATCTCTCTAGAGCATTGCAAATCGTAAAGGAATGCTTTTGAGTTGGTATAGTGCGCAACTCTACAAGCCAAACAGGCATATGCTAGACATGTTTTTTTCTCTCTTAATAGAAAGGATGGTTAATCATGACACTGTTAGTGTGGCTGAGGGTAATTCCTTTCTCCTCACGATAGGATGGTTATGGTTTCTTTTAGGTAATTTCCTTCCTTTTTCATCCAAAGTCATTGTCCATAATTTAATGCAAATAAAAATGAAACCTAGGAGGGGTAAGGTAAGGGAATGAAAACTAAAAGGGTAATGGTGCATTAGGTTTTGTACATGGGTCATACCCTATATGAGGTGGAAGGTAGAAAACAAAATACCAATTGGATATGAATTTATCATTTGATGAGTGAGAAGTTGAGGTTTGGAGTTTGGACAAAACAACTGACAAATTAATCACAACGGCAACGGGCACAAGTAAGACAAGATGTGGACTTGTGAGGCTTAGCCAGAAATATTATACTGAACGTTGCGAGTTGCTACTACAATATATTTCTGTGGGGCCTTGTGTGCCAGTAGTGACTCATTATTCATTCCTCTATTATTCATTATTCATCTTGCCCATATGTGTGAAATATACTAGTCAAAAGTAATATTTTACTATCCAACATGTTAATTTTAATATATACGTGAAAAATATGCTAGAAGATAAAGGAAAAGAGACATGGTGTGAGTCTGTGAGATATGATATTCGTTCTCTACTCTATATAGCATGTTTAAAACTCATTAACATTTTCATTGAAGTTAAAAAAAAACATTTTCATTGAAAAACTTGAAAGGGGGTAAAATATACTCCAATAAAAAAATAAAAACTGAAAGCAGGATCCAAACTTTCGCCGTGTTTGGTTTAGTGGAAAAGGAATGGAAAGATTGGTGATGGAAGGAAAACTGCCCCAAAACTTTTCTTTCCATTGTTCGGTTGCACTGCTATAGGGAAAGGAAAGAAGAATTTTTGTGGGCCCTGCCTGAAAAAACTTTCCGCTCTATACTCGACGGAAAACAACAAAGGCTTGTGCGTTTAAGTGAGAAAGACTAATATACCCTGCTTAAAAAAATTCACTACCTCTCCCCACATGTGCTATTTTATCTCCCTGTTAAAATTAAATAAGATGTGTACCAAAACAATTTACCAAGGTTGCATATTATATTAAAGTAATTTGTTGACCTGCTACAAATATTAAAATTAACTTAGCTTTTAATACATTGAGTGCATTTTCTTCATTATCATGTGTGAGAATTGATATTGACTATCCAATTTATCATCTTTTATATTTCACTAAATCTTTCAAAAAAAAAAATATCAATGACTTTAAGTATTTTTAATAGATTTTTTTCGCAAACAACTCTCAAATCTGCGCATAGTTTGAATTTTCATAAAATAATAAGGACTATTAGTTTGACAAGTTTATTTGTGGATAATTATGTCATTTCACAAATATGACTTTTCTTTCCTCTCACCTTTTCTCTCAAACCAAACAACCTAAAAAGTCATCTCACTTTCCTTTCCTTTATCTTTCTTTCCTCTCCCTTTCTCTTCCAACCAAACATACCCTTTATATAGAGCTCATATGAATATAAATAGATCAATTCGAGATAGATATTGAAGAAAAAACACAAAAAGTTGCTACTATTTTGCTATTTTTTTATATACATTATTGGTAGGTCAAGTGTCGTTATATGAATGAGCGTTTCCTTCACTACAAAAGGACTTAGGCATAGAGTGTGCTACTGTGCTTGCCCCAATCATCCCCTAGCTATCTCTCTACTCTACTTACTGTGTTCTGATTCCTCTATATTTGCTCTCTGCTCCCTACATTCTTCTCCACTCCACAACACAACACATTCCAACAACTACAATTTTTTACTAATTTCCCAATGACACTAACAAACCCTTCTGAAACATCCACCACCGCCACAACCACCACCACTACCACCACCTCCTCCTCCACATCTTCCCCACAATCACCCTCACATTCCCTCCACAAAACAGAGACCCCTCAAAAACAGAGCACCACCCAAAAACAGAGCACCCGCAAGAGACCCAGAGACTGCAGCGAGCACCGTGTCTATCACGGCGTCAGAAAGCGCAACTGGGGCAAATGGGTATCGGAAATCCGTGAGCCACGGAAGAAATCACGCATCTGGCTCGGCTCCTTCGACACCCCTGAAAAGGCCGCTAGAGCCCACGACGTCGCGGCTCTCACCATCAAGGGCCCCTCCGCCATCCTCAACTTCCCCCACATCGCCGACATGCTCCCCAAACCCGCCACGTCATCCCCGCACGACATCCAAGTCGCAGCTTCAGCTGCAGCCGCCATGGTTGACTTCGACACTACGACTTCTCCTCCATCGTCTCTGTCTTCTTCAGAGTCCTCAGAGGAGCTGAGTGAGATTGTTGAGCTTCCGAAGATTGAAGACTGGGTGGATAATTCCAGAGATGAGTTCATTTTGGTTGATTTGGTAGAAAGTTGGGTGTATCCTCCATCAATGGGGTTAGAGGGAATCGAGTTCTGCGCTGCTTTTTCTGAGGAATATTTTGCAGAACAGAGTTTTATTGGAGGAGTAGATTACTCTGAGTCTGAGATTGAGATACCCATTTGGGATTGATTCCAATTTGACTTTTGGCACTTACATTACAAACACATCCTCTTCAATTCCCAATATGAGAGGTTAATTAACATTAGCATAGTGGTATCATCAATGGTGTTTGGCTATTTTTGCTGTCACTGGTCCTGGGGTCAGATCCTTGGGCATTTAGTGTAATATATATTGTATACTATATTGTATTCTATATATACATTCCTAACTACTTTGGCAACTCCAATTAAAACCAGGTCACTTCTCTCTCTATGCATTGTTTTCTTTTGTTTCTGTTTGTTTATGAAGGTATTCATATAGGAAGCAATAGTCATCAAACTAATTTTTCCGAGGATTTTACATTAAATTTATATGTATTTTGTAATTAATATTTTTCCATATAGACTCACGTAGATCAAATTTTTGACTAAATGTTTAAAGAATTTAGATATCTACTGTATTGTTTTGCATAGTTTTTATTATCTTTCTCTCTCATCGCTAGAAATGAAAAATGTGAAATGTCACATTAGTAAGTTTCTACCACATTGCATTAGTGTAACTTTTACTTTGTGGTTGATATACTTCATAAAAATGACTTCATTATCAGTAAAATCCCTTATAATGTAGCTTTTAATTAAGTTTAATGACGTTGTGACATATGGAATAAGACTTTTGTTATTGTTTTTTTTTTTTTGAACAGACTTTTGTTATTGTTATTAGTTGATATTTCTTGTAAGATCATTTGAGAATATTCTAAAAGATCCTGCAAGGGCTTGATTTGGGGTGTATTCACTTTAGATAAGAAGAGAGAACAACAAAATTAAATATACATGGTTGAAGAAGGCTGATGATATCATAAGGAAAAAAAATGTGGTGTTAGTATAATAAGAATATTGTTTTCAAAACATAAAAATAAATGTTTTGAAGTGGGATGACAATGAGGGATTAAAAGTTGGGTAATTTTGTGAAAAACTAATTTACTAATATTACTGACAACTAGCATTTTTTTATAAAAAAAATTTGATATCATCCTTTTATATTTTTATGCCTACCAAAATTGACACATTTATGTTTGTGGGATAAATTACTGACCACATTTAAGATTGTGACATACAATAATACCTTTCGTATTCACGGAAAAATATCAAATGATATGGTATAAGAAAAAAAAATGCAAACAGGTTGCAAAATTAATTCCCTTAAAAGTTTGATGATTGTGAAAGTGATGTTCAGTGACATCATTAGCTCACACATAAATACCTTGCATACGCAATAATTTAAGCTGATTTGTGTGCTAGTGATATTGATAGTATATTGGTATGTACTCTCACTCCTCTATTCTTATAGTAATTGTCACTATTTTAAATTTTTTGTTTTTATTTTTTGGGTTTTCTAAATAATTCATGATAAAGTTTGGGTTAAATAACTCATCACTGATCACCCAATCACATTAAAGATAAGTGAGTTGAAATTTCTATATTTTATTTATTAATTTATTTCCAACTCATTTATCTCCAATGTGATTGGATGATGAGTTATTTAACCCAAACTTTATCATGGTTCATTTAAACAACCTTATTTTCTTGTCACTTTTAATGGTGGTAGGAGAAACAAATGTCACCGCAAAGCATTCATTTGCACCGCCATATTTTTAGTTTTTTTTTTTAATATGAGGACAAAAAAGAAGATATAATATTAGCATGACAGGAAGATAAAATAGATATACAAAAGTGAAAATACAATTAAAGAGAACGCGAGTGCGAATATATTAAATTTGATGAAAAAACAGTTTTATGATTTATGCTATGCCTGATTTGATGAAAATAGGAAGAAAAAAGGAAAATTATGGAAACAAAACACAAAAATCAGTAAGGTTTCACTATTTGTTTACCTATTAAAATAAAAAGAAAAAGAAAAGTCATGCATGAGCTACACACAAGGTCTTTCCTAAAAAATAAGAGAAAGGGGAGGAAAGCTTTCTTTTCAAGCAAATTTCTTGTTATAGTCTTCATGACATATCTTATAGAGGTAGAGCGGTTAAAACGGGCCAATTCGATCAGCTTAATGGGCTTGTTCGCCACTGGTTATTATGAAAGTGGGTTGAGTTAACGAGAATCATTAATTGCTATACGAGTCACAGAAAAATTAATCTTGCTCGATACATCAGATTGGCTTGAGGGTTTCTACGGAAAAAAACATAACCAAATCTAAAACATGGGGGAAAATGAAAAAAAAATTAGAAACAAATTACTAAAAGGTTATATAATAAACTACTTATATTACATTTAAATAGGGTATCCAACGAATTCAAATCTCCAAAATTATCATAACATTTCATAAGTAAATAAATAAAAAATAAAAATTGTTTGGCTTGCGGGCCAACAAAACTAAACCTGATACAAACCCGTTTGATCTACGGGTTAGATGAGTCGGATTGGTCTAACCTGAGATATACACAACTATATTTTGACCAATTCAACCCCTTAACGAGTCAGTTTATTAACCGATCTAAATAGAGGGTAGCCATGGGCAGTGGCGGATCTAGGACCCGGGGTCAGGGGGTTCAAATTTTTTAAATGAACACATCGGTAAAAATATAATTAAAAAAACTTTAACATGTTTTATACATCAGAAATTATACAAGTCATAGTTGTGCAAATAGGTGAATTTTTTATGCAAATAGGTGCAAAACTTGGTTTACTAGTATAATTTAAAATTTTCAGGGGGTTCAAAAAAATATTATATAGGGTAAATAATTATTATAGCTAGGGGGGTTATGTGCAATTTTTTTTTTCCAGGGGGTTCAATTGAACCCCTCACTCTAAGCTACATCCGCCACTGGCCATGGGCCCAAATTTTTCTTCGAAAAAGAAAAATATACAAATACGAGTATTTGTATAGTTATTGAAAAAATGTATATATATATATATAGTCAAAATATTGATGAAACATTACCACGTACATAGTCATATACTTTGATGTTCATATATTTACTAAAGTTAAACCTTTGCTTAGTGGTAATATTTTCCTTTTGCAACATCTTTTCCACATTAGTTTTTGACGGAATTGACGAAATGACTATAAATGAAATGTTAAACAAATGTCATGACCTAAATTACTTGTTTTAAAATACAAAGACGTATTTAGGAAGCCAAGGGACCATGTTTCGGTGTTTAATTCGGGAAGTCAGGGGACATGAGTGGCAGTGTGGAGGCCGTCGGAGGAGAGATGGTTGAAGTTCAATGTCGGCGACTCTCTCTCCGGGTCCCTTCAAGCCAACTGCGGTGGGGTCCTTCGAGGTCCTTTTGGCCAGTGGGTGTCTGGGTTCTGTAGGAATATGGACTCATTCACTTCAGAGAACATTTTTCGGTAGAGTTGCATGTGATTCTTAATGTTGTGGAGGTGGTCATGAGCCTGGAGATAACTAGACTAGTTATTGAGAGTGGCTCCTTGTCGGTTTATTTCCTCAATTCCCCTCTTGATACTCTCATTAGTTCGCGAATTTAGCGCAATATATATATCTAACAGTTGCAAGAGGTACGTGGGTCGAAGCGTTTTCAGCATGTGCGTCATGAGGCTAATTCTATTGCCGATTATTTAGCATGTGTCGGCTACTCGTTTTCCCTTTGGTGTACATTCTTTTTTATCTCCATTTGGGAATTGTTATAAGATGATTGCTCAGGACAACTTAGGTCTTGCACATTCTAATCCTTTGCCCGCTCTTGACTAGCGTTTCTCTTTTTGCTGGGGCTGAACCCTTCTCTTGTAACTAAAAAAATACAAAAACGTATTTCACACTATCATGATACTAAGGGCCAAAAATTCGATTAACCTGTTTTTCTATATTTTTATTTGTGTTGTTGCTTTACTTTTTTTTTTGGTTCAAAGGAGGGATTAAACCCAAGAAACAGAACTATACACGAGTAGAGCGTGGGAAGGTAACTCCCGAGACATCATACAAAAGTAAATGTGAAACCCTCGGAGGTGGGCTCTCCAACAAATGGTTACCCAGCTCCAAATCATGAGCCATGTTGGCCAACTCATCCGCAACCTGGTTGGCTTCTCGCCGATCATGCACACACCGGAGCTCCCAATCGCGGCCCATCCAAGCACGAATTTGGCTCACCAAGCCACCATACGGATGAAGAGCATTGCAGCCATCATTAACGAGCTGAACTGCCACGCTAGAGTCGCTATCCACCAGGATTTTAGGCACTCCCCGCTCCCAAGCAATGTGAAGGATTGTGAAAATCCTCCAAAGCTCAGCCCAAAGCACATTAGAGGTGCCTAAGTTTCTGCCAAACCCAAACAACCACCTCCCATGCTCATCGCGACAAATACCCCCACAAGCTGCAAGATTGGAAGGACACCTAACTGAACCATTTGTGTTACACTTCACCCAAGTATGAGGAGGGGTATACCACCCCCACATGATCAACCCAGTAGCGAGTACGACTAGGGGGCGACAAGTCTGAAGCGTTGCTCAACAATGTACTTTTTTAGTTATTAGAGTTTAGGTACTTACTGCTGGTTTAGCTATCCAGATTTTTATATTTTTTTATTTGTGGTGTTGCTTTACCAACAATGCATAACACAACGGGTAAATAATTAAGTTATTAAGCTTCTAGTTCATCTTTTCATCTCTAGGTGCGTATATGAAGAAAGATTTGTTAGGAGAAATATACACACTTAAGATAATCTCAAAGTTTTGAATGATTAGTTTTATAACTGTCGGTTGTAGGATTGTTTAGCTATTGTTTAGCTTTATATGAAATTTTAATCCAATAAGAAATTTCAATATAAAAAGTACGTAATTTTTTTAGTGCGACCTCGTTTTTTTAATCTAAACACGTATTTTTTAATGTGGGTGAATTCCATTTACATTCACCAAATTGTCTTATTTTATTGTAACTGTCTTTTTCGTTAAAAGTTGATTAAGTCTCGACAAGATCAAAACACACATTTATCTTTGTCAAATTAGTTGTTGGGACCCTTTTATGTTAAGTTTTTTTTTTATAGGCAATATAAAATATATTGAATGGAAGTACAAGGGGTACTTCAACCCAATACAAAAGAAGAGAGTAGATAAAATTACAAGATAAAAACAGCAAAAGAAACCCACCCCCAACCCCTCCAAGGAAGAGAGACCTTAGAAAGAGGCCTCATTAAAACCTTACTAGGAAAAACCCCCTTGGGAAAACCTAGTGAAGGAAAAAGAGTACCTCTTACTAAGATCAAAACGACACTTCCAAGGAGTAAATACCAACATAAATGAGTATATCATTAACACACCAGCTGCTCCTAATTCTTTCCAACACTGCTATATGTGTCATCTCCACATTCCCTTAATTATGCAGCCCCACTTTCTCTCCCTTCTAATTTTTTTTAATCAACGTATCACTAAAACGATAGTTATAAGATTAATCTCACACCCAATTGTTAATGCATTAAACGGTAGGAGAGACTGATTAATAAGTTTTTCCATTCACAAGAATTGAAAATCGATGTTCTAATCACTTATTTAAAAAATGAAGTATTGAACCACTATGTTAACCATATTGGTTCTCTCTCTTCTTAGATGACACTATGATGTGTAGAACCACACATTGATTGATTAGTGTGATAAGCTACTCCAACTTTTCTTCATTTCCTTAACTAATTCGTTTGGCTAATTCAATCTCTTGATTTTCCACTCTCATTAATTGACTTGGCTTAACGTTTATATTTTGCTTGGTTGAGAGGATCCAGACAGAAAGAAAAAAAGAAGGATTAAAGGAAAACAAGAGCATTAGCCAAAAGATTCAAAGTAACGCCAAAAAAAAATTAGACTAAGTCTTTGAAGGTAAAAGGAGATTGTGTTTGGGAAAATGAACCGTTGTAAGATTTTGAATATTCATCAGTACGTCTTATTCAGAACCTGCCGGTGCAATGTTTTGGAATTGTGGATGATGACATAAGTATGTAACGTAGCGCAGTGTCTATCATAAACCATCAATGATATAGTTTATTAATTAATTTAACTCAAAATTAACTACTACTTAGAGCATAAATGAGTATGTAAAAGAGAGAGACATGAATAAAAGGATGATCATGTAAAGAGAGAGACACATAAAGGAGGAGGAAAGATAAGGAAATGACACTCACCTAGAGAGTAATGGCAACTAGCATTCCTACAATGGAGGTGGTAGAGAGACGTGAACAACGCCGAACGCGACCTTCGTTCATAGTTTTACAAACCTAAAAACAATTAATTTAAAACTTTTTTTTTTGTTTTTGGATATGGTTTTAAATGTTTTAAAACACGCTCAAAACTAACTTTAGCTCAATTTTGCTATACAAGTTTTGCTTTTAAAATTACTTTTCAAAACTAAAAATAAAAAACGGACAACCATACCGAACGAGGTCTTAATAAGATAAATTCTGGATAGAATAACTATCGTCCCTTTATTTTTCGTCTTCGGATGCCATGGCCCATGCATGTATGTCCTTCTATTCTTCATGCAGTTGCTTTCCTTGTTAATTATGTTTTATAATGATATATAGCGGAATCGATCTTGAATACGTTTTCGAGTCGATTCTTAAACAAGTTATGAGTTCTTGAAACGTCATGAACTCAGTTCATGAACTGAGAGTTCATGAACCGCCCGTTCATGAACCGATTGTAGAACTAGTTCCAACCCAATTCTAAAAACTTAAAGCCATAATCAATTCGATAAATTGTAAAAATGGTTCACTGGAAAATATGATTCAACTCGATAGAACCAGTTTCCTAATGCGGTTTAGTTTGGTTTTTGCCTCAACCTGAACCATGAACCCTAAAATTTCCAGCTGCTCCATTACCCTTTCAAACTTCTAAATTAAATAAGTTATTAAAATTCTTTCCCTGCCCCGAATCAAACAATTAATTAGTCTTTTCCTCCTGTAACCAAAAAAAAAAACAATTAATTAGGGGTGGTGAAACGTTCCTTGAAGCCTTATTCTACCAACGAACCAAGTTAAAATGTGGATTGTGGACTGTGCTAATAAAATTCAACATGAACTAAATATAGTCCACAAGCTGAGGCAGATTGAGAAATCAACCGACTTGACTTGGGCTTGCACGAAAATAAGTTACTTGTTTTTTTTGTTACAAACTTACTTGTTTATTTGAATTTAATTTTAATTTTACTAATGTTTTTTACCCGCGCGTTGCACGGGGAATTTGTCTATTGTATTTGATACATCGATCAATATTTTAAACTATAATAATTTTAAGATACTAAGAATGTAAGAACAATCATAATAAAGATGCAGATATTTAAAGAGCATAAATTTAGACACTCAATTCTAGTGTTTTGTAAGCATACACTGAATTAACTAATATATTAATATGCCAAAATCTTTAAGTTTTGCATATGTGAGGTATAACTGAATTTTGTTTGCGAAGATGTATACCTACCATATATGGTGTTGTTTTTGCGGTTTAGATATTTAACTATACATAAATATGTAATTATTGTTTAAATTATTAAAATTACACTTAAGTTATAGGAAAATGAAATATTATTTTTTTAACTCGTACAAAATTTAATTTTTCATGTAAAATGTTGCTCCCCGTGACATCTCGTAACTCTAATATGTTAGCACTAATAAATTTAGGTCATAAATTTATAGTACATATGTATTTGATCTTCAAGTTCTTGTTTGAATTGTCAAGAGCCACTCTTGGTGGCTCAAGGAGGGGACCTTCAAGACCCTTTAAAATAAAAGCAACTCCATTGGTCAATGTTGAAAAATGGCAAAGTTTCCTCTTTGGTGAAGAATCCACCAAATTCTTATTGGCCGGACCAATTTTCCCCAATGCTTCAAAGATTGAGCCATACCTCCTAGAGTTTGAAACAAGGTGGTTAGTTAAGCTTAAATATCACCCATAAGCAAACCTAGAGTTTGATATTTGAAAAACCTGAAATATCACTTTTCACAGGGCATGACCTCAAATAAACCATTTCTCAAAAGTTGTTATAAAACAAAACCTTAAATCTCAATCAAAGCTTGAATCAAATATTCACACTCAGATCAAATACATCCAATAATTTTTTTTCCACAACAACTAACTACGACACATGATTCATACAATTGAATAAAACTATAACTCCCCATGGGTATTTTTTTACCGAGTAATTTGAACAAAAATGAATGTAGACTATAGAGTTTATATTGATTTATGAATTTAAATTCCATTTAAAAAATTATTAAGAAATATTTATCTTTCTAGAAAATCTGTTGGTTCTTATAACCTTCTAAATTTATGCTTCATCTTATATTGGCAATCTCTGTCTAGTAAGCACCAAATATAAGCATATATTTAAAATTAACTAAATTCATTCTCAAACAAAATCCAAAATGGAAGCACCGACTATTGGATTATTGGTACAGAGGAATCTAATGGAAGCATGTATACATTGCTAGTATTGTTCCTACAATTTTAAAAATCTTTGAGAGCATCCTGTGTGAAGGAAACCTCATAACATTTCCCTGCCATGTCTCATTCACAACAACCTGTATACAACAGAACCAATAATGGTAAACATGGAGATTCTAACATGCTGATATAGAAATAAGTTAAAAAGTTTTTTGAAATGATGCACTATTTTGATATTTCTAGTTGAATTGGTATGTTTTCGAGGACAGCTAATTCTGCCTAAGGAAAAACTTTCATAATTGCCATGAAAATTTAAAGGTACCTATCACAATGAGATCCTACTTGTGGTTAGTTGGTTTTTAGATCGATTAAAGCTATGTCAACCAAGTTAATGTGGTAGATTACTATCAATGATAGTTGAAGTTGAAATTTTTTGATAGATTGCTAACAATACAAATGAAAATTTTCACAAACTTCAAAACTTTTGGACTGCAACTTCCAACTGTGCTTCCTGGGACAGATTCAAATATTCTCTTAGAAGCAGTTAGAGCATAGGGGGACTTACTTCGTTTGAAGATGCATCAGTCACATGAAAATCTTCATTCAGCTCAAAAATCGATACTTCAAGGCTCAAGTGTGTGGCTATCACCATCATGAGCAAAGTTCATTAGCAGATTCAAAAATACTGGGTGACCAAATGTAACACCATCATAACGAACATTTGTCACACAATGTCACAACGAATGTCCATATTTTTTTCCTGTAGAAAATAGATAAGAAATCAATGCTCTGCAATCAGGAGAGAGACAAATCACCATTCAATCAGAAATGTGAAGGAAGTCAAGTTGTGACAGATCCATCAAGTAACATTTGTAGGGAACTAGGGTAACATGTAGTGCATAATCTGAAACTGATATTACATCATTACTAACAATGATAATTCATCCTCAAATATTTTCAGGTTGGCAAGGAAAATTGGTATCTTTACATACAAATAAAGAATCAAAACATTTGCTTTAAATCATAAGTATAAAGACTTACCTTGCCTACATACTCACAAACTGTAATTGAAGCTCTTAGAATAGAATATTGTTGCGAGAATAGTTCATGGGAAGTACAGATTAGGGCAGTTGCAACAATAGTATCATGGACATGGCTAAAAATACCTGATCTCAAGATGTAAGATGAATCCAATTAATTGGGGTCCAACTAAAAAAAAAATACATGATGAAAAATTCACTGAAGTAATTCAAACCTAATAAGAAAATAAACTACAAAATCACTTATAGATGAGGAAGTTTTCTTATCCCTCATCAAATCCAAAAATCTCAATAACAGGCAACTCAAGTGAGAAACATAGAGTACATAAATCAAATAAAAATTTAAATTTCACATAAAATTGAATAAAGTAGATTCACATAAAGGAGACTCACATGATTAAAACAATATCTCCAGCTTCAAAAGTTGACCCTCTTCAAAAATCCATCAAATACTACTCGTCATGGGTACGATTTAGCTTAGTTGTAGAATCATACATTCAAATAGTATAAGCTTTATTAGGGCTTGAAATATTGATCAAATGAAAGTTTCAATACATAAATTATTGACTCAACATTTAATAGAAACATAAAATTAACAAAAAAAAAAGGAACCATAATTTGTGCTATCACATTCAAATAGTATAACCATAATTCATCATAGAAGCATGGAGAACCTTGGGCGACTTGAGACCTACAAAAGAGCATATAAGAATCAGATTTAGAGAATAAAATAGACTTGGATGATAAAGATCATTCTAACAAATATATCAAAAGAGGATGAGGAAAATAATCTAATTACTCAACAACATTTATGTCAAACACTTATACAATTATCAACTTATACAATTATCAACACCACATGAAGCAAGTTGCATACTTGAGTGATCTTCCTCATTTTTCCTCCATGTCAACCGGTTCACAGTAGAGACATATAGGGGAGGAGATGGCTGATGCAGTATTAGTAAGGAGTAATCTAGGTAAATCTTAGATAATTAAGACAAATCTTTTAAAATTTTAATATTTTATGAAAAAGTTTCTCAGATCTAAAATTACCTTTGAAAAATCGGTTTCAAGATGTGTTATGGAAATAAATTTTAGGTGTAGAAAAAGTTTATTTTTAGAGTATTAATTAAATTAAATTTTATGTTATTTTTATTGAATTTTCGGATTTTTATTTAATTAAGGATTTTATAAGTTTTTATTGTGATTTAGTAGTTTTTATTAATTAATTTTTATAGTATTTTTATTGAATTTTTAGTTTTAAATTTAATCTACGTAAATCTTAGATAATTAAGACAAATCTTTTAAAATTTTAATATTTTATGAAAACTTTTCTCAGATTTAAAATTACCTTTGAAAAATCGGTTTCAAGATGTGTTATGGAAATAAATTTTAGGTGTAGAAAAAGTTTATTTTTAGAGTATTAATTAAATTAAATTTTATGTTATTTTTATTGAATTTTTCAAATTTTTATTTAATTAAGGATTTTATAAGTTTTTATTATGATTTTGTAGTTTTTATTAATTAATTTTTATTGAATTTTTAGTTTTTTATTTAATCTACGTAAATATTATATAATTAGGGTAATTTTAATATTTTATGAAAAAGTTTCTTAGATTTAAAATTACCTTTAAAAAATCGGTTTCAAGATTTGTTATGGAAATAAATTTTAGGTACATTATATGCTCTAATTTAATCTAATATAATAGGTCAAGATTGATAAAAATCTAGCAAATCACAATAAAAACTCATAAAATCCTGGATTAATTAAAAATCTGAAAATTCAATCAAAATACCATAAAAATTAATTATTACTCTAAAAATAAATAATAAGATAAATTAAGATAAAATCATGAAATAAACAACCTAAATCATAATCAAATCTAAAATTTAAAACAGTACTAAATAAATATAGATAAAAACTATCAAAATCTAGCAAATCACAATAAAAGCTCATAAAATCCTGAATTAATTAAAAATCCGAAAATTCAATAAAAATACCATAAAAATTAATTAATACTCTAAAAATAAATTAAGATAAAATCAAGAAATAAACAACCTAAATCCTAATCAAATCTAAAATTTAAAAATGTATTTTTTTTTTAGAATTAACGTGAGAATGACACGTGGATTTTTTTTATGAGAGTTAACGTGAGAATGACACGTCACTAAGAATTAACGTGAGAATGACATGTCACTAAATCAGCCTGAGTGAAGTTCTTCTTTTCTAATATATACGAGGATTATCCCCGTGTGATGCACGGTTTGATCAATCTACGGATCAATCTACGGATTGATACTACTATTTAACATTAAATTAGGTCCCGTTTGGAAGAGCTTATTTGAGCTTATCTGATAGCATAAGCTCTTATGCCAGTGTTTGGGAGAGTTTATGCAAACATTTATGAGACTTATTTTCATAAGCTACTTAGGATAACTTATGAAAAAGAGCTTATGCTTATATATAGCTTATTTTCGATTTATTTCAATAAATATTTTAAAATAGCGAATGAATAAACACTTATGTCATAAGCACTTATGACCATAAACACTTAATTAAGCTGTGTTTCCAAATAGGGCCTTGATTGATATCGCACACTTTTATATAACTACTAATATCAATTGAATGTCATATATATATATATATATATAAGTTACCTATGGTGCGAGAAAAATGTTCTTAATCGTAATAAATCATGCTCATTAAATTTAATTATGAATGATTATGATTAAATTATATAATAGTAACATGACACCTTTAAAATATCATGTAAATTTTTTTAAAAGTCACATGACTTAATCTTTGTAATAGTCCTGATTTATTGCAACAATTCTCATCTATAATCTGATAGCAGCTATGTAGGGCTTTGAAAATGTATATGTAACCTCTACATAAGACCTTTTGGATTACGATTGGAACACAGAAGATTCACCTCTCTTCGATCTCAAACCATCACAGAGCACTAAACTCGATTGGGTTGGAACTGAGAAGCGGTCAGAATCAGATTTATCAGGTTTTCAGTTTCCTCTATCGATCTTATTGTTGGCCCTTTCTTTTTAATCTTAATGTTTATTGCTTGCCAGGGTTTGCGATTTAAGTTTCCTTCTTGTGCTACTGAATGATATCTCGCTCGCTGCATAACATCTATGTATGAATTTCTTTGTTGCAGCGTTTTGGTTCTATTCTAGGATACGTATTTCTTTGAAGGTAATTTTGTTTCCTTTCCCTTCATTTTTCTGCAATAATCCTTATTCAGAAAGCCTACGGATGATTCATGATTGTTTTAGGAGTGAATGTTTTTCTTTTCTCAATCCAGCTCTAGAGAATGAGATGGGTCTATTAGTTGTTGCCACCAACAGAGGCATCACAGATTTTAAGAAGGACAATTGCAAGTACTGGGGTATGAAAGTATTTAGGAGCGAATGTATGTTTGTTATTTTGTTTAATTTAGAGATTTTTTTATGATTCCTTTTTTTTTTATATCAAAATGGGCACGAAAATTGAAATTTAACCGACCATTATCCAAAAATGTTCAATTTTGCCATGATTTGTGGGTCTAATAAAGCATGGTCTACAACCACCTAAGGCATTGTGTGTCAGACATGGCATCCTGATGACATTACAGCCTTGACTGAATCAGAAACAATGCATAAAAGACCCAAGGATATGGAATCATAACAGATTTGTGGGTCTCACAAAGCATAACCTAAGGTATATGATCGTCTCCATGATATTATTACAGGTTGATAAAAGACCATAGTTATCTAATAGTCAGAATATACATAAACACAACTCATACATTACAGTTTTGAAGGATCCAAAGCAAATGCAAAAATCCTTTACTGAAACTACATTCTGGATCTGCATCAAGTAGTTGGTGGGCGAGGCAGTCTTTTCGCAATTTCCTCAAATAGTTCATTTATATTATCTGCAGTCTTTGCAGATGTCTCTATAAAAAACATTCCATTCTTCTCTGCATAGTCAATGCCATCCTGAACAGCCATAGAAGCCATATTTTGAGATATTTCTATACATGGGGCATGACATTAATATGGCAAAGTTTTCAGTTATCTATTGCTCTTCAACAGCTTCAAGAGACACGCACACTTTGTATAACAATCCAAAGTGTAACACATCTGATATATCTGATTCTACAGGTGAAATTAGCCCTATAATAATTTCACACACCATGTGTATACAAGACACCAACAAGGAGAAATTAAACGTATTATATCAGTTCTTATATACCATTTTTTTGTGTCCATTTTTATTTCTTATTCACTACTTCTCCTCCAATGCTGATATGTGGATGTCCCTGATGGTGGATCAAGGTTGAGCACACTGCAAGAGTGAAGATGGGATAGATAAGATGGTTATGGATGCAGGAGATTAATTTTCGATGCAACTATTTGTGATGGGGTTGGAACTGGCTATGATGCAATTCATAGAGACCAGGAAGGGCATTTTATTGCAGCAGCGACTTAGCTGCAACAATGTGTTTATGAGCCAAAGATTGCAGAAGCACTTGAGACACGTTGGGCTTTGACTTGGGCAAGAGGTATGAATTCAATGGACTTTGAATTAGAAGCAGATTGTTTGCTACTTTTTCATTGTTTGCAAATTTTGATTCTAACTTTTTCATTTTTCATTTTTATCTGTTTTTACCTTTTCATTCAACCTTTTGCCTTTGCTCCTATTTTTTATATTTATATATGATAAAAGAAATTGGGTGGAGAATTGTTACATAACTATCGAAAGGGCTTGCAAGACATTGGAGTTTAGCCACTCATCTCTCTTTCTCATTCTATGTTTGGATTATGGTTTTGCTATTAATTAGGGCTAATAAATCTTTCTTAGCTGACAGATTGTTCTCAAATGTTCTTATAGATGATGGTTTGTGGGACTTATTGTTGATTTGTTATTAATATACATGAGAAAGTGTATGGTAGTATGGTACTATGTTTTTAAAACGACTTACTAACCACCCTCCTCTTCTGCATTCTTATTTTGGTATTGAATTTCTTCATCTGCAGTGCATGATTGACTTTGGAATAAAGATTGGCAAGCTTTCTGTTGTTAACGACACATGAGCAGGAATAGCAGTGCATGATTGACTTTGGAATAAAGATTGGCAAGCTTTCTATTGTTAACGACACATGAGCAGGAATAGAAACTCATCAAAATTTAACTTTGTCTTCAAGAGCTACTATTCTAAGGTTAATTTTTCAGCTTTTGTGGACTCATTTAAAAAGGTTCTTAGATAGATATAAGATTACCATTTTCTGCTTTTTCTTGAACTATTCATAAGTTGATGTATCAGTCTTTGTATGTTAGCTTATACCTGATGTATTCTCTTCCATTGGGGCCTTAATAATGCTCATTTTACCTGAAATCCATGTATGTTGTAGGCGTTGGGGCTTGGGATTTTCCTTCTACATATTTTCAAAATGGAGAACTATCTTTCTATTCTTTCTCTTCTTGATTGATATAAATTTACAAAGTCCAAGTGTCACCAAAATCTACAAATATTCAAAGTGGAGAGCTATCTTTCTCTCCTTGATTGATTTAAATTTTAAAAAATAAGGTAAATTGAACACGAGCACACCTACTATGTTTTCATTGATTTTTTTTTATCTACACAAAATTGTATATCCATTTACAAAACAAAAAGAAATCGAAACAACAAATAGATAAGTTTTTTTTATCATTACCTATTATTTATTGTCTCACCATTTTTTATACATCGGAAAGAAAAATTCCATCCTCCAGGGATTGATCTATCACTTGAGCTATCATTTGCTTATCTAAAAGAAAAACTTGAGCAATCATTTGAGGACATTTATTTTCTCACTTTAAAAAGCAATTTAATTTTAATTCATTAAATGTAAATAATAAATTCTTGACATAGATAGTGCCAGCTAAAGCCTTTTTGGAATCCAAGTGTTTTTGTCTTTTATTGATTCTCCAATGGATTGAGCATATACAAAATGGACTGGGCGAGCCCCTAGAGGGCCTACTCCCAAGGGTTACCCGCCAATTGGTGGTCGCCCAGCCTGGAAATTGGAGCCTCCTCTAGCAAGGCCCAACTGGCCCACCAGAGACTTAGGGGTATGAATCATCTGACATATAAATAGCTCAAAATTGTTATTTTATTTCTATGTGAGACTTATTCACATTTGATAGTCCTTTTATAATTATTTGAATAAACATAATAAAATTAACACAAACTTTTTAAAAAATAACACACGAAAAACAAAATGAATATCCCCGTGCATCGCACGGGTAAAAAATACTAGTTTTTGCATATTTACAGAGATTTAAGATAATGATCATGATTTCCTTAACAAACATAATTAATATTGGGTGAATTAACAATTCAGTCCTTAACCATCAAATATATTTACCAAATCCATCCTATTTCAGCTGGTAACTCCCATGGTTTTACTGAAGAAAATTGGGTGCTTATAATTTCAATCAGCAAATAGGTATGATTACTATAACTATAATTATTATACTTACAGTAATCAACTCTTCTGCGGGACTGTGGTGAATTGAAATTTGTTGATGAACATCTATTTCTAACTCTCTTTGTGGTTTTTCCTGGCATTGAAATGTTGTAACCAACTCTCCTGCGGGACCGTGGTGCATTTGAATCCGTGGTGCATTTGAATTTGTTGATGAACCTCTATTTCTAACTCTCTTATAGAAATGTAGTAAACAATTTAAAAATTAACCTATATATTTTATTTATGTCATTATAGCTATAAATTAAAACTTGAATGATAAATCTAAATCCCTAGGAGGTAACCTGATTTTTTGTTGGCTAACTGGCCGTATAAACAGTCTAGTTGATTGGTAACCTCTGTATAAATAAGAAGAAACAACAAAATATTAGACACATACACATACATTGATTTATGCTAAAGTTTAATTTGAAACTTGAAGTGCTAGATGAAAGATATTCTACTTGTCTTCAACAAATTAAATAAGGTACTGCACTGTAGGAGAACTCATAGAGGAAAAAAATAAATCAAACAAACCTCTCAATTTTGAAAACATCTCAGAAAGGGTACCCACGAATGGTGAAGGGAAGTGGATTCAGATCAGATTTTATGTGGGGAATTAATGGACAGAAATGGTTGGCATCACAACACTTATATACAAATCAGTGGTTAGGCCTTAAGAAATAGCACAATGTGGGCTAATAGATAGGTAGGGATATAAAATTATGTAGGTTTTTTTTTGGTATTGTAGGAATGAGCTGGAAATGAATTACATAATTGTACAATTGAGTTATAGGTGTCATTATGAATAGATAGCACAATGCTATGCTATAAATGCAGAAATTGAGCAGCAGGTTTTGTGGATCAAGTACATGTGGTATGGTCATTACTATTATAAATGAGCGTGAATAAACAATAGCTTAATCAATGACATAACTTATAAAAGGTAGAGAGACTGATGATTTAAACTGGAAGCTGAACATAAACTTTTGAACATGGAAGTTATTTAATTAATACATATGGTTGCATTACAGCATTTTCAGGATACATCCAATGCAAACTACATATACCTAAGTACACAACATCAAATTGGAGTGTGTAACTATGCTGGTAGCACAGTGGGAAGTTCTAATTCACCCATCAAAAAGACCTAATAGTAGTAGATGATAATAGTAGGAAAATAGAAAGCCCTTGGTGGCAGTTGTCTTAGAAGACAGTCTTCATCTTTTATAGCAAGAGAGGACAACTAACGTCCTCCATCTTCCATGTAGATAATAAGCTAAGATATGCATCAAGCACCAACATCATCCTCATCATCTGATATGACAATTATGTGAGAATCATCAACCATCTTGTTAAGAACTTCTTCAACTTCAACGTGGGAAACTTCAATCTTCAGATTCTTCTTAGTAGAATTCATAGTCAAGGGAGCCTCTATGCTTTCTTCTCCAAATAATGGCATAGATTTCAGACTAGAGTTGCAATTAGCTCCCTCATGAGGGACTGCGCCAGCATCAGCAGTTGCCTCAATCTTAACTGCTAACAGACATTTGTTGTTCTTGGTAGTCAATTCAACTCCAAACATAGGTGGTTTAGGTTCATGAACCACACAAGAAGTTATGCCGGTCTCTACTGCAGAATTCACAGGCCTCTAGCATCGGTTTGAGACCGAATGGCATCTGGCATATTACCTTCCCCATTAGCATCACGGGCCATATTAGAGAGAGGACTAATCTTTGCAAAAGTACCATCATCCCTACCAGCAAGTCCAGCATCATCTTCTTCATCTGGTTCAAAGTCTATCAGCAACTTCTTGCGTAAATGGTGAGGTCCTTTGTCCTTTGCATTGCTACCAGCCAATGCACTTTTTTCACCAGTCACATTAAGGCTAATCTCACCATCCTCTTCAGTTATGTCCATCTCACTAAAGGGGGAGAGAACTTTGCCTGCAGTTGAAGTGGAAATATATATATCAGTGTAGTTAAATGAATGTAAAAGTTTTCATATTCAATGGATAAAATTGAAACCTCTATAATCATCTAAAATGAAATAAATCCTAGCTATATCATGTAAAATTATAGAATAATAAATTGGATTAGATGAACAATGGGAAGTGAAAATATAAAAACCTGTTTGGGAGTAACTAAGACATCATGTTCATGGAACATTGCAATGATACCAAGGTTAGTACATATCCTAAGAATTTGGAAGCAATCATCTCGGTCATGCTTAACCCTAGAATTGTTGCACACTTTGAATAGCATTTCTTTGCCAGCTAGGCGTTCTTCAATGTCATCTGGGTAATCACCATCAGGAATGACTTTATTCTCAATCTATTACATAAGGAGGCCAAAGTTAGTAATGAACAGTAACATATGTATTGGCTTAACTCATATCAAATATCCTAACAAAATAATATCAGCCCTTAGAGGTCTACATGTGTGTTAGCTTACTTCAATAGTGTTCAGAAGCTTTTCACATGAAAAGCCCGTTAAAAGCTCTGCCTCAAGATCAAATAGCAAGAAGACAGCACTATCTCGCCCATCAAAAACCTCCACTTTAAATCGAAACCTGTTTAGTATAACAATAGCACAATGTTAGTAGTTTTTGATGCTCAATTGAGAAGCATTAATAAGTGTTTGCCGATGAGAAGAAAACTAACTGAAACGTGTTCAACATAAACATATAATGAGCAATAGCTGTGTAAACATTACACAATAAATCAGTATGACTACTCAAGAAACTGATTATTGGTTTAATCACAATACCAGTTTGATAGTTGCATTCACCACAAATAGCCAAAATCTCAGCTGAATTATTGAAAGAAAATACATTCAACAGAATCCTGGGAGCTTCTTCAATTACAACCCTTGATCTATCATTTTCAACCACGCATATATTACCTTATCTTTAGGAGCCTTTCCAATAGCATGTGAGAATATTTGAACGGCTTAGTTAGTGAAAGAAAATAAAGAAAGTGAGGAACAAAATAAAGTGGAAGAAATGGAAGATCTGCAATTGCCATAAAGTCTAGAAATAAATGCTTAGTAAGAGATGATTACAGTAGCAGTAGCATATGTTGGTTCAAAACCTTCTAAAGTATCAAATTCTCCTCAACTGGACAGAGAGACAGAGAAAGAAAGAAGGAAAAGAGTAAATGACAGGGTATTGGCGTGGTGGATATCAACAAAAAAATTCAATTAAAAGCTAATGACAACAATCTAAAACCAATGTCAAAACAGAACAGAACTTGGAAGAAGCAACTTATGAACATCAAGGTACCTGTTTGTTACATTTATACCAACAAATGGAGCCTTGGAAATACTGCGAATCAAATCAAACAACAAATAACAGGCTGTAATCACACATCAAACAGGTTGTAAATGTGTAAATTTACATTAGATCATAGCATAGGTGATAGGAAAACAACCTATAAAGCTTGCTCCACAGCTGTTTGGTAATGTAGATGCAGGTCAATAGTAGCTGCGTCATGTGAACAATAGATAGGATAGGTCAGAGATAACGATGGAGCAGAGAGAGTGATGGCGCCAGAATTCGCGGGTTGAAGATGGAAGTACTCAGTTATCCTAACCCTAGGTGAGTACAACGAAGGAATCCAGCACATAGGGATTGGGCATCGATGCACAAACGCTGGTACAGCTGGCCGGTGAGAGGGGGAAGCTCCTACATCTGTGACTGACGACGCTCCTTCATTGATGCAGTGGCGACGACGGCGGCCGGAAAACACGTGAAGTGGCAAGGAGGTTATGAGTATCCAAATTCCTAACCCTACATGAACAGTAACCTATCATTGAACCAAAGGAGCCCAAATAAGAAATAGGCCCAACAATCAAGCATCTGCAACCAAAAAAAAAATGGTGCACATGAACAGTGCAATTGAACCTTGCATTTTAAGTTAGTAGATTGATTCAGTCTAAGCATAAGCATGCTAAAAAAAATTATTAAAATATTACAAAAAATTAAAGTAAAATATAGTTTTTCTATTTTATTGTTAGATGGAGGGAAAATATTCATTTTACCACAGTTATTGGAAATATGGATTACAATATTCATTCTACATTGTTTACGTGATTGCCCACATTCATTGGAAATATGGATTAGAATGGGGGCTCTAGCTTGGCCAAATTTCATGTCCCACGACCTGAGGAGCTGGATTCAGGAGCAATCGCAGGGTGGATACAATAGTAAATTCATGACGGGAGTTTGGAGCACTTGGCGGTGGAGAAATAGTGTAGTGCTCGAACGCACTAGTCCGTCGACAAGGTTTGGCAGAGAGCTTGTCACTTCCATGATGAATTTACCAAATTTTTTGGACCCAGGGTTATTCACGAATGATGGCAGCAGGTTGTGTAAGGTTTGAATCCCTCCTAGAAATGGTGTTGTCAAGATTAACACCAATGGCAGTTTCAATGAAGTAAATATGTCCATGGGATTTGGGGTTGTGGCTCGTGATGTGGGTGGTGGGTGGTTGTTTGGCATGGAGGGCACGCTCTTGGTGGTAGCCCCTTTGTGGCGGAAGCACTGGCGTTGAAGAATGGTCTAGAGCAAGTGTGATCACGTGGGTACCGCAAGGTGGAAGGCGAGACAGATTCTGGGACCTTGCAGCAACGTTAGAGGAGGTGCAGGCAGATAGATTTGATGAGAATCTAAGAGCTATAAAGCGTTTTTTGAACTATGATTGGGAGGTGACTGTTCGTTGGATCCCTAGAGACTCAAACTCCTTTGCGGATTGCTTTGCTCAAGCAGGGGATGGACTATTCACTCCTTGTGTTAGAGTGCTTGAGGTGTCGTCGTATGAGTTAGAGACTCTCATTTTGAGAGACTCGTTGTTTATTCCTTAATTTCTTTTTTTTTGGACAAAATTCCTTAATTTTTTTGTAGTATGTAATTTTCTGATGAAAAAAAAAACGCAATTAAAAAAAAATGATTCATGGGTCAACCCTTTGATACCGCAACCCATTGAAGAAGACTGAATTAGAAAACTTGAATTTTAGCTTGACCAAAAAAAAAAATTTAGCTTGACCCAATTGCCCCATAAAAGTGGCTTGCTGCGAGCGAGCTGTCTTAAATGGGCCCGACCAGCCCAAATAATAGATCTTGGCTCTACCTCAGTATTGAATATTTATGCAATATTTCTTCAAAAAAATAATATATATATTTATGCAATATGTTGTTGTTGACAAAAAAAATACAATATTTTGTATTGACAAAAATCATACAGTACATTTTCAAATTAATTTATTATTCTGCATACGAGACCAAAAAAAAAAAGATTAATTCAACATAAAATAAATCCTTATGAACGTCATAATTCATAGGGAGTAGTAGTAGTTATACTAGTGATGCATATATTAAAAAGGGTACATCCATAGATAGATAATGTGTGTTTCACAGTTAGTGTGCAATATACCTTTTTCTAAGATGGTATCATTTTTCATTTGTAAAGGCTACGCATCAATAAAATATAAACTTTACTTACTAATTCTCTCTATTCCTTAATATCTGTCATTTTAAGATTGTGCATATGCATTAAGGAATAATATTTAATGTTCTTGTTTTATTAAAATTCTTGGGACAAAGGTGTTTGATGGCTAGAGTGTGATATTGATAGCTTGGACCTGGAGGAGGCAATGAAAGGCTCTGACCTGGGGAGATTTGAGCCACTCTGACCTGGGGAGATTTGTCCCATAAGTGGCTCAAATCCAGGGGATGCTTCATTTGCAGTGGAAGGTCTCGCTGAAAGGTGTTCACAAGGACAGTAACAAAGTTGTTGATATGTTGGCAAAAACAGCTTCTATGGCAGTGGCCTTCTGTGTTATTGATGTCCCTGACCATGAGATGGAATTGCTTTTGCTAAGGGATTCTCTTGGAGTGTTTTAGTTTATTTCTTTGTTTAGTTTTCCGATGTATCGAAAAAAAAAATTATTTAGCTCTCATATCAATTCTAACATTTCAATGTACTTACCTTCATTAAGTTAAGGGTAGAATTGGTAAAACGTAATTAATGGTCCTTTGAAATTGTAAAAAGTGATAATGGCTCTCCTAGGGTTTGGTTGCAAGTCGACGTCTATAGCCTGCATGCCGCGCCGCCGCTGACATCCGGTCGTCTGCCACCGCAATTCCCGAGTCCACGTTCCTATTTCCCCACCTGTGTTCACCAAGGTTTTGGGGTTTCCAGTTTCTGGTTTTCGTTTCAAACCAGTTTTTCATCTCCTGTTTTCGTTTCTGGTTTTCATTTTCTCTGTTTGCAGCCTCTCGTATGCAAGTTTCAAACCAGTTTTTCATCTCATGTTTTAGCAACCTACGGTTGTACGTTGTGTTTCCAGATTGCTCGTCGTTCCACGTCAAGGGCTTGCATGTGGCGCCGCCTCTGACTTCCTGGTCACACCGCCGCAATTCCGAGTCAACGCTACTACTTCCCCACCACGGGTTTGGGGGTTCCAGTCTAGTTTTCTTCTTTTCTTTCACGGTGTTCTGTTTGCACCCTGCTTTCCTCCAGTTTTAGCAACCTCTGCTGTGAGTAGTTGTGTTGTTGTTCCTGATCAATGGAGAACGAATTTGATATTGTGCTTGAAGGTGATGAGAATGAAGTGCTTAACATTGGGGATATCGTGGTCGATCCTCTGCTGGGTGAGGACGTGTGGCTCCTTGGCAAAGTCCTCACCCGTTCCATGGTTGGATTCGGTCCTCTCAGGGCCATGATGATAGGGCTATGGACTTCTCGAAACTGTTTGGAGATGCGGCACGTCGGCACCAATCTATTCTCTTTCCGCTTCAAATCCACTAAGGACCGTGACCTGGTCCTCAAATCTGGACCATGGTTTTTTAATCGATATATGTTGGCGCTGAACAAGTTTGATGCTACTAGTAATCCAATGGAGGTTCCAATGACCCAGGTCCCATTCTGGGTGCAGGTTCACGGCCTGCCTTCGACGTTCAGAACAGAAAAAGTGGCCCGATCACTGGCGAAAGGTTTTGAAGGCTTCCTCGATTGGGATAGACGTCGTGATGGGGAATGCCTTAGAGTCCGAGTTTGGGTGAATATTGGAAAACCTTTACGAAAGGGTCAGATGGTTGCGGTTGCCGGCCGTGCACCTTACAAAGAAATTTTCAAGTATGAAAAACTGTATGATTTCTGCTTCCGGTGTGGACATTTAGATCACCTTATCAAGGACTGTGTGGTGCCGCATGCTTAGGGTGGTATCCCGCATCGGTTTGGGGCTTGGCTTCGTGCTCAATCGAAAAAAGTTGTGAGACCGCGAGGTGGAATCAACAGGCCTGCTGGTGGACCAAGTAGGGTGACCAGGGAGGATGGAAGCAAAAACCGAGAGGGTGTGCAAGACTTGGATGTTGCGCAAAAGATGGCCAAGGAAACTGAGGTGCCAAACGACCCGATTGTTGATCATAAGAAGAAAGCTGTGATGGAGGATGAGGAGTACTACTCGGATGGGAATAAAGAAAATGAGGAACCGAAGGAGAAGCTGATAGGAGTTGCCTTTAAAAGTGCCACTACCTTTGATAAGGAAAACAAGGATTCTTTGTTGGTGAACCAAAGGAAGAGAGCAAGTGTTTTTTCTTCAGCACTTGGCTTGAGCAACACGGGGGTCTCTCCCCCTTTGAAGAAACTTAACTCTGATGGATTGGGATTGGCGGAGACCGTGGAGCGGTCCCGCCCACCTCAATGAGGATCTTGTCGTGGAACTGCCGCGGGCTTGGGAACCTGGAGGCAGAACGGGCTTTGCGTAAGCTCATCCACTCAGAAGCTCTCGACATAACGTTTCTCATGGAAATGAAACTGTATACTTCAGAGATGTTACGTCATCGTGGTATTGGAGGTCTTTCTAACATTTTCCCGGTTTAATGTGGGGGCTGCGGAAGGTCAAGAGTTGGTGGACTTTGTCTCTTGTGGCGATCGGAGGTTGAGGTAACTGTTATTAATGCTTCTTTACATCATATCCTTTTTACTGTAGTCCATTCAGACCATTTGGATGTACCTATGCAGGTTAATGCTATTTATGGTTTCCCTGAGGCTATTAATAAGCCAAGAACGTGGGAGTTCATTCGCCATGCACGCCCCATGGGACTCCAACCATGGTTGTGCCTTGGAGATTTTAATGATATTCTTTCCCTGTCTGACAAGCTTGGTGGTGATCCACCCAATCTGGGGCAGCTTCAGATTGCTAACCAAGCTTGTGTAGATTGTGGGCTTCATCAGGTTCCCTCTACGGGCTATACATTTACTTGGTCCAATAACAAGGTAGGGCCAGGACGGGTGGAGGAGCGATTGGATTATGCTGTAGTGAATCCGGCTTGGTCTGAATTATGGCCGATAAATAAAGTGTCTCATCTTATAAGACATCAATCGGATCATAGCCCAATCGTGTTTCATTGTGGATCTCGTAGCTCTAAGATCCATAGACACAGAACGAGGATGTTCAGATTTGAGGATGTTTGGCTTGAGAGTAGTGAAGAATGCGCAGAAATTGTTACTAAGGGTTGGGATAATCAAGGCCTATCAGCTCTCTCAAAAATTGAGCTAGTGGGGCGTTCCCTTGATGCATGGGGTCGAGAAACGTTTGGGGACTTGCCAAAGAAAATTGCAGATGCAAAGGCTTTACTTCAAAGATTGCAGCAGCAGGTTCAAACTGAGCAAGTGGTGTTGGCATACAGGGAGGCAGAGAAGGCGTTAGATGACTTATTGAGACAAGAGGAGATTGCTTGGAGCCAGAGATCGAGAGCCAATTGGTTGAAGCATGGGGACAGAAACACCAGGTTCTTTCATACAAAAGCGACTCAGCGAAAGAAGAGAAACCTAATTGAGGAAATTCATGATGATCAGGGAAGAAAGTTTGTGAGAGAAGCAAATATCGCTTGTGTGCTGAAGGGGTATTTCCAGAATATTTTTTCAACCTCTGATCCAGTTGGGATTGAGGATGTTGCCTCTCTGGTGGATGGAAGGGTAACTGACGCCCATAGGAGAGTACTATCATTACCGTTCTCTAGAGATGAGGAGGAAGAGGCGTTTTTTCAGATGCACCCAACTAAGGCCCCGGGAGTGGATGGATTTCCTGCGTTCTTCTATCAGAAGTTCTGACCTATTCTAGGTGATGATGTTTCTGAATTCTGTCTCAAGGTGCTTAATGGTGAGACATCGCCAGAGTGCGTTTGTCCCAAGAAGGTTAATCACGGGTAACGCTTTAATAGCATTTGAATGTTTTCACTATATGAAGAAGCATATTTTAGGCAGGAGTGGTATGATGGCTCTTAAGCTAGATATGTCAAAGGCTTATGATCGAGTGGAGTGGCCTTTTTTTGATGAGTATTCTCACTCATATGGGGTTTCCTATGCATTGGGTTAATTTAATTATGGATTGTGTGAGTTATGTTAATTTTTCTATCATGTTAAATGGGAAACCGCAACCAACTTTCGCACCCCAGCGGGGTTTGCGACAGGGAGATCCTCTCTCTCCATATTTGTTTATACTTTGTGGTGAAGTTTTTTCAGCTTTGATCCAAAAATCCATTTTGAGTTCTTCATTGCATGGAATTAAAGTTGCTCGTTCTGCACCTGTAATTTCTCATCTTTTGTTTGCAGATGATAGTGTTCTTTTTGCCCGGGCTAATGTTCAGGAAGCAGAATGTATCAAATCCATTCTGGCAACCTACGAACGAGCTTCTGGGCAGGTAATCAATTTAGATAAGTCTATGTTGTCAGTTAGCCGGAATGTGCCAGAGAATTGTTTTATTGATTTGCAACAGCTGTTGGGAGTAAAAGCGGTAGACAGCTATGACAAATATCTGGGGTTACCCATTATTATTGGGAAATCGAAGAGTAGAATTTTCAGTTTTGTGAAGGAACGAGTGTGGAAAAAACTTAAGGGGTGGAAAGAAAAAACTTTGTCTCGTGCAGGTCGGGAGGTGTTAATTAAAGCTGTGGCGCAAGCCATCCCATCCTATGTGATGAGATTGAGGGTATGATATCTCGTTTTTATTGGGGTGGGGATGTTACTCGTCGTGGTATTCATTGGACTAATTGGAAAACTTTGTGCCAACCCAAACGTATGGGGGGTCTTGGCTTTAGGGATTTTAAATCTTTTAATATGGCTCTTGTGGCTAAGAATTGGTGGCGTATTCAGAATTGCCCGGAATCACTGTTGGGGCGGGTTTTTAAAGCTGTTTATTTCCCTTCTGATAACTTAATTAATGCTAAGAAGGGTTATCGCCCGAGTTATGCTTGGAGTAGCATTCTTAAAACATCATCCATGATCCATGAAGGTAGTTGTTGGAGGATTGGTGATGGTAAACAGGTTCGAATATGGGATGATAATTAGTTGCCTAGCGGACCTCCCATTAATTTTCGTCAAGAGGTTGTTGATGAGCAACAGCTGGTTAAGGTGGCAGATTTACTCCTCCCGAACCATGGTGGATGGAATATTCCTCTTGTTGAGTGGACTTTTTGTCCTACTACAACTGCTCGAATTTTGGCTATACCTATTCGACATCAGGATGCGGCTGATTGTCTTTTCTGGTTGGGCACTGTTGATGGTGTGTACACAGTTAAAACAGGTTATGAGTGGCTTCAACAGTTGGTTAACCATAATTGTTCATCTTCATCACATGAGGTGGGACTTGAACCGGCTCAATGGGAAAAGTTTTGGAAAGCACCGAGTTTACCAAGAGTAAGAGAAGTAGCGTGGAGAGTGTGCACGGAGGCAGTCCCCCGGTGCGTGTAAAGCTTCGCCGGCGTGGTGTTGATGTGGATCCGAGCTGTCCTCTATGAGGTCTAGAGGATGAGACGGTGGAGCATCTTTTTCTGAGTTGTAATGCGAGTCGTGGTTGCTGGTTCGCTAGCAATTTGGGCTTCAGATCTTTAGCAGGTATGAAGATGGCTGAGTTTATGGGTTGGGTTGTGACGGAGATGGAGCTACAAGTGGTGGCTGATGTGCAACGGATATTGTTTTCTATGTGGGAGGCCAGGAATAAACTGATTTTTGAGGAGAAACCTTTGTCTATGGCCTCGATTTTGGCTCGGGCGACTACCCTAGTTTGCCCCCCCCCCCCCCCGTCATCGTTCTTCTTGGCGAATGGTGGGCAGGGTCAAGGGCCAGGGAAGTGGGTCCGTCCTGCGGTTGACATTGTGAAGGTCAACGTGGATGCTGCAGTGGGGAGGGACAAGATGGCGGGGTTTGGTATGGTGGCGAGGGACAACGCCGGTGAGGTGCTCGCGGCTGCTGCAAAATTTGCAACACTTGCTCTTTCTCCAACGGTGGCTGAAGCTTTGTGTCTTAGGTGGGCTATGGAGTTGTCTGTGCATCTTGGCTTCAGACGCGTTCAGTTTGAGACAGATTACTTACCTCTTTTTCAGGCTTGGAAGAAGGCGAATGGAACTTCTTATTTATTTTCAATTATTTATGATTGTCGTAGTTTACTTTCAGCCATTGATTATGTTGATTTTTCTTTTGTTCGCCGCCAAGGGAAATTTTGTGCTGACTATCTTGCCCGACATGCCTTTACCTTTCAGGATGTTGTTTGGATAGAGGAGGGCCCGCCAGGACTTTCTAGTTTTTTGTGTTCCGATATATTGGCATCTATGCCGGATTCTACTTGATTTATAAGATGTTAATTTGTTGAGTTCAAAAAAAATATTAAAATAGTGACAGATATATAGGAACAGAACGAAGAAATATCATTTCTAATATTCCAATTGCAATAGATGGATTATGGAAAATGTTATTAAACCTTCCTGCACTTCAGATTATTGTCCTAAGGACATACTTATAATAAGACAAAGATTGTTCATATAACAATCGTATTGCCATTGCCATATATATACTTATACATTCACAGATCACAAGCCTTCACCAAGGTGGATCATTGAACAAGAGGATACAAGGCTTTCATAATAACATTACCAGAAAGAGCATCTTACAACAAAAGATGTATTAAGGAGTGGTGGTTATAGGATAGGGTTCATTGTATATATATGGAAAATATAGTTTCACATGATTTAATATGTCACAATTTTTTAGGAAAATTAAGCAATTCAGTGTTGGGAGAGCCATATTATGTCTTGGACAGCTGACGTGGCAAGCAAAAAACAACTGATGAAAGTGAAGACTATTGATATGGCAACATGGTCACAGAACTTGTGCAAAGGTTTGCAAAAATTTGGCAGTGCTGTGTGTCTAATTCCTGTGCGATTCAGGTTGGTCACTCCAGATGAAGCCGATCCAGCACTCATCAATGCATAAGCAAATACCTGCAATTTTAATTGCAGTTATTAACAATGAGGCCCACTTACCTTGAAGAAGACAATGTTCATGATTAACCCTCAAGTCCTAAATTTACAGTAATTAATGCCACAAGCTCACAATGATAGCAAGAACAGATACTGAAGGTGAAAGGTAACATAAATAAATGGTGCATGTAATACATTTATGTTAGGTAAGAGCTACTTCTCCTCATCACTATACATTCCACCTAATGCATTGTGTCTGGTTTACTATGTTTGTTTGGATGCACACAATTCAAAGCGAAATAACTTAAGAAGCTCAACTTTACAGCTTCTCCAGAGAAGTGATTATCATTTGGATAGATATCAAAAGAACACTTATTAAAGATTATTTAGTAAATAAGTTCTAATAAGTGTTTTTTGTCAGTATCAAAACGAGCTCTACCACATAACCAAACAAACTACTATATTAACTGATCAACAATTTAGTGTATGTTGGTTTTCAATTGAAAATTACGTTTGGTGCATATGAATGCCCAATCTCAAATTCCAAGGACTTCAATATGAAAGAGGCTTCTAACCTCTGTTGGCATTCAGTTGGGGTCAACTGAAAACTATACATATTGTACCGTTGTTGGCATAATTATAGACAGAATAGACCTCATTTTCCATACTGATTGACTCTAGAAAATTTTGCATGTTACTTCTAACCTTATGTTTTGATACTCCTATATATTGACACTAGTGTAAAAGTACATCAAAATGCACTTCAAGACAAAAGTAAACAACATTCTTCTTGTGGATTGTGATGAAAACTCGTTCATTTACACTATTCAACTGATATTCAAACACACACTTAATTGACAGCTTTGGAACCGAATGAGTAAGTAAGTCTAAAGATGTGATCTTACTCCTCCACTTTTCATCACCAATATCACATTTTGTATTTTATTTATGAATTAAATTTGAGCACAAGAACCTTAAAAATATATGTGCTATATATACCTGATCCCCAGCAAAAATAAGCCATGCATGATTTCTGGAAGGAATCAAAGAAGACATCCTGAGAAATCTTGATGAGCCAATGAGTAGTTGCAGGAAGGAGTGAGCCGCAACTGCAGCAGAAACCCCAACAAGATATCTGCCCAAGATAAAAAATCAATAAACCTACTTACTAATTTATAAAATTAAATTGATTAAAAAAGTTTAGATCATTCACACAAAGAGTTTATACTGTATAGTTTCCACTTCAAGTTGTAAACTACTAAACATGAAATTTAAGTGTATATAATATACAAGCTATGTAAATGTACCAGCAGTCAAAACCCAAATTCCAAAAGCTACAAAACTGAAGAGAATAATATTACATCATGATAATACAAAACAATAGCTATAGTTTATAAAATTTACTAAAATCTAAAAAGACATCGGTGGAAAAGGGACAAAAACAAACATAAAGAAAAGTGTAAAACCAAATGAAAAGAATCAAAAGATAGAAAAAAAGGAGGATAACGCCATCACGGGCCTGACACTGTTCACTCAAAGACAAACAAACACCGCCAATGACCCATAAATTACGGTCAATTTTGTCCACAACCCCAGTTACCAAAGAATGTAAGAATATTCAATAACAAATGCAAACTGTGATGACCATGAACATTGATCTGTTTGGTTACCGAGAAAATGCAGCAAAAGAAAGGAACATGCAAGAAAATGTAGCAGCAACATTTTTCTTAATATGAATATGATCAAAACCCCATATTCAGAATTTAAATCGACCTTTTCTTAATGAAGTTATAATTTTCTTCAGATTATTCTCACTTTAAGAAACAGAATTTTGGTTAGTTCAGAAACACAATAGACATTGCTTCTTTTTTTTTCCTTTTTCTCTCTCCTAGAAAAACAAACTGAGTGGAAAAAAATCATTCAAAAAAAAAGAGGAAGAAATTAACAAACCCATTTGTCCAGAAACATTCACTCATGCTAGCATAACAAGAAGAAAAAAACTAAAAAGAAAAATTTTCATCCAGTTTCAACATCAAAATGAGAAGGAAGCAGATCATGAGAGAAAATGGAAGAAGCTTACTCGTAAGACTCAGAGAAGGACCATTTGGAGTGAACAGGTAAGCGAAAGCCATAGATGGAAACTGAGCTAGCTTGCTTAGCTGTCACCATTAACGAGAGAGAAACCACAGAGGTGGCCATGCAGAGCGCCCTCAGGGACAACTGTATCGCCTCTGCCCTCCGGCGCCGGCGAATCTCAGCGGCGGCTCCGACGAGGGAGCCGCTTATTGTACCACTGTTCTCTATAGCTACCACCTTTGAGTCCTGTAGGGCCTCCTCTGGTGTTTTCTGCTCGCTCACCATCTTTCCAAGCTTCTGCTCTGTTTTCTCTTTTTCTATTTTTTAATGGAAATGGTGTTTTCTATGTTGAAGGTTACACTGTGTGTGTGTGAGAGAGAGAGAGAGATAGAGAGAGAGAGATGAAGGTTGTGGGGATGTGTGAATGAATGAGCTTTAGGTGATGCAGGTTGTTGTTATATGTTATGTTGAGAGAGTGAGACAGAAGGTGAAATTTGTGTGTGTTGTGCAATCCCATGGGAGCTTACCTACGATCGATTTGTAGCTGTACATTTATACATGTATATACTATATAGTATATATTATATTCCTAAGTTGGTCATGTATACATTTTTTATTTTCTAAATCATATGATTCAGTTTTTGTCTTCTCTTATAAAATTAAGCTCTTGTTGCACATTTGATTTATGTGAGCTTACATATGGACAAATGAAAAGAGACTGTATATTAGATGTTCAGCGTTACTACATATAACTGAACAAAAGTGCAAGAAACACAAGAATAGGACATTTAAAATTTTGTAAAGGAATCAATGATTCACAACTTTTGTCTCGTAACAAAGAGAATTTTTATGAGATGATTTGAAAGGTGGGATACGGCATGAAGTTTTGGTTGAAATCTTTAAATAATTCTAAGAATTATGAAAATATATATATATATATATATTCATTCATCTCCCTTTTTAAGTAGATATGGTAATAGAAATGAGAGATGTAATCTTTAAAGATTTAATATGTACCAAGTTTTTACTAGTGTAACTTTGAACTCCTAAAACTCAAACTCATGTGCATAGCAAGTAGCATATGGTGATGAAATCCTTTCATGCCAATTGTCCAAAGCTATGAAGCACAGACACCGTACACGACACGACAATGGCACCGCGGCACAATTAAAATCCAAAAAACAAGACACGAGTATATATATATATATATATATATATATATATATAAATTCCTTGGTATTTTTTTATGAAGCTCTTGTCATAAAGCTTAGAAAATTGCTTTGATGTTTTCTTTGTAAAAATGCTAATTATCTACAATAGGAGCTAATCTATCAACTGGTTTTCACTCCTTTATTGATCATCATCATTGAAAATGTCTTTGAATCTGGTTCTTCAAGTAATAAATTAACAATTTATTTCATGCTTCACTCTTAAAAATTATATACTCTGGAATATTTTTTAAAAAATAAAAGTATTCTAGAGGTGTCTAACTAAGAAGAGGTGTCAGCTCAAGTGTCTGAGCCGAAAAAAAATATTTTTTTAATCAGACACTGCAAGGAAGTGTCTGACACGTGTCGTGTAGATGTCGTATGAGTGTCAATGTCCGACACCGGGACACGACATATGTGATAGGTGTCTGTGCTTCATATGTCCAAAGCAATAAGGGTAAGTGGGTAACTAAAAAAATTGAAAATCGTGGTGTTTTGTTGCAGTTTTAGTATCAAGCGTTAGCGTAATTGCGTCCGCCATTACAATTAGCGGTTTTCAGTTAAGTGTTGTTACACCTGTCGTAATTTACTACTTGTATAAAACAGACAAAAGTGCAAGAAACACAAGAATAGGACTTTAAAATTTTGTAAAGGTAATCAATGATCCACAACTTTTGTCTCGTAACAAAGAGTATTTTTATTAGATGATTTGAAAATGTGGGATAGGACATGAAGTTTTAGTAGAAATTTTTAAATAATTCTAAGAATTATGAAAGAAAGAAAAATGTATACACATTCATTCATCTCCCCTTTTAAATAGAGATGGAAATAGAAATGAGAGCTGTGATTTTTAGGGATTTTACCTAATATGTACTATTTATATAAAATGATAGTTATACTGTAGTAAGAGCATCTCCAACGGGGGTTGCTTAAATCCAGTTGGCAACTTAAGCAACGTTGCTTATTTTGGAGCACCACTGGAGCAACATGACGTGGTAGTTGGGTTGCTTAAATTTAAGCAACGGTTGCTTATTTTCTCACTCCTTACTTTTTGATTAAAAAATCATATTTTCTCTTTCATTCATGTACTTGTATAGTGTCATTACCTTGAAATAATATAAATATAAGAGGTATAATGGGACCCAACTAAAAGTAAACTAAGCAACCGTGGTTGAAGCGAATTCTGCTTGGGTTGCTTAAATCCTATGTGTCAGTCTGGACCCACCGAAATAGTTTTTAAGCAACCCAACTAGCAACTATGCATTGGAGATGCTCTAACTCACATTGTATAAAATGTATTTGCAAAAAATGGCAGTTTAAACCGCCATAATGATAAAGGTTATTTTGAGACTTGGGGTCAGAGACCTATTAGAATACTAGTGTGAGGACTCTATAAATAGGGAACTCATTGTAACATCTCAGTATTTTTTCATTATGATTGACTATTCAAATCAATATTCTAATTCCTCTGTTTGTTATGTTTGGGATCCTCTGCAGGATATGTATGTTGCTTACAAGACCACCATAAATGTTATCTTTGGCAAAAATATCGTGATGAATTGTTGTCTTATCAGCTAAAAAACATAACACCACACTCAATAGCATTTGCAATGTCCATTTCTAAGAACTAATTAACACAAAGCATCTTCTTTTGATTATTTTTACTGAAAATATTGAGCAAGAAAACTAAAAGAAAATGGAACCATGACTTCTCTCTCCATACAAAGATTAAATGTGACTTCTTAACTAGTAAAATTGAGTATTCTATCCTTTGAAGATATACAAGGAACTGGACATTTGATACTAGCTAGAGCAGCGAGGACAAAAAATAATTTCAACATTAACCTTATATTTCATAAGTTTTTGTCCATGCTCTCTTTCTTCGTCACTTGATTCCTTAATGAACATGTTTTCCACCTAACAGCACACCAAAATGAAAACTCAATTGAGCAATGAATGAAACAACAGGGGAGAGGAAGCATGTGGGATTAGCACTGCAACTTATGTTAGCAATTGAGCAATGAATGTTAGTTTTGATCTCTTAGCGCTCCGAATCAACTCCATTGGTTTCTTTCATACAGCCGAAATTGGCTGTTTTCAACTTTTTGCATTCTGATTAGCTCTTGGTCTGGTTGATCATGTGGCCTTCATTTGCTAGTTTTCACCTTTTGCCGATTATCCATCAACATTTCCTTTTCTCGACAAAATTATATATTTCCACCAACAATTGCAAGGAACAAAAAAAAAAACTGACTGCTGGGATAGTGTACTCTTTTGAGTTTTGACATTCATCCATCATGGAAGCACACTTGCCTAGTAAAAATTCTATGCCCCTTGACTGATTGTAGTTTGGTAGTATATCTGAATTCTGATTATGGACTATTATGGACTGTTATGGACTATTATGGACTGTTATGGTCTTATGGATACTACTTACTAGGGAAATCTTTGCTTTTATTTTTGTTGATTGTGGTCTTTAAGTCAAGAAATTTAGTATCTGTTTGAGGGGTAGAAATGGAAGGTACTTGAAAACTGCTACTTAAGGTCACTTTGGAAGAAATGACCCTGACTTTATATATTTACCTAGGAGGTCTTGAAGTGTTATTTAAGTTAACACTGTTTCAATACAGTAGCTGTTGCCTTGAATATTCTGCTTGAAAGTCAATTATCATTATTGAATGATTTCATCAGTTATCTTGTGATTTAGTGTTGCTTACTGGTGTTTGTGCTGTGACTTGCTCTGGTGTATGTATTGGGTCGCAACTAATGAAGATTATAGAAATCATTGTTGGTTTTACATGTGATCATATATATGTGGTATTATCTCCGGTGATGAAGTTAGTTATGAATTGTAATTTGGAAATGCTAATTTAGGTGATGAGTTAGATCCTTTGTTGGTTTCTTGAGACTCTTGACTTGAGTTGTTGAGTATCATACTGGCTTGACAATACCTTTGACATCGTGTTGCTATGCATTTTGGGATGGATCAAAGACACTCCTAGCAGTCCTTATCCATTCCAAAATGCACAATATATGGGATGTACTACCAAGCCTACACGATAGCCACAAAGATAGTCACCAAGTCAGACCCTCAAGGAACAAGCAAAGAACTCTAACTCATAGCCAAAATTAGCATTGTCATAATTCGAAACTTGAAATATTAGCGTCGGTTGTTCGAACAATGTGAATATCGTAGTGTCTGACCTACATGACCAACACTAAGATACTAGCTTCGAGTCATTTAATGTGGGACATGATGTTGACACTAAATTGGTTTAGTGTCCGCTTTTAGCTCCTTAGCATTGGCTTTTAGCCAAACTGAGGCTAATAGAACTTATTCTTGTTGTAGATTGTCATTAATCCTTCAACCCCTACAAGGAGGAAGAGGAGTTCTTAAGCTTCTTCTTTTTTTCCCTTTATGTTGATGTTTTTTAGTTTTTATATGTGCAGATATCATAGGAAGATTGGCCTACTAGTTGTACATGCTAACACCAAGGCAATCCCATTATCCATTGAGTCATGAAGTTGTGCAGACACAGAGTCATGCCTTTCACAAAAAATGAAAAGCATTATGCATGTGGTTAACATATGAGACTTGAATGGAAATCACTTCTGACCAAATGACTAGTGTTCCCCCACATCCCTTAAATCCCACCCAATCCTTCACCCCCAAATTAAACTCCTACCCTTATAAAAAATAAAGAAAAGGTAAAAATTTATTGCAATGTCACCAATGTGCATTCGATCAGTAATTAATTTGCAGTTACATTATTAGCAACATTGGTATTACAACATCACTTAAGTCTTTGAAAAAGAGGGACAAATTTACAAGGATATAACGCAAAATCAAAATGGTGCAGAAAGGGGCTCTTTTAGGCTAACATGAAAATGGTTTTCAACAGAGCACGAGCATTGGCAATGGCAGACTTTCTCATCAGCCACAGCCTCAGACTTCTCTGTGCAATCTATTAGCTTCTCAACAGGGCCTCCATTTTCATCCATATGCGACGTCACCTCCATTATTGGATGTACAAGCCCCTTCATTAACAAGTGTTATTCCATTCATAACAAAAGTCGTCAATAAGAGGAAAATGTTGGGTAAACACTTAACATGTCATAGACACACATAGTGAGAAATGAAGAGAAATAATTGATGTGATGGTATGGGGTCTGCATTGTATAAATGTGTAAAAATCATAAGTGACATTTAAAAAATTCTCCTAATTAAGCATGTACTATACGTCCTCCTAGCTTGGGAAAATATACCTCAACAAATACAGCTGAAGCTTCACTTGGTTCCAACTTCTGAACTACCTCTGCAGCTACTTCCTGTTTTAAGCAAGAGAAATTATCAACATAAAACTTGATCGATGTCTTTTTTATGTACATGTTAACGAAAATGATTGCTGAACATGCTCATATATACAACAGACATAAGAATTAGCGGCGGTGCGCTAATGCATATGTTTGATGTATGTATGCAAAATCTGAATGTCTACCTATAATTAGCTCATATGTTAATTCACTTCTGTTATTGATCAGTGATGAATAGTGAAGGGAGAAATTACATACCCTTGCTTGGGTGAGCTGCACTTGACTTAGAGTCTTAGGCTCCAGTTCAATGATGCAAGAGGCATTTGCCATAGGTAACAAAGAAACAAAGATCAAATCACAAGATTCCAGAGTAAAAAATTCGATAAGCAATTGCAGCTAGCCCATTACCAAAAAGCTATGTCTCTTCACTTAGGCTGTTTCCAGATTAGCCAATATATTTATAACCAATGAGAAGTATGGTGTTTTCAATACATTCACGGGGTCTTTTGGTTTGGGGAAAAAAGTTTGTGGCCATAACCAAAGTAAACTTAGATGGACCCTTTCACATCCCGTGCATGGCACGGTTAAGGACAAAGTTTCAACCTCGATTGTGATATCACTGTTGGGAAAGCCGAAGAAAAAATAAAATACAATCACAACACAATAAAATTACGTGGAAACTCTAAAATTGGAGAAAAAACCACGACCGTTGCCTAAATCGGCAACCAGTACAACCACACTCTCACAAAGCAAATATTTAAACTAAGTCAAATATAAGCTTAAAGTGTTACCGACGGAGGCATCTAAAAACAACGAACATAGGTCCAATATATAGCCTTGGTCTCCCCCTTACTTCACCACACTAAGCCATGTGAGACTTCTCCAATAGCTAATTTTTAACCTCCTTCTTTATTTTAAAAACTTTGCAATATGAGACTTGACAATCAACCCCAACAATCAAATGCTCTTAAATGCCATTTAACATCTCAAAGTCTACCATTGGTTTGATTGTAACATTAGACAAAGGGAAAACGGTGCACACATGCACATCAGTCATCAGGTCTTCACTCATCTCTGTTTTTAGAATCAATTCTGAAACCTAGAAGCGGTAAATAAAAACTTCTTCTCGAAATTAATTCTGACATATTGTAGAAGAATTTTCAAACATACACTAAAAAATTAAATATCTTTGGCAACTGAAGAAACAAAATTGTAATCACATTCAGAATAACACAGACAAATGTCATGAGCTTTAATTTAATACAGACTCCGGCAATGGAATCAATCTTACACATTGAAAATTTAGCTGTAAATTTATATCTCCTATATTTATAATCATAATACAGGATAAGTGGATAACAGAACAAACAATGAAAGTAAATATGACAATTTTTTTAAAATTTTTTGGGTTTTATTCAGCATTAATATATCTGATTTAATACAGACTGTGGATATTGTTTTGGTCAAAAATATAATTTTTTTTTGGGTCAACAGTCAAAAATATATTGGCTTAATACATTATTGACAAAAAGTTAGGCCCAAAGAGGTGCACGTACGGTTTTGATAATTTTGTACGAATCAATAATTTTTGGGCTTGATTATGACTCACAATCGGGCTATGCATATCTCGAACCTTATTTTTTAAATGGGTCTAATTATGGAACTTTGTTTTGTCTGAAAAAAGAATAATAACGATGTGCTAATTGACCAAAAAAAAGATGTGATCACACCTCTAAAGCAACCGATGATTCTAAACACATGTCCTGACTCGTGGTGCTGACCAGAGCTGAATTTATCGAAATTTTTATTCATCGGTAAAAGACGTTAGATGTGCTCGTGTTCTAATTCTCTAAAGAGATGAAGCACAGTTTCTTCAAAAAAAAATGAGAAAGCGTGGAAATGAGATATATGAAAATTTAAATTCAATCCTGCCATACATAGTCAAACCAAACTGTGTATAGAGTTGTAGCCAAACCTGCCATACATAGAATATGGCCTTTTGCATTTTAATTTGTAGCAAGCAACCTTAATTATTTTATAGAGTGATGATATATAATCAAACCATTGATGTGATACTTATTCAACAGCTTAAGCTTTTGGGATAAGTGGTTGTTTGACATGGTATTAGAACCAATGGTTGTTTGATCATGGGCCTGAGCCCCTATCCTAGATCCATTTGTAGACTCCCCATATTTGGGTCACCCGTTTCATTCCACGCTTCAGATGTTTAACACTGGGCGTGAGAGAGTGTGTTAGAGTCTTACATTGGTTAGAGATATAGCCAAGCAAGTGCTTATATTCTAACACCTATTCATTGACTTAACTAACCGGGTCATATACATATATATATAATTTTTATTTCATGTGGAAATCGATAGGTAAGAATAATATAGTAGGTGATAGCTGTAGTTGAAAATCTAGGTCTATATGAACCTACTTAGCTCTCTAGTCTCTATATCTCTGTCTCAATTTTAATTTAAACCTAGTAGCTGTTATTTTTCGTATGCATATGCCTTGGTTTTCCTCCTTAATTTATGTCAATGACATACATTATAATTAATCAAACAGTAATGATATATACACACCTCATTTTTAAAACACTTCATTTCCACATCTTTTTGTTTCTATCTATATTCTGTTATCATCTATCATATCACATATTTTCTCTCTCTTACTCTTTCTTTTCTTCCTATCTCTCTCATCATTTCACCTCTTCCACCTCAAAAGAGAGGTGTGTAAGTAACATTACTCTTTCCTTAGCACGTGAAGCCAAGATTCAAAATGACAGCATGTTCCTTCTTCAAGTCTCTTCCTCGTTCCCTCTCTCAATTTGACCTTAGGCCTTAGCCATTTCTGTTCTAATGCAACTGGGCACTGGCGGCCACACTTATACAATGGTTTTTTTAATTAACTGGTCTAATTCAAGTAGAAGCAAAATTAAGGCTCAAGATGCAGGTACATCAATTTGGATCAAAGAAATAAGTCGTTCAGAGAATTCCTCAATCCAAACTAAAGCACCCAAAGAAAGCCAAACAATATTCTGTCAAAAGAATTTTCAGTTTTATGAACGAAAACCAAATCAACCATATAAATGAAGAAACTAAATCATAATAATTCTGATTAATTGAAGCACAATAAGAACGTTCTCTCACTACAAGGAAGTTCATTTTTTGCGACTTTTTTTGCGACAATAACGTTATTGCCGCTAATTTAATTATAAAATAAAAAATTGCATCAAGTGGTGAGTAGTAGCCAGTAGGTAATATTTTTATGGGTTAACTAAGGTTTTGGTACCTTTATAGGCGAAGTTTGAAAATAAAATGGTCCTTCATTAAAGTAAAGTTTCAATTTAGTTCCTAATATTTGGAAAATTACTGGTCCTCATTAGAGTGGTGGCTCCAGCCAACTTGTCAAGGTGTACGGCGGCACTAATGTGGTGACGAGAGAACAGGGTCCCAAATAGAGCGATTGTCATAGTGATCCTCATCTTCATGTGGAAATTATCATCGCTAACTATATCATCAATTCATCTAAGAAATAAAACAAATTAAATAATAGAATTGAAAGAAAAATACATCATAACAAGGATACAAATTGAGGATGAGGGGATAATATGGAGAATGGAATATCTAGCAATGAAGTTTTTTGTTCCTTGCCCCTCACTCATCCCCACATGTGAACATTTTCAAGGGATTACTCAAGTGTTAGGCCCTTAATCTTCTTTGAACAAAAAGAAAAGAAAAACATGACAAGTGATAAAAAGAAGTAAGTAGTCAAATTAATCATTGAGTACAAAGTTTCATAGTAATCCAAAACTACATATATAATAAAATATGCTTGAATAATATTTTTGTCCATCAAACCAATTCTTAAATATGTATTTTATCAATCAAACGAGCTTCATAATTATTTCTAGGAATCACTTAGTCACCACCGATTTATATTATTCATATTTCATCATCAACTCTTTTTATAATTTTAATTTGCATGAACTAAATTAAATAACTCCCATGATATCTTGCAATGGTCAATTACAAGTATACCCCGGTGTGTTGTGTGTTTTTTGCCAAAACATTCAATTAAGTAAGAAGCAGCAATTATTAAAAAGGGCTCAAAATAAAAGAAGGGTGATGCAGTGAGTAAAGGCAAATACATGGAGGGAGTGGGGTGGGTGGAGGGAGGGGACAAGAACCCATAGTTTTTACACACATAACATGAAAAGATCCCTTGACAATGGGCCATGCAGCAGCAGCAAAGCCATATCTTGGAAAATTTTGGATATATATTATCATTCAGCAAACAAACAGCAACAGAGAGTGCTGCAGGCACAAGGTAACAGTCATGCACGTCACGTACCGCGCGCATGTGCTCGGTTTCATCACCCACATGCATAATCACTCTCACTCACTACCATATGTTGTTGCGTTGCTTCTTCATCTATCATAACTTAGATAGCACCACTAGTAGATGTGAAACTAATATCTCATCTCATCATTAGCACACTAAGTAGGATCAAAGATTTTGTTATATATATATACATAAGAGTTGGTAGACGAATCATAAAAAATTTACGACAAATAGTGAACAATTTATAAAGTGTTGAACCACTAAGTTCATCGATGTTGATACGCACCACCATCTTATATATAATATAAATAAATAAATATAATCAATAAATGCAATTGGGTAATGCCGACATTGGCCATGGACCAATGTGTACATACAGTGTACTTTGTATGTACCATTTCCTTGAACACATCGTCGCTTTGTGAAAGGTTGGAAGCTGAAAGTATGTTAGGCTTAGGCGGAATATCCTAGCCAAGCAATATACATTGCATGAAAAAACATCATATATAAAACGTTTTTCCTTCTCTATTTTACTTTTGTTTTGAAAAGTAAAATATACAGTGTGATATGACCTCATGGATGCTTTTCATCTTCTCCAATAGTGCACGGTTATAATGGATCTTTCGCCACAAATATGAGATATTGACACGGTGGGAGAAGTACTTAGAAAAGCACTCAAGTCGGTATGAGAACATTGAGTGATAAACTAAAAATGATAGAAGAAACATGAAATATTAAAATGAGTAATACTTATGTTCCTAACATACATTTATATGGCCATGGTGAGAGTCATCATATGTACTTAAAACACTAAGTCTTAATTAAGCATATATGGCTTCCAATATAATAGATGCTAGCTCGATAATTTTGTGATTGTCTTATTAATTAATATTCCAGCTATTCGAATGCTTGTTGCAATCAAGTTGAACTCACTTTAATTTAGTCATCTCGGCTGACTAGTATAGAGTTTATTTATTTAACTGTGGATCATTTGAGCCAACTCAAACAGTATTAGATTTAGTAACCTTAGTCCACTGGAACACTAAGCAGTAGTGTAGTGGTGGAGAGAATGTATTTTGTTAAATTTTAGTAACTTTTAGTCAACTGAAACACTACGCAGTATCATTGACGATTTATAATTTAGTCATTACTACGAATAGTATTTGTGATGATTTTTAATTTGGTCACTGTTATGAATGGTATTTGTGATGATTTTTAATTCGGTCGCTATTATGAGTACTATTAGTACGAAATACCAAATGGTCACAAATAATTGATATTTAGTGACAAAATCAATAATTGACACTAAAAGATTGTCACCAAAAGATATAGTTCTTGTAGTGTGTATTTCTCTTTTTTACTAACAAAAAATTAGATATCCAATCACATTTGTGCTTTTTTTTTTTGAGGTTTGAAAGTTGATAGTCAGAATCACGTGGTCCATATGTTTTAAAGTTTTTTTTTTTTTGAAATGCATATGTTTTAAAGTTTGATAAAACTAAATGTGTTATACATAAGTTTGACAGAGTTAAATTTGTCAAAATAAACTTGTGTTTAAAGTTTTTTTTAAATTAACTTGTGTTTAAAAGTTAACAAGTAAAAGTAAGTTTTAAAATTAAAATTTTCTTAAGTAGATTAAGATTATTGCTGTTAATTTTCATGTTGGATAGAGGATATTATCCATAGATTTGTTTCCTCTACTTTCTGCTATGTTTCCTCTTCTTTCTGCTATGTACCTTAGTTTTCTTCTATTGATTCCCTTATGTTTCGTTGTCTTCATTTTCTTTATCATCAACGACGTCCACCATCGACGTTGTCCTCGCCTTTTCTCTCTCATTGTACCTGATCTAAGTGTAGAAGCTTCATATCTCCTTCGGAAGAAGAGGAGGTCTCATCACGGCGGAAAAGCAATCTCATCACAGTGGACGGGATCTCGTCATGGTGGAGGGGATCTCGTCATGGCGGTCACAAAGGCAGTTTTGGTTTTGGGTTCCTCCATGGTTTTGACTTCCTCTGTGGTTCAAGAATCTCCATGCAATTTGGTTGTTTCTATTGATAGCTTATAGTTGAGGTTCCTTTATTATGAGCTAGAATTTTCTAAAACTCATGTCAAAATGTTATTGGGTCTCCTAACCTATAATCATCTTATTCAAAGTAAGTTTGAGTGATTTAATTTATTAATAATCAACGTGATTCCGTTTGTTGCCTTGTTGGGCATTTTATTTTCGCAGCTATATATGATTAGAAATGTTCTGAGTAACATTTTCTTGGCCTCCATATATCTCATGATCTCTTTTGTTTTTATTTCTAGTTTTCTACTACTATAAAGGAATTCATTATTTGTTCATCATTGTAATTACTTTATCCTATATATATGTTTCCAATTTCCACTTTTGTTTCTATAGAAGCCAAGAAAACAATTACAACACAGTGCACAGAGTGAGCCCATGCCTATTTAAGTGTACTAGTACATCATGATGAAACTTGAAATAGCTAAAACTTGACTTTGATTATCACCGTGGTTAGTGGCAATTAAACTAGGAAGAAGAAGAAGAAGAACTCACACGTTAAATTGACCCATGAATAGTGTTAGTTACTGTGTATATAGCGTGGAGCCCATGGAAGAGGAAATGTCTAGGATCGGGTGGACAGTTATATCACCAGCCCTCGATGTGCACCTAATTTTCTTTGTTTATTCAATTTAACACTTAACACTCACTCACTCATCACAACTCAACTCACATGATCTTGCTTCTTTCTCCATTTTGCAAGCGAAGCAGGCACCAAGTTAATTATTCTTCATTTTGAATTTAATTTCTCTTTATTAATAATTTTTCAGACCCGACCACGTTGGTTATCATAATTCCATTCTATCACTTTACTTTAACGCACTTCCATGTTGCAAATGGCACCGTACAGAGGACGATGTGTAAGTTGTAACTGGCCAGCGACGACTAATAACAATGAAATCACTGAAATCCACGCACGCAATCCACACCTATTTCAGAACCCTTCCCTAATCCCAACACAATTTGCGCGTCTTCCTCGGTACTCAACAATCAAGACACACCACAGACACACACATGCACACACACAGACGAAGGATTCAATTCAATTCGCCCTTCAAATTCGTTACTCTGTGTGGGTGAACTCCACATTTGTCTGTTAAACCAGTGTTCAAACTTCAAACTAACAATATCGAGATGAAATTGAAAAAACAAGTTACTCACATACATAAAGTTGTTTGAATTCCTTTTTGAACAAAAAGCAAAAATGCAAGACTCACATCAATCCAAGAGTTCATGGAAATTATAATGACCCACCTTTTTTGATAAGGCAAAAGATCAACACATTGCTTCATCATTACCAATTGACCAAATTGCCAACCAACCATCTTTTGCTGCTCATTTATTATTTGTGAATAGTACTCATGCAAATTCCCAGGTATACCACCAATTGGGCTCCATATACACTTTTCCACGGTCCATACTAATCTAGTCTTTTTAAAAATTTGGATGAGTTATACTCCAATCATCAACACGAGTCAGGGCATTGCATTGCTTCTGAGATTATAAACAACTTATTGTAGATCATTAATCAACACAATCATCATATCAGTATCACAAATCAAACACACCGCACCAAAAGTACTATTGTCAAATATTGTAGAGGATATTATAGTGTAAATTTTCAGTTTACAGAACAGACAAGGTCAATTAAATACTAGTATTACTCATAGGAGTATTTTCTTCTTGAGTTTTTATTCATGCTTATTTCCAATAAAACAAGATTTTGATTCCAAATTTGCCAAATTGGGCAAGGAGGCAATCAAGAGTAGATTCTCATTCTACAACCAAATGCAGTTGTTCTTCCCTAGTTTACCCCTCCCCATAATTCAACAGTTCTTTTTCTTTTTTACTTTTCACTTTTCTGACTTTTTGCCACGAAGGAAAAAGAGTAAAATTAGAAAAGCTACAAAATTCAAATTTATAAGACAAAATTTTCAGATAAAAACAAAAGAGTGCCAAAGCTGAAGATAGTTAATTAAAACTTAAACCTCCACCCTAAATTAAACTAGGCTAGCACTCACTAGATAACATGCCTAAACTCTGGCCCACAATGCTGCTGCTGCTGCTGCTGCTGCTGCTGCTGATGGTGATGATGCTGATGATGATGACGGATCATGAACTCATCTCCACCGTTGGATCCGCCGAAAATCGAACTCTGACTCATCAGTTGCTGCTGCTGCTGCCGCTGCATGTCCTTCTGCCTCCTCAGCTCCAAAACCTTCCGGTGAGAATTCGAGTGCCGCGCCGACACAAACGTCGGGCTCGCCGCCGGACGATACTCCGCCACCAACCTCCCGGACTTGAACCTCACACCACACGCATTGCAGAGGGTCTTCGGCCCCATCGGCCCCGTCCGCCACTGCGGCGTCTTCTCCGCGCCGCAGTGGAGGCATTTCCTCCCGGTGCACTCCGTGTTCAGCCCCTCCCGCTTCTTCACCGGCGCAACCTTCTGTTGCTGCGAAGGCGCGTCGGAGGGAGAGACCAAATGGAGGAGGCGCGTGGACCAGTCCCCCGGCGCCGGTCGCGACCGCTTGCTCCGCGCCTTCCCCGGGAGCGGGGTTTCCGAGATGAGGAACGGCGCGTTGCGGGTGCTGTCATCCGCGGCGAACGGCGGGAGAGTGTCGGTGGAGGAGGAGGATTCCGGAGTCTGCGGCTTGGTGCCTACGGTGGTGGTAGCGGCGGCGCCAGAGAGAAGCTTCAGCGTTCTCAGCTCCTCCTCCGCGGAGAACGAGTCTTCCACGAAATTCGAGAGCCATTCCAGTTCAGCCATTTCATCATACTGCTAACAGAATCACACAACCCAGAAAATTCAGTTTTCAATTTTCAAATTAATTCAAAATTCAAATTGAATTGTTCAAAATTTCAAGTTAATTTAATTTCAATTTGGGGGGTTTTGTTTGAATTTCAATTTAAATTCAAATTCTGTGAAATGTTGTGAATTATTACCGGAACACAGAGCTCGCCGGAGAGGTGGAGATCACTGGCGAAGCCACGGGGGACAATGGCGGCGGCGAAGCGGTTGTTGTCTCCGCCGGAAATTGAGGAGTTGCAGCTGTCAACGGCGGTGACGGTGGAGGAGTCGGTGGAGTTTCCGGCGACATTGTCGAAGAAACCATCGGACATAATAGCATCGGCATTGGAGAAATCGAAGAGGTCGTCGATGGCAAAAGGCTCGCCGGGTTTCTGGTCGGTGTGGCGTTTCTCCGCCGGCGAGAATTGGTCCTGTCCTCCGGCGCCGTAATAGCCACCGACGAAGTATTCCGGCGCCTCCATTTACGTACAGAGAGGACAGGGAGTGGGTGGTGGTGTTATTGTTTGGAGAGAATGGAACGCAGCGTTTTGAAAGCGAGTGTGAGAGTTTGGTCTGAGAGAGATGGGAGTGAAGGTGGGGTTTTGAGGAGTAAAGCAATGGCACTATTGTAGTTTATTACACATTGGAGCATCTTTTTGCATGCACATAGATACACACATTTAATAATAAATTAAATTAAAAAAATTTAAAATAGGGGAAGTGACTTGCAAGTTCTGTAATCTGTAAAGTTAATTAAATCACACTTTCATTGTCTTTAGTTTACTGCTATGAATTTTTTGCTTTTCTTTTCTACTTTCTCTTTTTTACTTTCTACTAATTTTAAATAATCTCTTTGCCTTAGAAAAATTAATATTCATAATCTCTTTAGACAATTCAAATTTGTCCAAAAAAAAAGGCAATTCAAATTGATGCTCCTCTTGCTTCTTCATTTCAAATTTTCCATTTGGCATGTGTGCACTCTTCTTAAACTTAGAAGATTACAATAGAAATGGGTTACTGAAGCAGTTCCCTACACATGTTAGAATGAGGCAAAGTAAAATCTGGTGATTCTCTTTTAAAAGGATAATAATCCAACTATATTGCATACTCCGTTTCAAAATAATTATCCAGGAAGAGAAATTAACATTCTTAATTTTTAAAATAAATTATTTATTTTCCTATTTTAAATTAACACACATATTAAGAAATGCAACTAATATTCTTAATTTTTTAAATAAATTATTAATTTCCTTATTTTACCCTTTGAAATATATTTTTATCTCTCCTCATTTAATATTCTTATATGGACATTTTCATATGGAAAAAGTAAAACATTAATAATACTTCACCAAATTTTTTCTCACAGTAGACTAGGCATGACAATGGGTAGGGTCTGGGTAGGGTACTATAGTACTCATCCCCATATCCGCGTTATAAAAAATTACCCGTACCCGTCCACATACTATATATTATTTCCAAAAACCAAAAGTGGTAACTCCGACAAGTGTCACTCCTCATTCTATCTCTTTATTCATAAGTTTTCTCTCTCATACTATAATTAGTAGGTAGATGATGTCATATTTATATTTTCTGACTTTTTAGTAATTTAAATATTGAATAATTTCATACTCCCTCCGTTCCTAATCTTTCGTTGTTTTAACTTTTGGCCTAAATTCCAAAACTTTTGTTGTTTTACAAATCCAATGCATTTTTTCTCAATTTATTCCATATATACCCTCATTTAATACTATACCTCTCACCTACCACCTCTTATTTTCACCAATCAAAATCATAACAAATTTCTTAACCAATAACTATAATTCTCTCTCTTCACTATAAGAGAACATTAAATAGGGGTGCTTATGTCAACAAATATATCAATGATTGCACTCTTAAACAATGTGCATAACCTTAAACAACAAAAGATCATGAACGGAGGGAGTATTTTTAAAATAATTAATGTTTTAATATTGCATTTAATAGTTATTAATGATATTATAATGATTAAAAAAGAAATTGTGACTTTTTTGAAAATAATTAATGTATTAATTTGACATTTAATGGTTTTTAATGACACTAAAATAATGAATAAAAGTCAATTGTGACTTTTTTATCATTAAGATATATGCTGACAAAGTCTTTTTTTAATAATTATGATTATTTGTTACATAACAAAATAAAAAAATTAAATGTAATATATTACGTTTAAAATGATATCAAATATGTCATAAAAAATTGATATTAAAGTTTTAAATGATTGATTTGGAAATTAACTAAATTTGTTGTATTTTGTAGTTCTTTTGATTGACTGCATTTTGCTTAAAACATGTAGTGAACATGTAGTACAATTCTTGTGTCTGATGTGCGACCATATGATTCAACATCTGGAGCAACATGTTGTGTTTACGTATGTTGAAGTTTCAATCTCTGAAACCGAGTTGTTTGTTTGGCTGCTGTTTGTATGAGAGTTCAGAAGACTTAGTCAATGTTATGCGTTTTATGGTTTTAATATCTTCTGAAGGTTGGTTTATTTTTTAATCTTGGCTGAAGTAACAAGATTGATACCGTGTGAACAAGTCTATCTCAAAGTTTGAATTTTCGTTTTTACTTGGTTCTGTTTCTTTATGCTGGTAAGTTTTGATTCCTTGAAGATTCTTTTCGGAAGTGCTGTTGTGGACTCTATGACATTCAGCCCATTGAAGATTCAAGCCTAAAGTGAGTGTCTATATAAAGGAACTTATAAACCCTAGCAGGATACAGATTCTGAGTGAGAGATATTGAAGTTAGGGTTTATTATTTGTGAGTCATGTTTTGAGTATTGTAACAACTTAGTGCTTTCTTTGCTTTTGCAAGTACTAAGTTGTGTTTAGTTGAGTGCTAGTCTCAGCAACCTTGTTATTGCTTTTGACAAGTGAGATCACTGAGACAGTGATTGAGAGAAAGAGAGAAGGGGTTCTCATACTTAGGGGGAGACTTAAGTATTAAGTCACTGGTAGCAATAGGTAGAAAGGTTTAGAACTGTGTTTTTTCTTTGTGAACCTTTTGTACGTGCTTGACTATTATAGTGGATTATCTTTCTCGGGCAGTTGCCCTCCAGACGTAGGTGATGTTCACCGAAATGGGTTAACAACTCGTTGCGTTCTTTTGTTTTACTGTTTGTTTAATTTTTGGTACTCTGATTGTGTTTCGTTGTTATACACATTATTGCAACATTATGTAGCACATCTGTCCTAGGTGAATACGAATTTCATATTTGTTTTCATACATACATCTGAAAGATTAATACTAGTTAAGATTAACTTTATTAAAAATCAATTGAGATATATAGCAATATGATTGTCGTACATGTGGGGCTTCAACTACCGATCGACATATGCAAATTATGACGATTTTTATCGCCTCAAATTGTTGAGTATAAAAAAAACAGTTTCTTGCTTCTTGGGAGCATGGACTGACCATCACAGAATTTACATATTTATTTTGCGGATATTTAAAACCACCGCTTAACGTTTTTTTACTCTTCACCTTCAACGAATGCTAAAAAACTACCAGTAAATACTACTAAATGCGTATGTAAATTGAATATCCACAATTTCTAAATATATTCTACATATAAGAACTACATATAAGAACTCAATATGTTTTTTTTATAAGCAATATGAATTATATTGAAAAGAAGTACAAGGGGTACTTCAATCCCAATACAAGAACTCAATAGGTAATTCACTGTTATATTAATTAGTTAAAATATTTAAGGGGTTAATAAATGTAAAGGAGTTCTAAAAAAACATCACTGATTGGTTGCTTGATATATGAAATTGTCAAGTTGTAACTAAATGAAAAATTGAATTAAATAATTGAAATTCTAAGCTAATGAAATAGCACAACTAAACACTGGCATGTTACTAACAACTTTCGTTTCGGGTACTTTATCTTTGAAGAATTGGCATGTTAGCAGAGTATATTGCTAATTGCTATTACTAAAAAGTTTTTGTAAGAAAAGTAAAAGATGAACAGAGAAAAAGAACAAGGATTAGTTGATGCAATGAATAATGATCATGTGGTGTGAGCAGGAATCAAGTGTTAAGTATAGCAGCACAATGGTGGGTTGTCACTCAGAAAGAAAACAGCTATGGCCTCAGCACAGACACTAAAAAAAAGTAAAACCACTGGGCAGAGAGTCAGAGACATTAACAATAACATACTAGTTTATTCATTAGTATTCACAGGGTAAATTATTGAATGATTAATACCTTAATTAACAATGATTAACAGGAGAAAAACTTAATGTGAAGCAAATTCAACCCCTTAAGAATCGATCTCTTTGCAGGTTTTGTCGCTGTGACTTCACCAATAGTGTCCAAGTTTACAGCCGGATTCCCCTGCTGCTAATAATTTTAATTACTTAGGGAAATGTGCAGAGTTTTAATTTATTTCCCTCATTCTGATTTATTACAATAGTTTAGTTCAATTAATTGTACTTTCTACCCTTATCATGGCCTCGTATTATATTCCCCTTCTCACGTTTCAGCACGACGCTTACAGCTCAACTTAATCCAAAACTGGCCATGATCTCATCCACGTGGCTTGTTAACAAGTGTTTTTTTTACTTTAATCAAACCTGCTACATGGCTAAAATGGTGGTCATTCTATGATTACTGAATTTTCGTTGTAGTACAGCCTTGTAAGTTTTCACATTAACGATATGCTGTAGCTTATAACCCTTTTGTTAACAGCTAACATGGAAGTTGGAAGTCTAAGAATTTTTTTGGGGTCATTAAAATAAGGAGTTTGGTAGTTCCGTAGCTATCATTTTTTCTCGTTCATAAGACCTGCATGTGCCATTTGTATGTGAGTGTTTAATTATAGACTTGAGTGATTTTACTTTTTATTTGATCGATACAAAGCTTTTGGAGAAAAAGAAACAACATGCAATAAGAATGAAAAACCCTAAGACTAGCTCTAACAAAACTAGTCCCTATCAGGAGGAGGGAGCCCAAATTCACGAGGAGGAGTCCTAAACTAGAAGGAAGTCCAACAGCTCACGAGCTCCATCTTTGGCCGGCCAAGAAACCAACACAATCATTCTCTTCGTGCAGGGTATGTATCGGACGCACATCCCAAACTCTCGCAATCAAGTCTCTAATATTCCAAATCAACACGGCATGCACATGGCATGCAAAGAGTCCAAATAACACACGACCTGACGAAAACCACGCTCTTGAGCGACATGGAGCCGGTGAAAAATTGCAAGGAGCTCCATCCGAATCACGTCTGTGGCACTCGAGGCCGACGAGGGCAAGGTGTGATCGTCGATGCAATGAGAAAGTACAGACAATGAACGACTCCTAATAAGACTTTTATGTAAGACATATGAATTAACCGGTCTCGCACCCGAATGAGGGGTATTCCAAGGTTGTATAGGTATAAGACTATACAATTGCGGAAGGGTGTAGAAGATTTAATTGGTACTACTCATAACAACAAGATACATATTCTTTTCGATAGCTCAAATCATTAAACTTCAAGGTTAATGAGGTTTTCCTTTAAGCAATATTGGGATGTGTGACCTCTTGAGAAGTTTTCTCACAAAGCGCGTGATTGAGGACAAAGCGCATTGGAAAGACTCGTGCTATTAACGTAATGTTGGTCATTATGTCGGGATGGTACAAATGGTATTAGAGTCCACCTCTCACAGTACAGTGTGGTTCATGAAAGAACCAAGTGGAAGCTGGTGGGTAAGCGACACTCGGGGCCGACAAAGGTGGGGAGTGATTGATAGATTTGATGGTTTACTTTTTATTTATATCACTTCAACTTTTTGCCACCTCATGGGGGTTTAACTTTTTTCTCAATATCTTCAAATTTTTCGCACACTATAAAAATAAATACTTTTTTTCCTTTTAAAAATATAGATCTCATTGGTCTGCTGATTGATGTCTTTAGAGAAAAACAATGGGAGAAAACAAAAGAAAAAAAATATATTGTTATCGAGCTTGATGTCGATGGGCGAGTGTTCATTAATATTTTTGTACATGAGTTATCAAATAAGAGTTAAGGGAAATCTCTTTTTCATGTTGGCATATACTTTCCAAGATCATTATTTACTCACGATCAATTGTATGTGACGCTTTCAAGAGTTACAAGCAAACAAAGGTTGAAGATTCAATGATGAAGGAAACACATGTTCAACAACAACGAATTTACTTTATAAACATGATTTTACTATGATTTGATTTAACTAATTTTGAATGTTTTTATGATACACACGTGTTTAATTTATCTTTAAATTATAAAGTCATGTCATACATACTTCATCCATGCATGGCACAGGTTCATTACTGGCAACTAATTAAAGTCAATTTTACTTATTATTTGAAATATTTCCTCAAGTTGTGGTTAATATGAGAAATTGAAAAAGTTTATAATTAGTAATTAATATAATGAATAACATAAAAGTTTATTAATTAATAACCAACTAATATTGTTGTTATAGTGTAACAAAAAAATATATTGTTGTTATTGTGAAGGTCAAGTCAATTTTACTTTTATTTTTTTCTCAAGTTATATCAACATTAATAATGAGAAATTGAAAATTTGTAAAATTAGTAATTAATATAATATAAAAATATTAATGGTTATTAACAACCAATTACTCTAGTCAATTATACTATTACTTATTATTATCATTATTACTTCTTATTTTTTTCAGAAGTTGTTATTAATAATGAAAAACTCATCAAAAATTTACAATTAGTACTTAATATAATGAATAATAGAGTGAAATTTTTATTAATATCTAAATATTATTTTTATTAATGTGCAGGTCAAGCCAAATTTAATTTTACTTATCCTTATCATTATTTTTATTTTTTTCTTAGTTTATCATTAATAGTTAAAATTTAAATAATAATAGAGAAACTGAATTTTTTAATACAATGCTTAATGTTAAAATTTATTAATAAGTAATTAATACTGTTATTAATGTATATTGGACAAGTAAATTTTAGTTATATAAAAAATTTCCGTAATTTTTTATCAATAATTAAAATATGAAGTCAAGTCAATTTCACTTTTACTTATTATTGTGTTTATTTTAATTTTTTTTCTCAATTTGTCATTAATAATGATATATAAATTGAAAAGTTGTACGCAATATTATTAATTAATATAATAAATATTATTTTTTTTTCGAAAGAAGAAAATATATTAATGAGGAAATAGGCATGAAATACACCAGTTAGCAAAAGTAAAAACAGCTCCAAAAAATAATATTATTAAAGATTACTCCCTCCGTTCCTAATCTTTTGTTGTTTTAACTTTTGGCCTAAATTCCAAAACTTTTGTTGTTTTACAAATCCAATGCATTTTTTCTCAATTTATTCCATATATACCCTCATTTAATACTATACCTCTCACCTACCACCTCTTATTTTCACCAATCAAAATCATAACAAATTTCTTAACCAATAACTATAATTCTCTCTCTTCACTATAAGAGAACATTAAATAGGGGTGCTTATGTCAACAAATATATCAATGATTGCACTCTTAAACAATGTGCATAACCTTAAACAACAAAAGATCAGGAACGGAGGGAGTATTTTTTTGAAACATATTATTAAAGATTATTAACAAAAAACTAATATTATTTCTAATGTGAAAGTCAAGTCAACTTTACTGTTACTTTTATTATCATTATTATTTTAAAATTTTTTCACAAGTTGTCATTAGTAATCAGAAAGTCATCAAAATTTTTCCGGTTAGTATTTAATATATATAATGAATAGTAGAGTGAAAAATTTATTAATATCTAATAATATTGTTATTAATTTAAAGGTCAAGTCAATTTTTTACTTTTATTTTTTCTTAAAAAAAACTTTTTTCTTAAGTTGTCATTAATAATTGAAATTTAAATAGTAATACTCATAATTATTTTTAAATGTGAGAAACTTATTTTTTTACCATTAGTAATTAATATAAAATTTAATCAATATGTAATTAACATTGTTATTAGAGTTTAATGGATATGCACTGACAGTGTAAAATAGTTTTACACAGACATCCAATTGAATTCCGCAAAATCATAAAATATCTTATTCTTTTAATTAAAATTAAAGTCAAATGTAATTATCTCTCCTATGTGGCATGTTTTTATTGGATGACTGTGTAAAACTATTTTACACTGTCAGTGCATATCCATTATTATAGGCCAAGTCAATTTTACTTATATATTATTATTATTTTTATTTTTATTAATGGGAGAAAATTTTAATTTTTAAAATTTGTCTCAAATTATAATTAAAAATTAAATAATAATTTTTTAAAAATATGAAAAGATGAAAAAAAATTACAAGTAGTAATTAATATAATGAATAATATAAAATTTTACTAATAACTAATTAATATTGTTGACTACTTTTTTGAAAATTTTACTAAAGTAGTGCACTTTTTTTAGTTATACAAATTTGTATAAATCGCCACTTAGAGTCGCGATACCTTATTAATTTTTTTTTGAAATTGCCACTGAAAATTGTGACATTTTTTTTTACTCTCTTCATTAGTGACGAACTGTTTTGAAAGAAGATATCTGTTGCAAAGTATATAGCGGTGAAACATTCTTTCCGTCACAATATCCTAGTGAATTTTAGAAAATAACTTGGCTACGGATTTTTGTCACGCAATGTTTCCGTTGCAAAAATAGTTAGCGTTGGAGTATAGTTTTGTGAGGGAAATTTTCTCTACACATTCTGTTACTAATTTATTTTATCACATTCTATATTAGGACTTTGTGACGAATTTGTTTCCGTCACTAATAAAGAAAGTAAAAAAGAATCAAGTTTCGTTACTTGCACTGGCAATTTCAAAAAAATAAATAAGGTATAGCTACTTTAAATAGCGATTTATACTAGTTGTGTAATTAAAAAAGTGCACGATATAACTTTCTAAAAAGTACATTATACAGTATATATGTACAAAACTTAATATTGTTACTAATGTATAAGTTAAGTGAAGTTTATTTATATACTTGATATTGATTTATAATATAAATTTATAAAGAAGTGCTTTGTTGCAAACCACACTATTACAATCTTCCTCTGTAATTATGATGCTCTTAATGATGATTCTGCACGTATTTTGCGTCTATCTTACTGCTGGTTTTAAAAAACCTCGTGAATTGACTTGGGTTACAGGTGTGGTTTTGGGTGTATTGACCAAAAAAGGTGTAACTAGTCATTCATTACCTTGGGACCAAATTGGTTATTGGGCAGTCAAAAATTGTAACATAACCAAAAAAAAACCACACTATTACAAAACGCAAGAATAAATGAATACATTGGAGATTTCAAACAAAAAAAATATATTAATTACATTGGAGAAAATTCACGAACCCCCTCACCATACAACTTGGAACTTTTTTTTTTCTGAAAGGGACTTGGAACTTAATTAAAAAGGATTTTACAAATTTAAATTAAAAGTTTTCATAAGTTTGGATTTAGCACTTAAAGTAATCAAAAAACAATTTGTAAATTGAACTAAATATATTTTTACGGTAACTCTCAACTATATTTAAATAGACAGTAATTGTACCCCAAAGTTTGGAGTAAGCGTTTATGTCACTTTGGGTCCTCCAATCCAAAGCTTACCGACTCTCCAAACTCAAAAACATTTTGATGTAAAATCATGTGGATGTTGTTGGCGATAGAGCATGCATATTTTACATTATTCTTTTGTTATACATTGAGATAAAACAAAGTTCTGAGTTGGGTCATGCGATTCTGATCCCCAAGTAAATGAATGAACGACCACTGGTAACTAGTGGATAAGGTTTGCTTGCTCAATTATTACCGTCACATCTTTCCCAAAATTTAAAATGCATTTTCCTTTTGCTGTATTCACTATTCAGTGCTCGCTTGTTGCATATTCTAACTACATATATAACGTAGAGAAAAAGCTTAGTGGTCGTTTAAATAATATAAAAATAAAACATATGTTGAAGTGGTTTCCCTTTATTGGTATGGTTTGCCATTAGAAAAATGGTGAGTTGCAGGGAGCACGCGAGAAAGGAAGAAGCGTGTGTCAGCTATCATGTGAGTGTGAGTTATTTGGGTGAGGCTTCTTAATTAAGCTTGGGTAGAGGTCTAGAAGATATTTTGGATTTTTCTATTTGAAAGAAAAATATAAGCATTTTAATTTTAAACAGGCTATGAATCACTTGTAACCAAAAAACATAAAGACTATATGAATCACTTAAAATAAAAAATGAACAGAGACTCGAGTTTGCACAATTGCAATGTGTTGAAGGTTGAAGGTTCTTGCATATAGTAAAGTCTCAATTGGTGGGTAATTCTTTTTAAAGAGATCTTCTAACGCTTTTAAATTTAAGTGAATATTTGTTGGACATCCTAGCAGTTCACTGGTGTCCTACCAGTAGTTGAATGTGCTTTATCTTTGTTCTACAATTTTTTACAATTTTCTTTTGAAAAATACATTTTAATAAATTATGATTTATTATACATAATATTGAATTAATGCAATCTTTTTATCAATTGTTGAGTTTTTTTTTTCAAAATTGAAAGCTCTCGATTAGGCAAAATCCCTAAATTTTAGGGGAGTTTTTTCTTCCCCACTTTCTTTGCTGCTTCCCCTCACACGTGTGTAGTCCTCTCATGTCCTATTGCTAACATGGTACCACATGCACCGCACACAATAAATAAATAAATATTACACGCGTCATCATCTGAATATTCCTTTGTCTTTTTATTATTTTTTATAATTTTTTGTCAGCAAAATATTTTTCTTTGTCAAAACAAAACAAAACATTTATTTATTGCCAGCAAAACATGAATTAACAGTGTAAACAGAACAGGCCCAAACTAGCAATGATGGCCTTGGTGTTTGCTATTTTTTGGTTATTATGCCGAAATGGACTATGAGCAAAAAGTCCAATGGGCCAACTATGTAGACGTTTGACCTAGAGATGAGATTGGGCTATTTAAGAGTTGTTTCTTGTAAGCCATCGGGCTTTAAAAACAATTGTGACGAGATGGGCCCAGTTTGGGCCTCTTGTGAAGAAATGTAATGTATTCTATTCTATATGATGTTTGACCAAGAAAAAAAATTCTATATGATGAATTACATAAAAGAGGTCCCTATATATACAAGTTTCTCTCTTAGCCTTGCATATAAGAGTTTTGTTACAAAAAGGTCTATATATCCACTAAACGGAATGCACTTGTATAATTGAATCAGCTAATTGTAAAATGAATATTTTAGAGGGAAAAAGGATACCAAATTAATGATGACTCATATATGCAAGCTTCCTTCTATAAACCTACTATCAAAATACACCCCTCAGCAAGTTTATGTTTACCGGATTAAGGATTGAACTTTGGACTGCTTGGTCATAAAAGCTCTGATACCATGTCAAACAACTAGCTATCCTAAAAGGTTAATTAAACTATTGGATAAGAGTCACATTAATGATTTTATATTATTATCTTCACAAAAAACTTGTATATATATCTACCAATTTCTCAGATGATGAAATTGGAAGCTAGTGAATTAACCCTCTTTGAAGTTGTTACCTTAAAATTTGAAAATATATTTCTATGTGACTTGTACGCTCATGGAAGATAACGCTGATTGCAATGTGTCTACTGTCTAGCTGACTATCACAGTTTTATTATGTTAGTTGCTCAAAGGGAACAAAGATTTGCTAACTATTGAATTTCACAAATAGCAGCGATAATTGTTCAATGCTCTATACTCCATCTCACAATAACTCTTTGATGTGATATTCAATTTCTTCATGTGATATGAGTGAATTAATGCCAGAAAACCGTTTTTTTTTATAGGCCAAAACATTGCATTGAAATAGCACAGGGTGCCAACCCAAATACAATGAGAGATGATTCAATCAAAAGATAGAACCAAAACAGAAAAGAAGATGCAATTTACATGGAAAGAGGGAGAAAAAAAACAACAACATAAAACAACAGAATCAGTCAAAATCAAAAAACCTAACAGCTAATGTTATCCTGTGTTTGTTACAACAAACTCAAATACGCAGCATGATCTCCTCATGGGTTGCCTTCAGCCATAAACAATTCCAGCCAGTACATATTATGTGAGCCACCCAGTATAGCAATCAGAATTGAATGAGCGTGCCATTTAAAGGGATAAGATGCACACCGTAACTAATATCCTTGGGTAATGAGTATCTACAAGTTCTAGAGAGGTCATAATAAGCCTTGAACTAAGGAATATAATTACATGAAAAAAAGTAAACCATGACTTTGAGCTCCCTTTTACATCTCAAGATTTGGAGTGCAGCGTTATAATGAGACACTACTGACTTGAAAATAATTTGAGACAATTGTTGTAACAAAAAAAGACTTTCTATAGTCGGTTATTCGTGAGATACATCCACCCTCCTATATGAAAGAACATATCAGTATTCCTCATCACCCATAGATGAAAGTTTTTTGACATTATCAGTTGGGGTTGTGGATGATTTCAGGGGCGGAGGCATGAATTTCAGAAGGGAGTGATTAAGATTTAAAGAAATATAATTTGTAAGAAAATTTCAATTCTTATCAAATAAAAAATGTGGCAGAAAAACATAGGTATTTTGATGTAAATGTGTAACAACTAAGAAGTAACAAGTTGAACTAGTCAACTAGGATTTCACTTTGGCTATTGTATATGTAGGAAACTAGTAGTTATCTTTTTGTTTTTGTTTTACAGTAAAAGAACTTATTTATTGAATACCAAAAATTATAGGAACACATCTCTCTCATGTGAGAAATCCACCCCTAGTACTTTTGGAGCATTGGACCTGTATGATATGGGTTGTGCTATGTCATAGTTTAAACGCATGACTAGGGGTGTTTTGCTTAGTCATGTGCTTTGTTATCTGGTGTTGGTTTATGGCTATTACGCGCTCTCTGCTTGATCCGACACTACTACTATAAATTCGGGTGATAGATGACTGCATTTCCCTTTTCACCTCCTCACAAACCCACCATATTCAAAAACACCTCCAACCTGCAATAATCAGAACCCAAGAACTACTACTCAACCCACTAGAATTAACAATTGTTATTCATAAACAATTGACTGCCCGTTCACACCTTGGCTCAGACATAAGTCAAAAATCTTCCCCCCCACCATCTTGCCTTCACGACAGAAACAACCCAACACCACAAACAAAACACCTCCAAACATATGTTCAGCTCACAAATTGGCCAGCCCCCACAAGCGTAAAAAAAAAACACATCTCATAATACCTGCATATAAGCCCTTAACACCCCAAATCCTCTACCCTAAAAAACCAATTCCACATTAAGACTGTCACAATACTGTAGAAAAACCTAACACGAAAGGATCAAATCAAACAATCAGACAAATAGCAAGAACCTTATCAATCAGGCAGCCAGGTAACAGAAGGGGAGAATTGTATTGGAACACTAGAACTCTGCTTCAATTTTTTTTCTTGAGAAATTCCAAAAATCCAGGAGTGACTAAGGAGAGGGAAGTCGCCCATGTGACTCCGCCCCCGACTGATTTACATGCTAGGAGACAATAAGAATGTTTTTATTGATAAATTTTTGGAACCCTAAATTTTTTTAGGGTGTTAAGTGATTTATTTATAATAAGAAGAGTAAAACCCCCTTTAGGGGAGAAAAAATCAAAGAAATCACCATATATCCGCAAAATTTGAGTAACACCCTGGGAAAAAAAACATAAAAAAGCGAACAGGAACTGAGACAACACCAACAAAAGCCCCAAAAACTAATAAAACCAAAAGAACGACGCAAGGCCCCTACAAACCAACATGCCAATTTTCTCTGAGGTCTTCTGTTGGACCACAAATGGCCTCTTCATCACTGTTGGGGATTACCATACTCGCAATTGTAATTAAAAAACTAGACTTGGTGTAAATGTTTTAATTAATGGGAACTAGATTTCGTGGAGACGATGAGAATAGTAAAAAAATTAAACACAAACAACAGAATTGGACAAGTTCATGAAAACACAAAAAAAAGTCTTACAGACAGAGATGTAGGGTGCCCCACCCTAATAGAGAACCCTTAAAACACTGACAATCATGAAAAACAAAAGCCTAGAATAGTTACATCAAAACAAAGGGCGATGTCTATGACATAACAGAAGTTCACACCAATACACAAAATCAAAGAGTTCATTAACGACTAGAAGAACGAATGACGAAAATGTGAAAAACACCTCTCTCCTTGGTTGGCATGATGCCTACTCTGTCTCCGATAGCCAACTCATTTTCTTTCACAAATTCGTACCATCCTTTCCCCAAAGCTTTGATACATATTTGTTGCACGCCAAAGTACCTTGCATTGAAAATGATAATCATATTCACGGGTATCATAGGAGATCAATGTGCAGGATTGCAATGATGGATCCATCCACATGCGAACAAACCACGCTGGTATTGCCTGCATTGAACACATTATATGGCGTAAGGATAATGACATGTGAATGTAATAAAAAAATACTCATGGCATTGTAAAAGATAATAAATAAATAAGTTAAGAGACCAAGGTTTGAGTCCCCCTGGACTGAGTCTTGGTGATCACCATGAAGAACCCTGGTTCCAGTTGTGATTCATAACCGCATTCCTCATCTGAATCATAGGCGGAACTCATGGTGTTAGATGGAGATGAGCTCTACGGAAAAGAAGATGAGAGTAGATGATGATAGTGGGGTTGAGTTATTATACTAATGGTGAGTGGGGGTTCAATACTGTGTGATTGTCAATTAAAGAGTTGAGAATTCCACTTTTCATTATGGCCGCTCAAAGTTGCAGAGATTCGGGTTGACTTTCGACTAACCATTAAATGAAATTCAATGACCATTAAATACAATTCATTGGTGGATAAGGATGACCACAAAAAAAAACACACTGAGAATAACCATTGTGCGCTTTTTTTTTTAAATGGAGTAGAATGTGGGGATGGAGAGGGAGGCTGCGCATATGGGTCGAATGACCCAAATAAAAGTTGGGTAAGTCAAAAAAATAAAAATTTTCGTCGAAAATTAGTATATCCATGTGAGCCCACCATTCCAAATTTAGTTGTATTTTTACCCTGAATGAAAAACATGGACTATTATGTACATTATGGAATATGCAATAATGAAAGAAACTTATTTTTTTTTGTCTAAGTGAGCTTTTATACTATTATTGAAGGTGTAGAAACAAAAATCACTAAATTTAAAATGTGGGGGTGGGAACTGGGAAGAGAAGCCACAAATAGGCCGAGTGGCCTATTGGATATAAGGTAAAAAAACTTTGTGAATTGATGATTATCACAAAAAAAATAGTATATCCATGTGATCCCACCCTACTAGTATAGTTTTCATTTTTTCTTATAAAACGAAAAAAATATATTGGACTACTATATTATTCAAGGTGCATCATCAACTTTAGTCGAATATATCGAGTTAAATATCAACCATAGTTATACAATCAACCAAAGTTATAATACTTGTAAATAACAACTAACTCCATCAAATCAGCCAAATACTTACATCATTAATGCGTGCCTGTTATTTCACCTTGACAATGCACTACACAATATTTTTGATAGTGATCACCTACCTCACCACAAATAACATAGTTTTTTTTATAAGCCAAAGAATTGTGTTAAGATGATGCACAAGGGGTGCTCCAATCCATAATGCAACAGAGAGAAAAGAGAAGAAGTACATGAAAAAAAACTCAAAGCCGGAAAACCAAACATACCAATAATTAGAAACTTAGTGAAGCAAGCCAAAAGACTAGATAGCTTAACAACCCAACAAACCGGCGAAATGCAACAAACCCAGCAGCCAAGAAAATTTCCCCACGATGCTATCTCCTAAACCAGCAGATAACATAGTAAGTGATACGCTTCCCTCTTGCTCTTCCCTAGGATGCACTTGCTCAATGTCCCTTCACCCTAAGTGTAGTTGGATTATGTGCATATATTTTACCAGTAACATTCTCATTAGTGAACTCTTGATTCTGCTATCCATGAATCACTCCAAGTTTCTCACTTTAAGTAATTATCATTGCGTTTGTCGCACCAAATGGCTTCAGTGTTATACATCCTACCGTACACATACACCTACAATTTTCTTTTTATGTTAAAAATATACAAACCATTAGGGTCCCACACACTTGCTTGATCCTCGTTTAACCCATAATTCCTTGGCATTTGCTGTCCATCTGCCTAGAATTAACTATTTTAGTATTTCAACCTTGTTTAGATAAACCATAACCGCAACAAAGTGATCACATGAAATACGATAAGATTTCGTCCTCATGCAAGAACACTTAAACTCCATACTTGATAACCACATAGAAACATGTCATTTTCAACGAAATGTAAGTAATCGAATTCATTTGCGAGTAAAAGTCTGAAATTGGTACATGATTTTTTTTAGTGAAAGAGAAGGAGTCTTGTTTTCTTCGGTTTTATGGATTTATTTTTCATGAGGCTGAGAGTTTGGGTGATAAGAGTTTGAAGGTGTTCTATATGAAGAAAGGTGATTTAGTGGTAATGAGTGTATGAAATTTTGAGAGGATGTATTTCTTGGTTAAAGGCGATTTTTCCATATTGTTGGATTTGAGTTATGGATAAGGAAGAAGAAGGAGGAAGAAGAGAGAATGACAGTGATTAAAAATATATAGAATGAGGTTAAATATGTTCGAGGTCCCTGAACTATAGCGAGAAATCGATAATCGTTCATGAACTAAAAATTCATGAGTTTCCATCCCTTGACTTATTGGATGATCATGGTATTTTTATTCCACGTGAGAAAAATTAACCAATTCAATTTTTATTTCTTCATCTTCTTCCCCAACCCCATCTTCTCTCTTCATCATTTTCCCAAAAACAACAACATTGAAACCTGACCTCCAAACCCAACAAGCACAAACTAAAATATTTAAGTTTAGGGACGAATACAGATTTCTCGCTATAGTTCAGAGACCCTGAACATATTTAACCTTTAGAATGACTAAAATTGATGTGAAAAGTTCACGTGGTCACCTCTCAGTTGACTAAACCCATCATTATTGACTAGTCAAAATTGAAAACACGTCATCAATTGAATCTACTCCATATATTATACTTTTAAAGGATCGATGGCATACGATTATTTTATAAGCACCAATTTAAATTCCCCTTTAAAAACTAGGGATAAAAATGTATTTAAGTAGAAATAGTATTATAAGTAAGAGGAGTTAAACTGGAAGAAACAAGTCATGTAAAGATGACAATGATAAATCATTTTAACAATTTATTTGGGGAATACAATCTCTTGAAGGTATATATTTATGCTACATGACAACATAACATCATGTAGATATGCTATTGCCATCCATCCATATCTTTCATATTTAGCATTTACATTTATTTATTTATAATCTGAACTAAATACAGGTTGGTTTGTCTACTTTTTTGTTTTTGTTTTTTATGATAAAGTTTATTTAATTGTTTAAAAATTAGAGAGAGAGGCGCATGCAAAAGGGTCATGATTGTGTCCTTGTAAGAGGCACGCAATCGCAAGCCTTTTGTGTATTTTAAGACTCTGAACTGCGCATTATCTTCCCTCAACGCCCTCCATCCCATTCTTACCATATTTAACTGTTCATTTTTCCTTTTCTTACATTTTTTGTGTTCCCTCTCAACTTTCATCGCTCCGGTTATCACTCAAACACTTCTTCAACCCACACAAATAGATCCTACCCCACCTCTGCATTGACACTTTTGCCCTTCAACTTAATAAATTTAAAAGCTGAATCAAAGCACTTAGTTAATCTATAGATTAAATTACAATAGAATCCTTTTCAAAGCTAAGTTGTTAACTTGTTATCATTTACTTTTAGCATTAAAAAGTTACTTTGTGGTGTAAAAGAGCTAACTTAGCTAAATTAAAAGTTAATGAAGCTTAACTTAATAGTACAAAAAAATTTAAAACTTCGAGGAGAATATTTTTGCAATAAAGAGCAAAATCCATACAAGATACTCCCTCCGGTCATATTTATAAGCAACAAAAAAAAAAATTCACATAGTTTAAGAAATGTAGTTAAACTAGATAAAATGCATTAAATTTGTCTTAAATTAAAATGAACTTCCAAAATTACCCTTTGTTATTAGTGTTGGAAAGTGGAAAAGAGAGAATAATTAATGAGACACATTTTACAAGTTAGAATTAATAAGGACATCATTGGAAAAAATTAATTAATATAGCTCAAACTTTCATTTGGTTCTTATAAAAAGGACCAAGATTTTTCTTCTCTTTCATGCTTATAAATAGGACCGGAGGGAGTACATGAGGACCAACATATGCACATCTAAATGAAAAGTAACTTTTTGGATGACAATAAAAAGCATAAAAATGGGGTCAAAATGATTTTAATATTATTTTTCAACTTTCAAAGAATATATACCCAAAGATTTGCTCGCGTGGAAAGTTGGGTAGCGGGAAAAAGGACAATTTGGTCCAAACAAAGTCTTGTCCTACGCACTTCACTTTTTGAAAATAAAATATTAAAAAAATTACAGTGCTGTCACGAACCAATGAAGAAGAAAGAAGGTGACCAATTCTCACTGAGACAAACCACACTCAACTCAACCCCACCACCGCAAAAAGCAAAGCTTCTACCTCAACTTGCACCTCACCACACCACACCACTGTTCTGCTAGGGTTTCCTCTCTCTCTCTCTCTCTCTCTCTCTCTCCCCCCACTCTCTCTCTAACACACAGCAATTTCTTCAAAGCATGCACAATCTCACAGCAACTTCCATGGAGATCGCTGAACCGGTGTCGTTTCCAACATGCTAGAGGTAATCATTTTCAACGTTTTCACTATGTTCATCGCGAACCAGATCGTCGATGTTGTTTGTATGATGATGAACTTGATGTTGATGTTGATTCTCGAGCTTTGATCTGCAGAGGTTTTATTTGTTTTTCATTTTTTTTAGGTGAAATAGTGGTAGAGGTAGAAACTAGAAGCTAGTAGTAGAAGAAGGGGGTGGTTCGTGTTGTGGTGTGATTGGAATTGAATTGGCTAAGGCAATGTCCTGCAAGGATGGAAGCAAGAACGCGATGGATATTGGCAAGTATGTTCGTTACACGCCGGAGCAGGTTGAAGCCCTCGAGAGGCTTTATCACGAGTGCCCTAAGCCCAGTTCCATTCGCCGCCAGCAGCTCATACGCGAGTGCGCTATTCTCTCCAACATTGAGCCTAGGCAGATCAAAGTTTGGTTCCAGAACAGAAGGTAATCTTTGTGTTCTTTACCATGTCATGCTTAGGTAGCTCAAGTTTTTGTGTTTTGCAATATTAAATGTGAATTATGTTGCTGTTTTAGTCTCTTAATGCGAAATGAAGCGTTTGGCTTTTGTGAATTCAGATGTAGAGAGAAGCAGAGAAAAGAAGGTTTTCGTCTGCAAGCTGTTAATAGGAAGTTGACTGCCATGAACAAGCTGCTGATGGAGGAAAATGATAGGTTGCAGAAGCAGGTGTCTCAACTGGTGTATGAAAATAGCTATTTTCGTCAAAACACCCCAAACGTAAGAATTTTGTTTGTTATATTCGCTGGTCTATTTTCAATTTGTCTTGCAATTAATGGGGCATCAATCTAGAAGATTCCAAAATTTCAATCTTTCTTGTATAATTTTAAAAATTTATGGGTTCATTCTTCTTTTACCCTTCATAGTCGTTCTATATTACACTCGAATTGAGTTAGCATGGTGTTTTCACTGCAGACTACGCTGGCAACCAAAGACACAAGCTGTGAATCAGCGGTGACGAGTGGTCAGCACAGTTTGACAACTCAACATCCCCCGAGGGATGCAAGTCCTGCAGGGTAAGTTGGAATATCATTGTTGAGTCCATTTCTGTCTCTGGTCTGTGATAACTTGGTTGTGCATTTCAACTAATGGAATCATGACCTCTATTTTTTTCAGGCTTTTGTCCATTGCAGAAGAAACTTTAGCAGAATTTCTTTCAAAGGCTACTGGAACTGCTGTTGAGTGGGTCCAAATGCCTGGAATGAAGGTATGCCAAGAATTCTTCTCATTGGCTGACCAATTTGTTGTTTTATTCTTTAGTTATTTCATAGGGATAAGCCATAATCAGAATGGCAGGAGAACTGTAAATTGTCATCTTGGATTACCTTATGATCCCATGTTCTCATAGTCTTCTTTTTTAATGATTTCTCTTCTTTTGAATGAATTTGTAGCATAATGTTTCAATAAATTTTTATTTATTTTTTATAAAATCATGTTTCTGCATTAATTCTTGCTGATGTACACAGCCTGGTCCGGATTCCATTGGAATCGTTGCTATTTCTCATGGTTGCACTGGTGTGGCAGCAAGAGCCTGCGGTCTAGTGGGACTAGAACCCACAAGGGTAAGTGCTCAAGTTTTACTTACCTATATCACTAATTATCTGGCTTGAGTTTATGACTCACATGGTCAAACATACACTTTCCAGGTCGCTGAAATCCTCAAAGATCGGCCTTTGTGGTTTCGCGATTGCAGAACTGTTGATGTTCTCAATGTGCTGCCCACCGCAAATGCTGGAACCATTGAGCTGCTTTATATGCAGGTAAAGTAAAATTTATGATGCTTGAATTAAGGCTCTGTTTCGCAATGGATTGGCAATAAATCACTTGTTTGTTTACTTATTGCCTTTGATGATCAGCTATATGCACCAACCACATTGGCACCTGCTCGAGATTTTTGGTTGTTGCGCTACACTTCTGTTTTAGAAGATGGCAGCCTAGTGGTAAGTGTTTTTATAAAAAAAAGCCAAAATTTGTATTTGATTAGAGATATAGTTCATAACAGACTTCACTTTTGCAATGGCATAGTCCTACTGCTATATTTTATAGTCCTCCTGCAGCACATACATGTCTAAATTAGTCTTAATGTGTACCTTAGATCTGTGAGAGGTCTCTTAAAAATACTCAAAATGGTACTAGCATGCCTCCAGTGCAACATTTTATTAGAGCGGATATTCTTCCCAGTGGGTACCTGATACGAGCTTGTGAAGGAGGGGGTTCCATCATCCACATTGTTGATCATATGGATTTGAAGGTACATTTATTTAACTTTGTTGATTTAATTAATTTTTTGAACTTGAAAATAACTTAAGAATGTATATATTGTTGTTAGCCATGGAGTGTGCCAGAAGTACTGCGTCCACTGTATGAATCGTCAACAGTGCTGGCTCAGAAGATCACTATGGCGGTATGGTTGTTGTATCTCTTTACGTATGGGACAATCTTATATTTAATATGTTCCTTTATGTTCCTATTTAAGTCTAAATTACAAATAATGTTATCAACTTTCTAGTAACTATGACAATGATTGGTAGGTTTAAAAAGGCTATGGCATCTTTTAAGTCTTTCTCTTTTTTCATTAGGCCCTACGTCAGTTAAGGCAGATTTCACATGAGGTTTCTCAGCCTAATGTCACTGGGTGGGGTAGACGTCCGGCAGCTCTACGAGTACTTACCCAGAGATTGAGCCGGTACTTTATACTAAAGGAACATGATTTTGGTTGAAATTCTTTGCAAAGAAATTTGGAATCTCACATCTATTTCATTGCAGGGGTTTCAATGAGGCACTCAATGGATTTACTGATGAGGGATGGCCAGTGATGAGCAATGACGGTGTAGATGATGTTACTATTCTAGTGAATTCGTCCCCTGATAAGTTAATGGGTCTGAATCTTTCCTTTGCCAATGGATTCCCTTCTGTCAGTAATGCAGTGCTATGTGCTAAAGCGTCAATGCTACTACAGGTCAGGGTGCTTATAAATTACGATGGATTTCCTAAAAATGATAAAATAATTATGAAAAACCAAATATGTCTATGTTGTTACTCTAGACAATTTTTAGACAAGGATACTGGTCAAGCTCATATTATTATTTTGTATTGTAAACATCTACCACTTAATGTTTACTGCATGGTTTCGTTGCAGTAGTAGCTGAGTACATGTTCCATTGGAAAAATAAATAAATTTGAATGATAGTAATTCATCAATAGTGGCTGCCAAATGCCTAGTTTATAAAACATTGCTCAGATTGGTACATACTACACATAAATACTTGTTTGATCAGTCGTCATCCTTATTATTCCTGTCTTTTGCCTGTCTTGCTGGTTTCCTAATCAAAAGCATGACCCTGAGAAATCGTTAAGATAAGCCAAGAATGGTTTCATTTGCACACATCCCACAGTTTAAATTTCAATATTAGCTTTACATTTCTACATTGCCATTTTTTGCTCAGAATGTGCCCCCAGCTATTCTCCTAAGGTTTCTACGGGAGCATAGATCAGAGTGGGCAGACAACAATATGGATGCTTACACAGCTGCTGCCATTAAAGTCGGCCCTTGTAGCTTACCAGGATCTCGCATGGGAAATTATGGGGGTCAAGTTACACTCCCTCTAGCGCACACTATTGAGCATGAGGAGGTGATGAATTGGTGCTAATTATGAAATAGAGCTGTTACTAATTTTATTTTGGCTTAAAAGCATTTTTGGTCCCCCACGAATGCGATGAGTGCAAAACGAGTCCCTAAACTTAAAAAATAACATTTTCGGTCCTCAACATTACACTCCGTCAACGGTTTTGGTCCTTCATCGATTTTCCGTCAAAAAAGTAACAATTAGAAGGACAAAAATGTAATTAGACCTAAAAAATTAATTATAAAATAAAATAAAAATTAACAACCCAGGAGTTTTCTTGAGCTTCATCTTCTTCCTCTCCATGATCACCAAATTCAACACCCCTATCATCAATATTCCTAAGCTACCTCCTCAGCCTGATCGGAGCCACCGCAACACACCATTGCCGCATCTTCAGCCACAACCGTCGAAACAGAAGTGCCACCACAGCCAGATCTGGAAAGACAGTGGCTTCGTGGTTCAAATCTGGAAGAGGAATGGGGATCAGCGGCGGTAGATCTGGAAGAGGAGGTGGTTGTGATGGTGAATCCGTGGTTGTGGTGGGTTTTGCATTTGGATCTGTTGTTACTGCATCTGAATCATATTTGTGTCTCTTGGGGTGAGTAACTATGAGAATGCATCTGAACCAGCACAACCGCACAACAATACAATCCTTTTCCTGGGCGTTTCCCTCCTGATGCCTTCTAATGCAATATATTTGTAGAGTATTATCATAATCCAGGCAGTAAAATAGTTGTATCCGGTTGATTGATTATATGTTTTTTTATCCACAAAAAACATGTATTGTTTATTGTTACAGTTTGTGTAGCTCTTGTAGAACAAGGAATTGTAAGCGTCTTAGTTAAGGGGTGATTCAATCTTATCCATGTGGAATAGAATTTGACTTTATAAGTAAGATTATTCACAAGTTAATGATTCCGTTATTTATCCTCAATAAATATATTTGACCTTCTTGGCTGGTGTGTGTGTGGGTTTTGCACTTGGGTTTGCTTCCTGGATTTTCTGGACAAAATGATGAAGAGGATGGATGAATGTTTGAAGATGATGAATATGTTCTGGGTTTTCCAGAAAACGTTAATTTTTTAACAGAAAGGAGAAAAGGGACCAAAAATGTTAACTGAGTGTAACGTCGGGGACCAAAAATGCTATTTTTTAAGTTTAGGGACTCATTTTGCACACATCGCATTCGTGGGGGACCAAAAGTGCTTTTAAGCCTTTTATTTTATTAATATACATTTACCAACTTTTATCTTATTCATGCTAGTTATTGGAAGTCATTAAATTGGAAGGAGTTGCTTATTCTCCTGAAGACACAATAATGCCCAGAGAAGTATTTCTTTTGCAAGTAAGTTATTTTTTCATCATTTGCTTGTTGTATGCTTTACCCTGTTATAGATGTTACTTACCTTGCTTCCTTGTTTCGTTTGATGTGGTACTAACATGTAGAAGGCATATTTTTCTGAGCTGCTTATTATACTTATGTGGAATTTGGTAGAGGGGACATAAGGTTCATAGTTCTTTGCCCTATAAATTGTGTTGTCTATATGTTTTGAACTAATTAGGGATGTTAAACTAGCCATTGTACAATACTCTAACCAAAATGCATATCAGAATTCACTCTTTGTAGGACCGGGAATCATAACTGGGAATGCGTATCAGTCGTCCTTATACAATTTATGGTTGCTAGGATACATTTTTCGTGACATTGTTTATAACTTGTTTGATTTTTTGTTGTTGTTGTAGCTCTGCAGTGGAATGGATGAGAATGCTGTTGGCACCTGTGCTGAACTTATATTTGCTCCAATTGATGCTTCCTTTGCTGATGATGCCCCACTTCTACCTTCTGGATTTCGCATCATTCCTCTTGAAGCTGGAAAGGTTAGCCTCATCTATTGTTGAACTAGTTTATTTGTTTGTATGTACCTTTCCATAAGGATCTTTTAACCACTGCAATGAATCATTTTTACAGGAAGCTTCCAGCCCTAATCGCACCCTTGACCTTGCATCTGCCCTTGACATTGGCCCCGCCAGAAACCGAGCTTCAAATGATAATGCTGGAAGTTCTGGCTGTACCAGATCTGTGATGACAATGGCATTTGAGTTTGCATTTGAAAGTCATATGCAAGAGCATGTAGCATCTATGGCTCGTCAATATGTTCGCAGCATTATTTCATCAGTCCAAAGGGTAGCATTAGCACTTTCTCCTTCTCATTTGAGTTCACATGCTGGGCTTAGGACACCATTAGGTACTCCTGAAGCACAAACCCTTGCTCATTGGATCTGCAATAGTTATAGGTATGTAGACTGTACTATCTTCATCTGAGGCGGTGAAAAGTATTTTGCTACAATAAAGGTTGCTGTATCTTGCTTGATGCTCTCATTACATGCTGATTCGCTTTGGCTGTTTGTGAAAGCCATTGTTATTCAATATTATCATGGATGAGAACTAAATATGTCCTTTCATCCAATAAAGAAACTGCAGCTCTTAATGATATGTTTGATGAATTGCAGTGAGTGGAATATCCTCTTTCTGGTTATTAGTTTTTTTCCTCTGTTGACCCCACCTCCTGCCTCTTTTTTGCATTTTTTTTATAAGCCACCTCTTTTTGCATGCTAGCCCAAAAAGATATTGCTAGCACAGGTGCTGAGTCTGTAAACATAGATGTGTTGGCACCAAGTTCTGATGTTTTGCAGTTCGAACTTTCTTACCGGCTGGCAGTCATTCAAATCCCTGATCTAATATTGCAAAACCTTGTTTCGTCATTTCTCATTTGTTATCAAATGCTTCGACATAGATTTATTGAAATACTTCCATTTGAAAATCAAGATCTGTATATGTATTAGATAAATGCTTGTTTTGACTTTGTTCATTAATTCAGAATACTCTCAACTTTTTATATGATTTTTAAAAATGGCGTGAAATTAAAATATGATTATTAATTTGGATAAAGCTTAACTGTCTAAAGAGCAAATACAGTTATATTCAGGTATAAACAGTGCTGTTTTGTGGTATTTGTTTCTTCCAACTTGTATGTTCTAGTAGAGAAGAGCTCTAAGAAATTATTCTAATTGTTGTCTACTTCTGTTCAAGTGTCACCTGGTTAAGGTTTATTGCTTAAGTGCCCACTGTATTTGTAGGCAGGATCTGTTCTTTTAAAAACACTGCTGTAGTTTGACCATATTTATTTTGTAGGTGCTACTTGGGTGTGGAGCTACTTAAATCTAATAATGAGGGGAGTGAATCTTTACTGAAGTCCTTGTGGCATCATTCGGATGCTATATTATGCTGTACTCTAAAGGTATGCTTGAAATTCATTTCAATTTCATAGCACATGTATCTGTTTCATGGACTTTTCTCCTCGAAAGTGACGGAGTCACTTTAGAAGATAAAGATATTTGTTATAGCCTTTTTTTTATAGGCAAATGTTAGTTGTTAGTAAATTAGTACAAATTATCCCTCCTCTGGGTTTGAACCCTGACCCTTCACCTACAATTATCCTTAGCTCAACTAAATGAGCTACCCATCCCCCCGATATTCGTTATAGCCATTGATTCGAAACAGTTGAAATTTAAACAACTACAGAGTTTATCATACATGTTCATGCATACTATGACAAGAACCTCAACTTGTGATTTTCAGATCCATGGTTTTTCCAACTTTATCTTTAAAATGACTTGCTCACTTTAAAAGAGACAAATTCTATTATGTTCCTTCCCTGTCTGTAGTTGAGCTTTTTATCTAATGTGAAAACTGAAAATGTATTAATAAAAAGCTGTACTATGAAATAAAAGTATCAGAAGGGACCAAACCCGAATAGCTTGATAAATTTGTGGAATGGATTAGTATTCTGCTGGCGCTAGATTTTTTTTGCCTGGCCGGACTTCATACTAGCCCGAATCGAAATGCTGCAATAGAGTTAAATTTCTATTAAACTATGTGGATTATATTGTATTTTCCCTCAACTATAGATCCTTTTCTATTTACCTTGAAAGGAGCTTTACCAGTCCGGGCTGCAAGCCTATTTACTTATTTGTGTTCGCACTATAAAAAGTTAAATTATAGCACAAGATGGAAGAAAGGTCCTCATGTAGTTGTATTCTTATCTAATTTTCTTATAACAGTGGTAATGACAATGAACAGTTTCAAGTTTAAACATGTAACTATAATTGTAATATCCTTCTATCTTGTTTGCAAGCACATTCACTGAACTTTGTTTACACAGGCATCACCAGTATTCACTTTCTCAAACCAGGCGGGGCTTGACATGCTCGAGACTACCCTGGTAGCATTACAAGATATAACTTTGGAGAAAATATTTGATGATCATGGACGAAAAATTCTCTTTTCAGAGTTTCCCCAGATTATTCAACAGGTCTGCTAAATTTTCATTGAAATAAATCATTGATCCCACTTCCATATTGCTTGCTATGGAATTTCTTACTTCTTTTATTATAGATGTATTCCAATACACAATCCTTTTATGTGTTGTACTATTATGCTGCTGTCTCAGATTATGTTCCACGTGTCAATTTTGTTTTGCACTGGCTTAACTTGTTCTTTCTTCCCAATTTTTTCTTCCTTCCCCTTCAATAATGCTTGAAACTAATTTCTCATCATTCTGTTTTTATAGGGTTTTGCATGTCTTCAAGGTGGTCTTTGTCTCTCAAGCATGGGGCGACCTGTCTCATACGAGAGAGTTGTTGCTTGGAAGGTGCTGAATGAAGAAGAAAATGCTCATTGTATTTGCTTTATGTTTGTGAACTGGTCTTTTGTTTGACATGATGTTCTGTATTGGCGTCGAAGTGTTAAGATGAAGATTTGCTCCAAGACATTCATACTTTGTTGGTTTTGTTTTTTCTGAACTTGCTGTGAAGAATTGGATTGCATGTAATATGACTATTTATGTTTTGACCTCTTTTACATGTTTCCCTAACTAATCACCACCTAATATGCGGCGCATTGTTAAGAAGTGTCTTGCACCTTGCAATGTGATATAAACCCTTATGGATGCCCTGACGCATATTAGAGGGGAATACTATTCATGCTTGTTTGTTGTTTGAACTTGAGATGATTTCTTTTTATATTTTTGGGCTGTGCAATTTACAATTATAAAACAAATTGGGTTCTCACAAACTAGCAAAATGTTCAGTAACAATCAAGTAGGTAACTTCATCAAGAGGCAATAGATTGTTTTGATTAAGTGAGCCCTTCTTTTGACAAGCGATGCTTATTTACTAGTTTGTTAAAGAGAATAATAGATGAGGAAGTTTCATCCACTATTTATCTACGCCAGAATTAAGGTTAAGGCACAACAACAACAACAATGATAATTATAATGTGTCAACAATGATAATTATAATGTGTGGAGGGATGATTTTCTCAGTCACGTGAATTAGTTAGACTTAGACTAGATACTATTCACATATTCGAATTGCTTACTAGTGCCTGTTGTATACGCAGCTTTACTACTTTATGCATGGTCTTCAATTCAGTATGAGAGACAGACACCCATCTGAGACAGACCTCAACTTTATTTGATTAAATACCCTTCCATTCAATTAACTTCAACTACTTTCCTTCCTTCTTTTTATGACACATTGAGCTCCCCGTGAAGTGAAGGTTCATGTATGTGGAGGAAAGCTCGTATACCTAGCTACAAGCCTACAACCTTTCCTTCTTTTTTCGTATAAATTAAGTAACTTTACCACAAAAGAAGAGAGCCATGACAATTATATACGGTTTCACCATGGTGGCATGTGACTTCCTCAAGTTGTTTGGGGTGCTCAGTTGGCATTGGACCACATATCATCTGTTGCTAAAAGGAAGAACTTTTTAGAAGTGGAAAGAAACTTTTTTATTCAATGAATATACTGACCTAAACATCATTCTAACCAGAAAGAGAGTTTTTGAATTTTTATAACGTTCATATATGAACTGAACATGAAAATACTCCACAATCACGTTTAACTTTTTTCTTTAACTTTCAACTCTGTGGCAGTAAAAAACTCCCACAAAAGCTTACGAGAGATATCCTCATCCATATAAAAATAACTATGGGATTGTGAAGAATGACCCCTATAATTATGAGAATATATATATATATATATATTAAGGATTTTTTTGTTGTTGTACATAGTTCTTTATTTTTTATTTTTTTCTCATATGCTATAGTTGGATTTTATTTCTCTTTCATACACATTAAATTGAAAAAAAATAATACCCCCGACATACACTTTTCGCGGACATCCTTTCGACACACAGTTTAATGGTGATTTTAAGCTAATATTTGTGGGGGTTAAAAACCACCATTAGACCAAGTGCAATGGTATGTTGAGAGAGAGGTTGAATTTTGTTGAGGGTGTGTAATGGTTGTTGAGGTTTTGTTGAAGATGAGGTGGAGGAGAGAAGTGTTGAGAGTGTTCAACAAAGTTGAGAGAGCTGGCCCGGAGCCACGTGGCGCGTTGCGTGTGGTCACGCCAGGCGCGTGCACCACACGCGCTGACAGGGCGCGTTAGCGCCAGTGGGGGGAGAGAGAAACGACTGAATGGATAGATAAGGGACGCGTGGCAAAGTCTGATTCGTTGGCCGGATTTTTTTTTAAATCTTTTAAACTCAATTATTTCGTTGAAAAAACCAAAATTCATAACTTTTTTTCCTCTATAAATAGAGACTTGGTTCGTTTGATTTGAACACAGAAAAAAAAAATCAAGTTTTTCACCATCTTATTATCTTTCTCACCATCTTATTATCTTTCTATTAGTCTTTGTTTTGAAATGGATCCCAACAATTACCATTTCAACACCCAGAATTCTTCTAACTACCCATATAACTACCAAAATCTCAACAATTATCAAGATCCAAATCAATTTTCCAGCCAACGTTCTCAAAATCCCAACAATTATCAAGATCCAAATCAAACCAACGTCCTCAAAATCCCAACAATTATCAAGATCCAAATCAATTTTCCAACCAACGTCCTCAAAACATACATAATTTTGGTTTTGCACCAAATTTGAACCAATCATCCTTTCATCCATCTTATGGATCTATGAGATATCCATCTCAAACACCCCCGTTTAGTGGTTATATGCCAATGGTGAATGAAAATTTTTCGAGTGTTGATGCACCTGAATTTCCCGAATTTTCAACACAAATGACTCTCGGTGGATCTAGTACACCGCAACCATACTCGACCGAGGTGTTACCCGCTTTTGCAAATCATGTGCGTGCTAGATCCGAGTTGCGTGATCCAAATGTTCATCACGAACTGCAAGCAGATCTAGTGAAGCACATATGAGCAAAGTTTGGAAATGTTTCGTGATTGAAGATGATTTGTATCGTACTAATTACGTTATTTGTGTGTTGTGTGCTTAGTTTGTTGTCTTGCATTTTAAGTAATTAAGAAAATAAAATAAATTATTGTGTGCTTAGTTTGTTGTCTTCCATTTTAAGTTAAGGAAATAAAATAAATTATTGTCTATATTTAAAAATAAATAAATTGTTAAGTGTTTATTGTTTTAATTTAATTTAAATTGATAATTGTAATTTTATGTAAATAATAAAAACAAAAATATAAAATTAAATAAAAATATGAAATAAAAAAGTGGCGGGTAGGGTGAGTGGTGGGGTAGGGTGTTGAATGAAAAACCATTGGAGTGAGTAAAAGTTGAATGAGTGTTGAATTGAAGAGAAAAGATGATGTTGAGTGTTGGGAAGAGAAAAAGTGGTGTTGAGAGTAAGTAAATTAAACAAACAATTGTACATGGTTTGTCTCGGTTAGATGTCTGGTAAAATTTGTATATTCATACATAATTATTCTATTCTGAAACAGCTAATCAAGGAATAAAAATGAAACCTGTACTTAGAGGAGTAAGAATAACGGGGCATCTAATTTCCTTACCCGTATCAGCCAACGAAAGAAATCATGCTTTGCATGTGTGCTCTCCTCACCCTTTTTTCTGAGTCACAACTACCAAGCAAGCATATATGAAAGTTCACTAGGAATTAAAAAAAAAAAGAACTAGGTCGACGTCACAAACCTTTCAGATCAGATATACATTTAATTCAAATTTGGAAAAGCTACACAAACCATTGCTTTCTCATTTAGCTTTCTCGAAAAATCTACCAAGTTCACGACCATGGAAACAGACTCTTCAATTTCTAAGGTCCACCCAAGTTTACTACAATGTTAGATTCCCAGAACCAAGGAGAGAGATCTTTTATAAATAGGATTACTCGTTCCTTCTTCAGCTATACTAAGACACTGTTAAAACTCTCATTGCAAAGTGCATTCCCGTTTCCAAATTCCAAAACACCACTCTTCTCAAACCCTATTTTTCTAGAACCAAGGTTCAATTTCATTCTTCATACATGACACCCCATGGAGAGTCATTGGTTAAACCTTTCCCTATTACCAACAACAAATTATCTAAGCCACCAAAGCTCTCACCAGAGCACCTTCAACGAACGTTCTCCGACATCTCCTTCGAGCTTATAACCAAAGAAGCCATCAATGACCTGAAAGAACTCCCAACAATCTCCGAAGTCGAGGACGCGAAGTGCGAGTGCTGCGGCATGTCCGAGGAGTGCACGCCGGAGTACATCGACCGCGTTCGTGACAAGTTCATGGGCAAGTGGGTGTGCGGGCTGTGCGCAGAGGCGGTGAAAGAAGAGTTGGAGAAAAATGGAGGAAAAAAAGAAGAGGCTTTGAGTGCACACATGAATGCTTGTGTGAGGTTCAACAAGTATGGTAGGGCTTTCCCTGTTCTGTTCCAAGCTCAGGCCATGAAGGAGATGCTGAAGAGGAACAACCTCGATGGGAGAATTAGGGCTAAGTCTATTAGTCCAAGGGATAAAGGAGGGGTGAAGAATATTAAAGGATCTCTTGCTCGTAGTTCAAGTTGCATTCCAGCACTTACAAGAGCAATGAATGATATCAAAATAACCAACTAGTCTTAGTAGTACTACAAGTGTATATGGTTTTGTTGTGTCCTTAATTTGCTATGTATGATTTTCAGTGACTGACTACACTAGGTTCTTCTGTACGTGACGAGTCCCACATCGGAGTTCTCTGGTTTTCCAAATGCTTCCATGGCTATCTTTGGGAAAATTAAAGGAATGGTCTTATATGTCTCATGGGAAGGAGCCATGAAGTTGCCATTATGAGGTTTTTTGGGTTAGTAATTAGCTAGCCTTTCACACTTCTTCATGGTGAGTCCTTGTGAGATATTGTTTGCATTTCCTTCACGAGAGGGTTCTTCTTTGTTTTTGGTCAGTGGTTAGTTTTATCTTACTATATGAAAATTATTGTATTCTAGATCAAACCAATCATGTAACGGAAATAAAGTTTAATTAATTAATTATAAGTTTGATATATTTATGTACAATTACTTCTTTGTGTTTGTTTCTTACTTAATTTCTTATTTGTTTATTTGTTTACGTGTGAAATAAAGAAATAATCTAAGAGCGAGTTCGTTTGGTAGATATGATGGGATAGGAGCATGATATGATAAATGATTGGATAAGGACATGACATGATAAGAGCATGATAGACTTTTATCCTATCCTGCGTTTGAGGTGGACATGATATTGATAGGATAAGATAGAAACGTTGAAAAATATATTAAATTTTCCTATGAAATTAAAAATTCATATTATGATATCTTATCTTGTCTGGATAATTTCTATCCTAACTTCCCCCTCAATATAACTTTTTTACACATGAACAAACAACATATTACAGTTCATATCCTGTACTATCTGTTTATCATGTCCACCAAACGGGCCCTAAGAGTAAGCTGAGACCAGATTAAAGGTCATCTTTTCGGATTCTTAAACTTAGTGGCATGTAATTGGGGTTTTGGTCTTTTAATGTTGTAATGGAGCCTAAGGGTCCGTTTGGTGAACAGGATAAACAGACAGATAAGATAACAATAATCATATTCAATTGTAATATGTTGTTTGTTGCGTCAGCATGATATGATAACATTATCCTGTCCTTTATCCTATCATGCTTATCATGTGTTAAAGTTATCCTGAGAGGGAGTTAAGATAGAAATTATCCTTACAGGATATTATATCAGTTTATGAATATTATGAATTTTTTATTTTAAAGAAAAATTTGATACATTTTTCATTGTTTCAATCATATACCATCAATATGCTGCCCACTTTAAACGCAGGATATGATAAGAGTCTATTAAGTTCTTATCCTATCATGTCCTTATCCAATCATTTATTCTATTATGTTTTTATCCTATCCTAACCATCAAACGAGTCATAAGGACCTGAAAGAAATTCAAAGCTGAAGAACCACCAACACCAACAACTGTATGAAATTGGGTCTAATTTTAGTGTTATAATGGAGGTGTCAAAGACCTGAATGAAATTCAAAATTGAAGAACCTCAACCACCAACACCAAGGCATATATCCAGTTATATTACTCATGATATTCATTACAAATTGTAAAAAAAATTATATCTCAAATTTAAAATTAAATATTTAAATTATTTAAAATTTAATTAATAATCACAACTTGAGAAAAAACTTAGAAAATTCAAAATTAGTAATAAAAATGAGTATAATGGACTTGACCTTTACATTAATAACAATGTTAATTAGTTATTTATAATTTTTATGTTGATTATTATTTTTGAAAACTTACCTTTATATATTAAGATTAATATTATTTTAATTTTACTTATTAACCATAAGCTGAGGCACTTCTAAAAATAAATAAAGTAAATATAATTAGTATTTTTTAAATATAGAAAATGTATTAAGTTATTTTTGGTAGATAATATATTAAGTATTAAATTTAATTATATATATATTATAAATGTAAAGTTCACTTGAGATTAATTAGTTATTCAATTTCATTTTCATTGTTATTTATATATTATTTTTAAAACTTCTTATACATATAACTAAAAATATTTAATATATTACCAATCTTAAATTAGGAAAAATATTACTATACAAAGTAATATTTTTTTTTATAAAAAATATTATATATTAAAATTAAGTCAATGATAAAATTCCTTTTGTAAATATATTTAAGAAATCAGTTGAGGGTCACGCCGGTTTCGGAATTCCTTGCTAGATCAGAATTTGTGGTCTGTGTCGCTAGTAAGTCAATGATTGATCATGTGCATAGTGATTCTTCTGTTGAGCTCTTGGAGGGGGATGATCTTGGTAGTCTTGAGCCCTTCGATCAACATGGTGCTCATTCGGACATGCCGCTTCGTGTGGTTTTTTCTCGTTTTGATGCTTTGTCTGCAGAGGGGCTTATTAGCGAGCCACGTGATGAATCTATGACTCCTTTGCGTCGTGTGAGAGGTCGCCCAAGGAAGATCTGTGGTCGTGGAAGGAATAAAAAGGTCCTTGGTTTCTCTATGCGTCGTCGAAAGAAGAAGGTGATGGAGGATCTTATTTCTGAGGACATGCAGTTGCCGGCTTTATCAGTTGCCACACCTGCTAGTGTGGAGAGTGCGAATGTGCCCTTTGTTGGTAGCGTCGAGTGCGTGGCCGAGAGAGCGGCTAAGGTCTGGAAAGTTGGTAAAGCTTACAGCTTGGTTTTTTCAGGAACTGACGAGGAGGCTATTGAGGGTCTGCGAATCACCAAAAGTAAGCCCAGTAAGTAGAATATTCCCTCACTTATTTGGAGAAGTTGTTACCTACCAACATAAATGAGTTTTTTCTAAACTGCAGCCTTCTTTACCCAAAAAGAAGTGTAACCCTTTTTTAAAAGATTGAGTGTAACCCTCTAATATTTTTCTTCCAATGTGACTACAGAATGTAATGAAATGTCCATCAAGGTCAACAACATCCAATATAAGGAAAAACAATGATGATGGAGTTGAGACTAAAAATTAGTCGAACAATATTTTGGATGAAGCTATTTGTGAATGTTTATGGATGAAAACCTCAAAATGTTTAAGAGGATTCCTATGTTTAAGTTCCATTGAAATGTATGTACATAAAAATGCCTCCGAGCACATGAAGCAAACACAAGTATTAGGATTTTGGATGGCAAGACAATATTTCGGGATAACTCATTCCTCAGATTAACTTCTACTTTATGCCTTGGATTTTAGGGCCGGGCGGGTACGTAAGAACAACTACAACTTCAGACCTCAGAGTAAATTCAATGAGTCAAGGACTTTCTTATTATATGTGTTAGATAATATTAGCTCACTTTATTATTTATGTGTTATGGGTAGAATAGTCTTTTACTCTTTGTCTATTTATACTTTGATTTGTCTCTTATTGTATCTAATGAATACTATTGTTTTGCCTCCAATGAAACCCTAGCACATCTTTTCTCTTATGCTCTCTTCTCATCTTCTCCACTTCTCGTAACATAGTATCATAGAGCTAGGTCGGTCCACAACACTAATTATTTGTAGATCCCTATTATGCTACTGCACTTTTAATTTTGTGATACTTTGCTGCACCTCTCATGCTCCACCATGTGATTTGGCTTGCTTTGGTTGAAGCGTTGGGTTTGTTGCTGAAAATCAGAGGTTGACCAAGCCGTTGTTTCCATCTTTTGGACCATTGATAGCCAAGTGTTGTGCGTTTCCATGTTTTGGACCATATATCTTTGGCTTCAAAATTATGATCGTTGCTGAAGTTTGCAAAGAATTTGAAGAATTAGTGCCCCACAACACTAATGATTTGAAGAATTTGCTTTGGGCACTTGTTGTTTAATCATCTAGTTCTTCCTCTGTTTTGTGCTCTGCTTCGTGTCTCTTGCATCGGATTTGCATAAGCTTGGTAACACTCACACTTCTCTCTTTACTTGTATTTGTTCATCTCGATCTATTTGCAGTGGTTGGTGAAAAAGATGATTCCCTTCAAGCTATTAGTGTGCAATTGAATGGTAAAATTATCCATATTGGAGCTATGTACTGAAAAAAAAAAAAATTTGAAAGGCAAAGGAAGGTGGGGTTATGTTTTTGGAACTTCTCAAACACCAAAAGACAATAAAGATGGAAAATATGAAACGGAGCTCGAATCTTGGGAAGTAAATAATTCAAAGATTATTACTTGGATTAATAATTCTGTTATGCAGTCTATTGGATTTCAGTTAGCAAAATTTGAAACAGTGAAGGAGGTTTGAGATAATTTGAAAAAGTTGTATGCGCAGTCCAATTTTGCAAAGCAATATTAGTTGAAAATTTTCATTCGGGCTCTTCAACAAGATAACATGAGCATTCAAGAGTTCTATTATGCTATGTCTGACCTCTGGGACCAGTTGGCTCTCACTGAATCTGCAGAACTAAGTTCTTTTGCACCGTACACTAAACGTAGAGAGGAACAACGTCTAGTTCAATTTCTAATGACTCTTCGGAATGATTTTGAGGGGAACGTGGGTCAATTCTGCATCGTAATCCTCTTCCATCAGTTGATTCAGTGGTTAGTGAATTGTTAGCTGAGGAAGTTCGCTTTAAGTCCCAATATGATAAAGGAAAGGTCGACAAAAGAATTCTCTCAAGTCCAAATTCTTCTGTTCTTACTGTTCCTCCTTTTAAAGGAAAATCTCAGGGAAAAGTTGGTATTGATGAGTGTAGCTTTTGTAAGAAAAAAGGCATTGGAAAGCCCGATGCCCAAAACTGATGAACAAGGCACAACAAACACAACAATCCTCTCAATGGAAACCCCCGAGCCAGTTCAACCAAAGCAACTTTAAGAACTTCAGGCCTCCAACACCTAATACTAATGCAGTTACTCATATGTTTGATGAGAGAAAATATGTTTCTGGTCCTTTCTTAGATGATCTTGCTGAACAATTCAACAAATTTCTTGCTGCACAATCGTCATCCATGCCTGTATCGTCTTCCACACACTCATATGTCATGTCTGTTATGTCTGCCTCACAATCTTCAGCCGAGTCCAACATAGGTTTGTCCTCCACTACTCCCCCAGGTATATTTCCATCCTTGTGGATCCTTGACTCTAGAGCATGTCATCACATGTCACCTGATTTCAAATCATTTGTGTCCATACGCCCTGTCTCAATTGTACCTATTGTAACTGCTGATGGCACACCTTTTCCTGTAGAAGGAATTGGTTGTGTTTCCACATCTCGTTTAGCTATTTCAGATGTCTATTGCATTCCTAAATTATGTGTGAGTCTTATTTCTATAAGTCAGTTATGTGATTCTGGTTGCTTACTTTTCTTTACCTCCACCTATTGTTATGTGCAGGATCTGCGGTCTCAGAGGCTGATTGGGACAGGGCCGTAGATATGGGGGACTTTATGTTTTGGAAGAGCTACGAATTCTAGCTGTTGCAGCTACTAGTGCCGACTTGTCGTCCTTTCGTTTGACTCTGTCTTCCTCTAAGTTTTATTTATGACATTCTCGTCTTGGTCATGTTTCTTCCTCCCGTTTGAAATACTTAGTTTCTACAGGAGCCTTAGGAAAGCTGCAAGCTAATGATATTTCTAATTGTTGTGGTTGCAAACTTGCTGAGTTTTCTGCTTTGCCCTTTAGTAAAAGTGTCTCAATTGTTGTTGCACCTTTTGACTTAATTCATTATGATGTATGGGGCCCATCCCCAATTGCTACTAATGGTGGTTCTAGATATTATGTATCTTTTATTGATGATTGCACTCGTTACTGTTGGGTTTATCTTATGAAACATTGTTCTGATTTTATAACCGTCTATCATATGTTTCGTGCTATGGTTAAAACTCAACATAATGTTGTTATTAAGTGTTTTCGATGTGATTTAGGTGGTGAGTATACTTCTAACAAGTTTACTGAACTCCTTGCATCTGATGGTACTTCTCATCAAACCTCTTGGACCGATACTCCTAAACATAATGTAGTTGCTGAAAGAAAACACCGTTATATTGTTGAAACTGCTCGTTCTCTTCTCTTGTCTGCTTCTGTTCCTAGTGAGTTTTGGGGGGAAGCTGTCCTCACTTCTGTTCATGTCATTAACCGAATACCTACCTCTCTCACTTTAGGTTTGTCCCCTTTTGAAAAACTATATGGTTATGCTCCTGATTATTATACCTTGCGAGTCTTTGGTTCTACTTGTTTTGTTCTTCGTTCGCATGTAGAACACAGTAAGTTGTCCTCTCAACCATCAATTTGTGTCTTTCTTGGTTATGGTGATGGTCAAAAGGGTTATCTTTGCTATGACCCTACAAGTAAAAGGGCTATCGTTGCTATGAAAGAAAAATTGAAGAGCTAAGGAGAAGGAGGGAGGGGTAGATCAGATCGAAGAGAGTAGGGAAGTACAGGAAAATGAGGAGAAGGAAGAAGAGGACGAAGAGAGAGAGTTTGGATTGAGATTTTAAATTGAAGGTAAGAGATAAAGAAAAGAGATGATGTAGTGGATTTGGAATTGATGTTGGCATATGTTTAGTGTTGGGATTGACGGTGGTGGGTATACTGGAATGAAGAAGAGGCTCTTCATGGAAGATAGCTCCGACCGCCAGATATGAAGGGGGTGCCGGTGAGATGATTGGTAGAGGGATGTGTCTACATGGAAAGTCTAACAATATAATTTAAAATAAAAAAGCCACGTAATCAATTTACTTTACTCCCATATAGTTTGGACGGATAATTTAACTGCAAGGACGATTGTCAAAACTTGTGCTTTTCAGAGGATGAAAAAGAAGAAAAACATTTCCCACAGACTAAATTCAAAACTTGTGTATTTTACAAGGACAAAAAACTTATTTAAGCTTTACATGGAAAAAAATAAACCATGACTTGGAGCTCCCTTTTACATCTCAAAATTTGGAGTGCAGCGTTATAATGAGACACCAATGATTTGGAAATAATGGAGACACTTGTTGTAACAATAAAATACTTTATATAGTCGGTGGTTTGTTAGATACATCACCCTCCTATAAGAAAGAACATCTCATTATTCCTCATCACCCATAGATGAAAGTTTTTTGACATTATTAGTTGGGGTTGTGGCTGATTTACATACTAGGAGACAATGAGAATATTTCTATTGACAAATTTTTTAGGGTGCCAATGTTATTTATTCATAATTAAAAGGAGAGTACAACCCCATTCAGAGGAGAAAAAATGAAAGAAATCACAATATATTCGCAAAAGTTGAGTAACACCCTAGAAAAAAGAAGCGAACAGAAACTGAGACAACACCAACGCACCAACAAATAAAAAGCCCAAAAAACCAAAAGAACGGTGCAAGGCCCTGATAAAGCAACTTGCCAATTTTCTCTTAGGTCTTCCGTTGGACCACAAATGACCTCTTCATCACTGTCGGGGATTGCCATACCCGTAATTGATAATTAAAAAATTAGACTTTGTGTAAATTTTTTAATTAAAGGGAATTAGATTTCATAGAGACGATGCGAATAGTAAAAATAATAAACACAAACAATAGAATTGGACAGATTCATGAAAACACAAAAAAAGTCTTACAAACAGAGATTAAGGGTGCCCCACCCTAATAAAGTTCCCTCAAAACAGATAATCATGAAAAACAAGAGCCGAAAATAGTTACATCAAAACAAAGGACGATGTCTATGACATAATAGAAGTTCACATCAGTACACAAAACCAAAGAGTTCATAAACGATTAGAAGAACGAGTAACGAAAATGTGAAAAACACCTCTCTCCTTGGTTGGCATGATGCCTACTTTGTCTCCGATAGCCAACTTATTGTCTTTCACAAATCCGTACCATCCTTTCCCCAAAGCACATTGATACCTATTTGTTGCATGCCAAAGTACCTTGCAGTGAAAATGATAATCATATTCACGGGTATCATAGGAGACCAATGTGCAGGATTGCAATGACGGATCCATCCACATGCGAACAAACCACGCTGGTATCGCCTACATTAAACACATTATATGGTGTAAGGATAAGGACATATGAATGTAATAAAAAAAATACTCATGGCATAGTAAAAGATAATATATAAATAAGTTAAGAGACCAAGGTTTGAGTCCCTCTGGACTGATTCTTGGTGATCACCATGAAGAACCCTGGTTCCAGTTGTGATTCATAACCGCATTCCTCATCTGAATCATAGTCGGAACTCATGGTGTTAGATGGAGAGAGCTCTACGGAAAAGAAGATGAGAGTAGATGATGATAGTGGGGTTGGGTTATTATACTAATGGTCAGTGGGGATTCAATACTGTGTGATAGTCAATTAAAGAGTTGAGAATTCCACTTTTCATTATGGCCGCTCAAAGTTGCAGAGATTCGGGTTGACTTTCGACTAACCATTAAATGAAATTCAATGACCATTGAATACAATTTATTGGTGGATAAGGATGACCACAAAAAAACACACTGAGAATAACCATTGTGCGATTTTTTTTAAAATGGAGTAGAATGTGGGGATGGGGAGGGAGGCCGCGCATATAGGCCGAATGGCCCAAATAAAAGTTAGGTAAGTAAAAAAATTCATCGGAAATTAGTATATCCATGTGAGCCTATCATTCCAACTTTAGTTGTATTAAAACCCTGAATGAAAAGAAAATGGACTATTATATACATTATAGAATATGCAATAATGAAAGAAACTTAAGTTTTATGTTTTAGTGAGATTTTATACTATTATTGAAGGTGTAGTAACAAAAAAACTAAATTTGGAATGTGGGGGTGGGAAGATAAGCCACGAATGGGCCGAGTGGCCTATTGGATAAGTTAAAAAAAACTTTATGAACTGAAGATTATCACCAAAATTTAGTATACCCATGTGATCCATGGTCCATTCAAAATACACAAGTTCTGAATATCGTCCTTGGTTTTTTTTTCTTCTTTCTCGTCCTCAGAAAATCACAAATATTGACACGCATCCCTACTGTTAGATTTTCCGTCAAAACTAAACGAAATTCCACGTGTACGTCACATGTGTATTTTTTAAAAACTTTATTTGCTAAAATATTCTCAATCACCTTTCCATTCCCCACCTCCATCTCCACTTTTCCCCTCTGCGCTAGAAACTCATTGGCGCCACCACCTTCAACCCCAAACCAATAACCCAACTTCCTCTACTTCACCTTCAATACAGAGACAACCTAAACTAAAAATCCCCCCACTATTGATCTTTATATGTCAACTTGTTCTCAAAATTAAATAAAGATGCCCTATTTCTGTAAAATGAACTGAACCCAATAGAATGCAATTTGGCATTGCAACTGAAGGAATCTTTTGGAAGAGAAAAGGGAGGGAACAAACAAGGGCATTTTTTGGTGATAAATAGTCACATCTCATACAAATAGGCTTTCTAAGAGTTCTGCCGGGTCGGGGCAAGGATATGCTCTTCAACTTTTCTTTCATTGTTTCCCTCTTCTCCTTTTGAAGGAGAAGAGGAGAAGAGGGAAACAATGAAAGAAAAGTTGAAGAGCTAGGGAGAAAGAGGGAGGGGTAGATCGGATCGAAGGTAGTAGGGAAGTATAGGGAAATGAGGAGAAGGAAGAAGAGGACGGACATGAAGGGTTTGGATTGAGATTTTAAATTGAAGGTAAAAGATAAAGAAAAGAGATGATGTAGTGGATTTGGAATTGATGTTGGCATAGGTTCAGTGTTGGTGTTGACGGTGGTGGGTATACTGGAATGAAGAAGAGGCTCTTCATGGAAGATAGCTCCGACTGCCAGATCTGAAGGGGGTGCCGGTGAGATGATTGGTATAGGGAGTTGTCTACATGGAAAATCTAACAATATAACTTAAAAGAAAAAAGCCACGTAATCATTTTACTTTACTCCCATATAGTTTGGACGGAAAGTTTAACTACAAGTACGATTGCCAAAACTTGTGCTTTCCAGAGGATGAAAAAGAAGAAAAACATTTCCCACAGACAAAATTCAAAACTTTTGTATTTTACAAGGACCAAAAACTTATTTAAGCCTTACATGGAAAAAAATAAACCATGAATTGGAGCTCCCTTTTACGTCTCAAAATTTGGAGTGCAGAGTTATAATGAGACACCAATGGTTTGGAAATAATCGAAGACACTTGTTGTAACAATAAAATACTTTATATAGTTGGTTGTTTGTGAGATACATCACCCGCCTATATGAAAGAACATCTCATTATTCCTCATCACCCATAGATGAAAGTTTTTTGACATTATTAGTTGGGGTTGTGGCTGATTTACATACTAGGAGACAGTGAGAATATTTCGATTGACAAATTTTTTGATGGTGCAAATGTGATTTATTCATAATTAAAAGGAGAGTACAACCCCCTTCAGAGGAGAAAACACGAAAGAAATCACAATATATCCACAAAATTTGAGTAACACCCTAGAAAAAAAGGGATCAGAAACTGAGGCAACACCAACACACCAACAAATTAAAAGTGCTCGTTCTCTTCTCTTGTCTGCTTCTGTTCGTTGTGAGTTTTGGGGGGAAGTTGTCCTCACTTCTGTTCATGTCATTAGGTTTGTTCCCTTTTGAAAAACTATATGGTTATGCTCCTGATTATTCTACCTTGCGAGTCTTTGGTTCTCCTTGTTTTGTTCTTCGTCTGCATGTAGAACGCAGTAAGTTGTCATCTCATTCATCAATTTGTGTCTTTCTTGGTTATGTGATGGTCAAAAGGGTTATCGTTGCTATGACCCTACAAGTAAAAATTTTTATGTTTCACGCCATGTTGTGTTTCTTGAACATATTCCCTTTTACACTGTTCGTTCTAATCCACATGATCTTACCAAATCTGATCTCATTTGTATTTATCCCTTATCTACATATTCGGCCATCACAGATGCTCCCCTTGTTCCCCATAGTCAAACTAACTCTTTGTTGGGAGCAATAATAGAAAGGAGAGAAGAGAGAAAGAAAAATCACACAGGAGTTTTTAACGTGGTTCGGAACACAATGTGTGTACCTACGTCCACGGCTACACTAGGTAGTAATATTTCTTTTGGTGTGTAAAATGCTTACAATGAGGTGCTTATATATAGTAGGAGTAAGTCAACCTCCTCCTTATTCTAAGCGATGTGGGACTTACAAATATACTACATAAGCAATGTGGGACTACAAATAGACTACATAACATAACAATTCTCCCACTTGGAGTCTAATTGTAGTACTTCTTGTAAGCAATAAGCTAATCTGCTCTCCACCTAGTGTAGCGCCTTCGTCTTCAATTATCCTCGAAGGCCAGCTGAGGCAATGCAAAGCCTCAGCTTATCAGCTGTAACAGTCTTGGTCAACATATCAGCTGGATTCTCTGATCCTGAGATCTTCAACAGAGATAATTCTTCATCATTGATAAGTTCTCTGATGAAATGATACTTCATCTGTATGTGCTTGCATCTGGAGTGAAAGACAGGATTTTTTGCAAGACAAATAGCACTTTGACTGTCACTAAACAATGGAGGAACATCTTGTTCTTTTCCCAATTCTTTGAGAAAATTCTTCAGCCATATCATCTCCTTGGCTGCTTCTGAAATGGCAACATATTCTGATTCAGTGGTTGAGAGAACAACTCTATTTTGAAGTTTAGACTTCCAACTCACAGCAGTTTCTCCTAAGGTGAAAATATAACCTGTGGTGCTTTTTCCACCATCTGAGTCTCCTCCTAGATCTGCATCAGAAAACCCCTGTAAAGTGAGATCATTTCTTCTAAAGCATAGACACATTCTTGAAGAACCCTTCAGATATCTCAGTATCCACTTTACACCTTCCCAATGCTCCTTCCAAGGATTTGACATGAATCTGCTGACAATTCCCACAGCATGTGCTATATCAGGTCTTGTACAAACCATAGCATACATCAAGCTCCCTACTGCAGATGCATAAGGAACTGTTGACATGTAACTTTCTTCTTCATCTGTTTGTGGGGACTGCTTCTTTGAAAACTTTAAGTGATTTCCCAAAGGGGTGCTTCTGGTATTGGCATCTCCAACATTGAATCTGTCCAGTAATTTTTCAACATATTTCTCTTGGGACAACTTCAGAACACCTTCTGATCTATTTCTGGAAATCCTCATACCAAGGATTTGTTTGGCTGGACCAAGATCCTTCATCTCAAAGTTTTCTGACATCTGTTGCTTCAACCTGTTAATTTCAGTCATATTTGATCCTGCTATCAACATGTCATTAACATACAAAGCAAGAATAATATAACTGTCAGCAAATTTCTTAACATAGCAACAATGATCCATGTCACATCTATTAAAACCTGAGTTGCTCATAAACTCATTAAACTTCTTGTACCACTGTCTCGGTGCCTGTTTCAGACCGTACAAGCTTTTGTGAAGCTTGCATACAAGATTCTTCGTGCCTGGAACTTCAAAACCTTCAAGTTGTGTCATATAAATCTCTTCTTCCAAATCACCATGTAGGAATGCAGTTTTAACATCTAACTGCTCCAAGTGAAGATTCTCTACAGCTACAATACTCAGGATAACTCTTATAGTGGTCATTTTGACAACTGGAGAAAAAATCTCTGTGAAGTCAATTCCTTGCTTCTGCTGAAACCCTTTCACTACAAGTCTTGCCTTGTACCTTCTGCTGCCATCAGATTCTTCCTTCAGTCTATAGACCCATCTGTTCTGTAGAGCTTTCTTTCCTTCTGGTAACTTGGTCAAAGACCATGTTCCATTCTTCTGAAGGGACGTCATCTCGTCTTTCATTGCTAGCTCCCACTTGATAGAGTCATTCCCCTGCATGGCTTCACCAAAATATTCTGGCTCTCCAGCATCAGTTAACAACAGATAATTCAACGAAGGAGAATACCTTTGTGGTGCTTTCGGCGTTCTTGTAGATTTCCTCACTTGAGTTATAGGAGTTTCAATTACTGTTGTTGGCTCTTGTTCCAGCTCAACTTCTACCTCATCATCCTCGTTCTCAGGATTAATCTGGTTTCTTTTGGCTACATCACTTTCTGAAATTTCTTCCAATGCCACTCTTTCAGAAAGTTCCAACTGTTTACTTGAACTCATAGACTCTGCAGAAGACCTGTCTTTATAAAGCACACTTTCATTAAAAGTAACATTTCTGCTTCTAATGATTTTCCTGTTTTGTTCATCCCAAAACCTGTAGCCATACATATCAGACCCATAACCAATAAAGAAACATTTTATGGCCTTGGGGTCCAATTTGTCTCTCCTATCGGAGTCTATAAGAACATAAGAGACACAACCGAAGACTTTCAAATGTGAAAGACTTACCTCCTTTCCAGACCATACCTCTTCAGGCAACTGATAATCCAAGGGAACAGATGGTCCTCGATTTATCAGGTAAGCTGCTGTATTAATGGCATCTGCCCAAAACATTTTTGGCAACCCGGACTGGATTCGCATACATCTAGCCCTTTCGTTCAAGGTCCTGTTCATTCTTTCCGCGACACCATTTTGCTCAGGTGTAGCTGGTATTGTCTTGATCATTCTGATCCCATTTTCTGAACAAAACTTTTTGAACTCCTGGCTGTCATACTCCCCGCCATTATCAGATTTCAGACTCTTAATCTTCAAGCCTGTCTGATTTTCAACTTCTGTTTTCCACCCTTTAAACACAGAAAACACATCAGATTTATTTTTGAGAAAATAAACCCATACCTTTCTTGTTGAGTCATCTATGAAGGTGACATAATAGCGTGAACCTCCAAGAGATTTCACTGGGGCTGGACCCCACACATCTGTATGCACCAATTCGAGCTTTTCTGATTTTGATTTCCTGCCTGCTTTTGAGAAGCTAACCTTTCTCTGTTTCCCCAAAATGCAATGCTCACAAACACCAAGATCAACATGCTTCAAATTTGACACCTTACCCTTTGATGCCATGATCTTCATTCCTTTTTCACTCATGTGTCCAAGTCTTTGATGCCATATAGATGAGCTATTGACAGCTTCAGTTACTGCTATCATGTCCTCCTCTGCAACCATATAAAGGGAGCCTCGTTTCTTTCCTCGAGCTACAACCAGATTGCCTTTCGTCACCTTCCAAGCTCCACCCCCAAAAGTGGTGTGATAACCCTCATCATCCAACTGGCCTATAGAGATCAAATTTCTCTTTATTCCAGGGACATGTCTGACATTATGCAATGTCCAGAGAGTTCCATTAGAGGATCTGATATCAATATCACCTCTTCCCACAATATCAAGTGGTTTTCCATCTGCAAGATAAACCTTTCCAAACTTTCCACATATATAGTTAGATAATAATTCTTTTGAAGGAATAGTATGAAAAGATGCACCTGAATCAATAACCCATGAATCAACCGGACTATCCAAGCTGCAAATTAATGCGTCTGCTACTTCCTCAGTTGCTGCATTAGCAGATTCATCATCATCTTGCCTCTTTTGGTAATATTTCTTCTTCCTTGGGGCTTTGCATTGATTGGTGAAGTGACCTTTTCTGTCACAATTCCAGCAAGTGATATCATTCCTGACTCTTGTCTGACTTCTGCCTCTTGATTTTGATCTGCCTCGGCCTTGGCTTTGATTGTGACTCTTCTGGCTACCTCTTCCTCTACTTTCAGTATTCAATGCTGAACCGAAAGTGTTTGAAGACTCTCCTGAATCTTTCCTGCGAATATCTTCGCTTAAGATCAGGTCTCTGATGTCATCAAACTTCAGCTTGTTATCCCTTGCGGAGTTACTAACCGCAGTGACAGTTGCAGCCCAACTATCCGGTAAGGATTGTAACAGACTCAATGCCATCAATTCGTCGTCAAAGGTAATCTTCACTGACGATAGCTGCGAAATAATTGTATTAAAGCTATTAATGTGTTCAGTTACAGAGTTACCTTCTCCCATTCTGAGATTGAATAGACGTCGTATCAGATGTACTTTATTGGCGGCAGATGGCTTCTCGTACATATTTGATAATGCCTTCATCAGATCTGCAGTAGTCTTCTCATTCACAATGTTGAAGGCAACATTTTTGGATAACGTCAATCTGATCACACCAAGGGCCTGTCGATCTAACAGATCCCAGTCTTCCTGCTTCATGTCGTTTGGCTTCTTCCCTGTCAAGGGTTGATACAACTTCTTTTGGTACAGATAGTCCTCCATCTGCATCTTCCAAAACCCGAAGTCTCTGCCATCGAACCTCTCGATCTTCACCTTCCCTTCTTCTAGCGCCATTGCTCCCACTTCTTCCTCTAAACTGAGGATCTATCCCACGAACCTAAAGCTCTTGATACCAGTTGTTGGGAGCAATAATAGAAAGGAGAGAAGAGAGAAAGAAAAATCACACAGGAGTTTTTAACGTGGTTCGGAACACAATGTGTGTACCTACGTCCACGGCTACACTAGGTAGTAATATTTCTTTTGGTGTGTAAAATGCTTACAATGAGGTGCTTATATATAGTAGGAGAAAGTCAACCTCCTCCTTATTCTAAGCGATGTGGGACTTACAAATAGACTACATAAGCAATGTGGGACTACAAATAGACTACATAACATAACACTCTTATGTTGTGCTTTGCAGGGTCCTGCTACTCCTAAAGCCTCATTTGCCCCCATGCCTCCCCAAGCAACTTGTGAGATTGTGGATCTTCAACCTCATCGTCCTCAACGTGACCGTAAGTCCACTCAAAATCATGACTTTGTTTATTCTTTATATTCCACTTCATTTGCTTCCTTTTTAACCTCCATTCATAGCTTGTCTGAGCCCTCATCCTATAAAGAGGCAATTCTTGATCCTTTTTGGCAGCATTCTATGGAAGAACAACTCTCCGCTCTACACAAGACCGATACTTGGGATCTTGTCTCTTTTCCTCAAGGAAAAACTGCAAATGTTTCTCGTTGGGTTTATAAGGTCAAAACCAAGTCTGATGGGTTTGTTGAGAGATACAAAGCTCGTTTAGTTGCTAAGGGGGATTTTCTCAATAGTATGGTATGGATTATGAAGAGACCTTTACTCTTGTTGCTAAAATGACCAGTATTCGCACCCTTATTGCAGTTGCATTTACTCGCCAGTGGCATATTTCTCAACTGGTTGTTAAAAATGTCTTCTTGAATGGCTATCTGCAGGAAGAGGTTTATATGGTTCCTCCACCAGGTGTTTTTCATCATCCATGTGCAGTGTGCAAATTGAAGAAGGCTCTCTACAGGCTTAAACAATTCCCTCGTGCTTGGTTTGAGAAGTTCTCCATTGTGATTGAATCCCTTGGTTTCACCTCTAGCCCCCATGATTCTGCATTGTTTGTCAAATGCTCTCCTCGTGGTCGTACTTTGCTATCTCTTTATGTTGATGATATGATTATTACTGGGGATGATGTTGTTGAGATTACAAACTTGAAACTTCAATTGGCTAAACAATTTGAGATGAAAGATTTGGGTACTCTTCGTTATTTTCTGGGAATTGAGGTTGACTATTCCCCTCGAGGTTATCTCCTTTCTCAATCCAAGTACATTGCCACCATTCTTGCACAAGCTCGTCTACTGATACTCGAACAGTTGACACTCCTCTTGAGCTTAATACAGATATAACTCATCTGATGGTGTCCATTTGGAAGATCCTACTTTGTATCGCACTCTTGTTGGCAGCTTGGTGTATCTTACCATTACTACTAGACCTCACTTTTCTTATGCAGTGCATGTTGTTAGTCAGTCTGTTTCCTCCCCTACTATAGTTCATTGGGCAGCTGTTCTTCGCATTCTTCGTTATCTTCGGGGAACTCAGTTTCAAAGCCTCTTATTCACTTCCTCTTCTTCATTGGAGCTGCGTGCTTACTCTGATGCTGATTGAGCTGGTTCTCCATATGATAGGAAATCTACTACTGGTTTTTGTATTTTTCTTGGAGATTCTCTTATTTCTTGGAAAAGTAAAAAGCTAGTTGTTGTCTCCTGATCTTCTACTGAAGCTGAATATTGTGTCATGGTATCCACTACTATAGAAATTGTTTGGTTGTGTTGGTTACTAGAGTCCATGGGTGTCTCCCTCTCTGCACCTAGTCCTATGTATTGTGATAATATGAGTGTCATCCAGATTACTCGCAATTCCGTCTTTCATGAACGCACCAAGCACATTGAGATTGATTGCCATTTCACTAGACATCATTTTCAGCAGGGGACTATCACCAGCTTGCTGACATGTTTACCAAGTCTCATTCTGCTCGGCGTTTTCGTTTCTTGGTTGGCAAACTAACGATGCTCCCTGTTAATGCATCGTGAGTTTGATGAGGGATGTTATATAATATTAGCTTATTTTATTATTGATGTTTTATGGGTAGAATAATCTTTTACTCTTTGCCTATTTATACTTTGTTTTGTCTCTTATTGTATCTAATGAATACTATTGTTTTGCCTCCAATTAAACCCTAGCACATCTTTCTCTTATGCTCTTTTCTCATCTTCTCCACTTCTCCTAACAATATGCACGTCACATAAATTAAAATATGCAGAAGTAGATTTTTTGAATTTAAGTTATTAACAAAGTTTTTGGAAGTCAATGCTTAGAAAATGGGAGAGGAAATTGGGAACGTTTACTTAAAAAGTTGTCAGACATCACTCGTGTAAACCTTAATCAAGATATATGCGGGTACGGTTCAATCCGCGAATCCGATCAAACCGATCTGATCCGAACACATTATGGTGGATTGGATTGGATCATTGGTTCGGTTCGGATTTTTTGATTGTATCCGATCACCATCTGTTCGGGCCGAGTATCGGATTCAGGGATTGAAAAACTGATGAATCCGAACCAACCCAATGGTATTTAGATTCTTTTTTTACTTGAACCCAAAGACTCTAACCTATTACATAATTTACATTTGAAGAGATATGGAGACATATTCACTACTGTTTAACATTTTGCTGCCTATTTTGTTTTAATGAAAACTTGTAGTACCAATACTTTAAGACCTAAATTAATATTTTTTACGTTAAAGCTTATATTTCGTTACCTATTTATATTTGTATTGGATGTTGATTTTAGTTTTTTTATTTTTTATGTTTGATTATATAGATTATGTCATTATAAAATGTTTTTTTTTTAATAATTTTTCACGTTTTTATAATAAATTCCATGTAAATTTCAAAATAATAATTTTTTTATTTCAAATCCGATAATCCGAACCGAATCAATACAATTGAGATCGAGTTGGTTTTGGTTATGTTCCAAAATCAAAAATCAAGAAATCCGATTCAATCCAAACCGAAACATCCTAAATTCGAATCAATCCGGTCCGATTACACCCCTAATAGCTATTATAAGGAGATGGAAGTCGGCAAAATCTTCTAGATTTCAGTTTTCACCCAAATTTAGAATTCAAAAATTAAATTTAAAGGATACTAAAACCTAGAATGAAGTACAAAATTTGGAAAAGTGGTTGCAGTGAAGGTTGCAACTTTATAACATGTAATCATGATTGAAGTCATAACTGCCATAAGTGTGTTGCTCTATTAATTAATCACAACATTTTAAATTCAAATTGGCCTAGCTAGCATATTAGAAATTGGGAGGCCTATATTCAATCACAAAAGCTAGCTCAAGAGTTGAGGTTTGCAGTACCCTTATAAAGACTATCTATGCTCTATCTCTAGCTAATGTGGGACTTCTAACACACCCCCTCATGTCCAGGACTGAACAACCTGGAACGTGGGATCAACAACAACGGGTGGCCCAATTATGAGAGGTCCCCACAACAAACAACAAATGGATCTAGGATACGCTCTGATACCATATAAGAAATTGGGAGACCTATACTCAAGCGCAAAAGCTAGCTCAAGAGTTGAGGTTTGCACTACCCTTATAAAGACTATTTATGCTCTATCTCTAGCCAATGTGAGACTTCTAACATAACAGAGTCAAAAGAACCTTTCCAGTTTGGTTATGGTATGAAGAATGTTTGTTTGTGTTCAACCAAAAAGGAAACTAAAGGACACCCTAGAACTTGTCTCAATTTTCTAATTCCCAAAACATTGAGATTTGATTAAAGTGATATAACTTGATATTGCATTACATGCCAAGTTAGGGGACTCGAGTCTGCCTGGCCCAAATGGCCATGAGGTCCAATGACATCCCCTAAGTTTTTTTAATCAAATGAATGCCAAAATGGTGGCTGAGATGACTAACTTAAGGAATATCCCGTCCCAACATTGACCGAACAGATCGTTTTGAGACATTTAATGAAATAGTACAATAGTTAACCATTATATATTGGAAGACCTTCATGCATAAGACTTTCTTGAGATCTCAAGTTAAAAAAAACTACGATCATCATGCGTATAAATACAGATTTTATCGTTCACTATACGTAATCAGACATAACTCAATTTACTTGCTATTAATTTTTTTTAGACTTTGAAATTCTTACTCTAGCTTTACTTCAGCATTAGAATGGGTATTTTCTGCAAGTGCACTCTCACCATGCGAAGGTTAGAGATACAAATGGTTCAATTTGTGGAAGAACACACCATTAAGAGCGGCTTAACTCTCTTGTGCCCCCTGATGTGATTCGTCCAATCTCACAATTTTCCAAACTCACGTAAGGATTCTTAAGTCTAAACAAATCTCACACGTGAGGTTCAACCCACTAACTCTAAAGCATGAGCCCAGCCCCCCCCCCCCCCACCAATAATAAAGGTTGGTTCTAAAAAATAAATTAAAGTACGTAGCACTAATTAAATATCTAAGCAAGTTCTAAGATGGTAGGTTTATTCAAATGCATATTTAAAACCCCACGTTTTTTCTTCTCCTCCTTTTTCCCCCACTACATACACTCACACATATAAATAACCCCCTTGCCCCTCCCCTTCAATTCATCCTTTCAGTGCCTCAATCTCTCTCTCTCTCTCTCTCTCTCTCTCTCTCTCTAAAATTCCAAGCAAATTACATATAAAACAGCTTATAGAAATGGAAAACAATACACAAGTACTAGCTAAGAGAGTGTGGAGCATGATACGTGTGGCATTCTACATGTTGAGGAAAGGCGTCACAAAGGGAAAGCTCATGATGGACCTCAACACCATGCTCAAACGCCGCCGCAAGCTCGCCGGCAAAGCCATCACCAACCTCATGTTCCACCACCACAACCACGCCAACTCGGTCTCAAGCCGACAATTCACCGCTGCCAGGGAGTACGAGTTCAGCTGCAGCAACACCCCCAACAACTTCTTCACCCTCGGCCACAGCAACAAGCGCCACCGCCACAACAACTTCTTCACGCGCTCTCACGCGCAGCCCACACTTGACGACGACGCCGTGACTGCTAATGCAGTTAAGGCCGTGCTGGAGATGCTGAACAATGAGGCCGTGGCCGAGGCGATGTCTCCGGCATTACCCGGGTTCGGGCGGAGCCCTATGGTGAGGCAGCTGAGGGTGACTGACTCGCCGTTCCCACTGCAAGACAGTGAGATTGTGGGAGAAAAAGATAGCCAGGTGGACAAGGCAGCTGATGAGTTTATAAAGAGGTTCTACATGGAGTTGAGGCAGCAAGATTGAGCAGCATTGTTCAGTTTCTTTCTTTCTTGAGACAAGTTAACAATTTCAATTTTGATTATTTGTTAATTAAAGCAATTGTTTTGAGCAGTTTTGTAGTATGTTCTTGTTCAGTTCAGTTGCTGCTTAATATATATGGACAATAAAAGAGAAGTTAAGGAGCATGATTAACTCTCAAGGCTGTGTATTTTCAAATTTTATGTTGCTTATTAATTATCTGTTTCCAAATTTTTTGTCAAAAGTTTGTTCATCTATATCTATACCTCTTTCTGATTTGAAGCTTTGAAAATGTTTGAGAATGATAGCTCAAGTAGAAAGAGCTGAATGATATATGAGTTGGGAATGAGAAAATTCAAAGATTAATATTTCATAGAAGTAATTTATATCTTTATGATGTAGCAAAGAAGAAGCTTTGGAAATTAATAATCCTCCTATAATTACTTGCAAAGATCAAATTTGTGTGGAAAGGTCAAATATTAAAGCATGCATGACCGTGTGATTATTCTTTATTAATTCAAAGATAAAGAAGTTGGGTTGACAAATCATTAGGGTGCGGAGATAAATAGATATATGATAGAAATAGAAGAGAACCATGTATGAATAATATGTGTGATAAGAAAAATAATAGAAGTCGTATCCCAGCTCTTGCGAATAGAAAAAACTCCTTGGCCAGCCCCCTACCGCTTAGAGCGCTGATCGTGGGGCGAAGGATTAGTCTCACGGCTGTCGGCTGTGGAGATACCTTGGTCAAGACAAAAAAAATAATAATAATAGAAGATGGTTGAGAAAATTGATAGAAATGAGATAAAATAGAAAGTGAATAAAATTGTGTGAAGCTCAAAATAGATATTTTATCTAATTATTTTGCTACTTCATGATGCAAATTTTTGGCTATTAATTCTTATATTCAATGATTCAGATTGATTAAAAAAGAAAGTTCAATTGATTAAAAGTTTTAAACACTTATTATTTTGTCAGTCAGTTGTTGTACAGGCGGTAGAAATTTTAAATTCGTGTGAAACTAGTTATAGATGATATTGTTGAGAGGTTAAATACGAATAGTGATTTGTTGACACCTCAAAAATGAGGTGGAATGAAGTGGAGGGAGAGAGAGATAGGAAGAAATGAAAAAAGTAAGAGAGAGAAAGTAAAATATATAATAAATGATAAGAGGAAAAAGATAGAGATAAAAATAGGTGGAAATGAAGTGTATAAAAAAGGAGGTGTGTATATATCATTGTTGGTTAAATACCCAACCCCCTCTTGTACTCAAAGAATAATGAATCTTTGCATAGCTAGATTCCTAGCTTGGAGATTAATTATGGTCAAACTTTCTTTCTCCCCCCCCTCTCCTCATATCATCATTTTTTTTGAACGTCATCTCATCATAATTCATTGTTAATGAATCTTCACATATATTTTCTCAACCTTCATGGGTCTTGCTCTTGAAAGTTTTAATTTTATAATTCGGCGAGTTAATGATGCATGTTTATTTTATCTAAATTAATTTGCTTTTCTCTTTGGTAAAATAATAATCGACTTGCTTGTCGTGCTCTACATATATATAGCACGCTCAAGTGTATAACGACAACAATTGGTGACAAATTATTGAAGTGTGTTTGTATTTGTGGCAAATTTCTGACAGATTTTGACCTCCAAATGACATAATTTAATTGTGTGATTGGTAACCCTAATTAAGCTTAAAGTTAAATTAGCGGCTTTTAACAGCAAGCCACCACTATACATTGTTGATTCCACTACCATGTCAAAGTGAAACCATAGCTGGCCCCTCTTCACCAAAATATTGTGGCCTTTTCTTAACTTTATGTTATAGTCTGCTTCTTTTTCCCTCTTTTGCTTTTGCTTTTTATTTTCGTGTTTTAATGACTTTTCCAAGTTTTGTAAGATACTGGCCACTTTAATTTCCTGTTGCTTAAGCAGGTTGCTATGGTAGAACGCGCGCGCTTCCAAGCGTCCATATATAGGAATAGGAATATAGACATAGCAAGTATAACGGCATTGGCGTTGCTAATTACCCAAGTATAAGAGATAAGAGTTAAAAAAAACATGAGATAAATCATAAAGAGTATTTTTATATAATGAACAAATCAAATATCATATATGTATCCTAATTTTTTTTTACCTTATCTATGAATTAATAATTTTATTAACTTCTTGATATTGGTTGCGTTTGGGGTTAAAACATTAAGCATGTGTATTATTTATACAATTAGTCAAATAAAGTTTTTTTTTTTCTAACCACGAGTATCATCTAATGGGAGTTTGGAACTGATACAATCGTGGTTTAGTCGAGTAAGTATTCTATGAACGATAAAATTCTCACTATAAAGTATTTCACTCATCCCTTACACTTATTAAGATAATATGTACTCCTTTAAGATAATATATTCTCTAATAGCGTATTAAATAAAAACACCCTTAATTAGTGTATCGTGGTGTGAGAAAACATTAATTATTAATGGTAATCAAAACGTTAAAACTAAAAAAAGTATAATAAATGCATATACATTTTTTTTGGAAAGCAGAAATCTTTATTAAAAAATGGTCGATAATAAATGCATATAGATACATGAAAAATAATAATAAATGTTTCTCAAATCTACTTAAAAGCATTATATAAGGGAGGCTTTTGTGACAACTTGGGCACTCTAACCCACTGTTGGCAGAGTTACAAGCGATTCTTTCAGCGGTTCAGATGGCGATTGACCTCGGCTTCCCTTTGGTGGTGGTGGAGAGTGATTGCTCTGAGGTGATTGGGTTGGTTTCCTCGCCGGCGAGTCCACAACACCCCCTGTATGACGTTCTTGCCCAGATTGCTCAAGGTGTGACTTTTCATGGTAGTGTTCAGTTTGGCTTTATCCCTAGACATTGTAATGATGTTGCGGATTGACTTGCTTCGGCTGCTCTTAGTTTCCCGTTTGGTTTTTATCTTTTGTCTTCTCCCTTTGGGGATTGTCACCGTTTGTTGAGTTTGGATCTCGGCACCGGGGCCTTGTCGGCTTTTGACCCGGGTGGCTAGTCGCTCTTTTGTCTATGGGGCCTTATATCTTTAAATTTTTTTTATAATTAGAAACAGATAAAGTACTATTTATTAAATTGGAAAAATGCTAGCAACACATTTTTAAGGACATAATCTAACATACTAGTTTTTGAAAATTTAACATATTTTTCTCAAAGATAAAAAATGTTAATTTTTCAAAAATAAACCAATCACAATGAATGTATCATTAAAAAGTGTCCCTTACACTCTTCTTTAACGTATTTAAATAAAGTATGTATGTCGGCTAGACCAACTATATTAAATTAAAGTTCTTTACGAAAATTTTCAAAAATAAACTAATCACAATGAATGTATCATTAAAAAGTGTCCCTTACACTCTTCTTTAACGTATTTAAATAAAGTATGTATGTCAGCTAGACCAACTATATTAAATTAAAGTTCTTTACGATTAGTAAAAATGGCATAAAAAAAAAGTAATACTTCCAACTTTTTTTAAGAGTTATTTATGGTAAGTAGGTTGCAGCCACTAGGGTAAAGAAACGACGAAACCGATCATCTAGAAAGAGCAAATTGGAGAAAATTAAAATTATTATATCAAACTTATTATATTTTACAGTATGTGCATTGGCTCTTATGAACGACTTCAAGCAAACCTCGTGATATATATTTTGATAAATAGTTCTCTAGGATGACAGAAATCTAATTAATATTCACATCAGTGAAAGACGTAGATGGTAGAATTCCAAATTAGAGTGTATTAAAAAATAACTTTACATGTCTAATAACAATATTAAAACATAAAATTCCAAATTAAAATATTGATTTAGTCAACAATATAATTGTGAAAGCAAGCTGGATACCAGTAGTGTTATTTCTTAAGGGCAAAGATGAAGAAGTATTAACTAGCGAGCTAGTCGTTTAAACTTGTTTATTCACTATGAAAGCTGCAGACAACAGGGAAGTAGGCAGGGGTGCACATGGGCCAGGTCAACCCAATAAATCCATCCAACCCAATCCGATCAAATGGTAAAAATGCGGGTTGGATTGGGCAAACGGGTCCATCGAATGGATGTTATTACGATCCAATCATCTTTGGATCGGATAGCGGATTCCGTAATAATCCATCCAACCCAACCCGTAATCCAATCATGTAATAATAATATATTATTTAATATATATTTTTAATAATTTTAATTTTTACCTAACCTACTAGTAGGGTATGTAATTTATGGAGACTTGTAGTCCTACTATTTAAGTGATTTTTAGAAGACTTGGAGACTATTTTGTTTGTAATTACTTGTTATATTTAAAAACTTGAAGTACTTGTTTAGTTATGTGTTGTTGTATAGATGTGTGTAGACAGTAGTTATGAACTTATGATGTAATCGCATGTTAGAGACTTGCAGTATTTGTTTTTTAATATTTTTTAATATTTCAGATTTATTTTAATTTTAATATAATGATCCAATCAATCCATCCAAACCAACCCGAAAATTGTCGGCTTGGGTTGGTTCGGATTCGTAGGTGAAAATTCACAAAATCCAACCCAACCCAACCCAAATGGTTTTGATCGGTTCGGGTCGCCTGAAAATCCATCAAACCCAACCCATGTGCAGCCCAAGAAGTAGGTGTATAACAGCGACGGGGGCAGGGAACCAAGTAGCCTTCCTTAATGTTACTTAGGTTATGTTTGCAATTTGGAACGCTTAACCGATAATTTAGCCGAAAGCTGAAAAAGTAAGATGAAAATTTAGAAATTGATTGATAATCAAAAGTTGATGAAAGCTGAAAAAACTAGTTGATTAAAAAAATCATAAATATTAATACAAATAAATATAGAAAAATATTTTATAAATGTATATGTCAATAATCTTGATTTTAATATCCGAAACTTAAAAGAATTAAATCATACTCCCTCCGTCCCTAATTATAAGCTAAAGTTGTAAAAATCACACTTATTAAGAAAGCCTTAATTGATGCATTGGTTTTCAAAAAAAATTACAACTTTCTATGTTTACCCCTATTTATGATAACACTTTTTCATCATTGTACTACTAATGGTGGTGCTCCACTACCAATAAATGCAAGGGTGAATATGGAAAGAAATATTAACTTTTGCAAGGTTAGCTTATATTTAGTGACACAAAAAAAGTCTCAATGTTAGCTTATAATTAGGGACGGAGGGAGTACTTTAGAGAAAACATATGAGTTAAATATATATAATTATCATTCCATTACTATTATTATTCAAATCATACTTTAAATTGAGTTTCAATTATTTACTTTTTGGTAAATAAATCATGAAATATATAATAATCAATATAAGAAACTAATTTAAGTTATTAAATTTTATTAGTTATCGTATCTCTAGCTCATTTTTGAATTATCATCCTCATGTGAAATTTTGTGCACATCATGTTTCCTTATGTTGTTAAAATTGTGTGTTTATTTCTATATTTATAGAAATTTAATGTGTTCACCTTACCTATATTCATATATGTAAAAAGAGTCATAGGCACAAAATATCAGTATGAAAGAACATTAGAAAATTCATAATTACTATTTCTTCGGGGGCATATTATTTTGTCAACATTGTTACTTGTATGTTAAGAATCTAAATAACCAGTAGCGTAAGCTTATTCGCACTCAAGGGATTCAATAGAATCCGGCCTTGACTTAATTGTTTCAAACGTGACCAGTTTGATCTTACCTCACCTTTGAATTATACGGAAAAGCATGTGATGAGAGTTAAAGTTTTATTTATATAGCAGTTGACCGCAACTAAAAACCCCGCATGACGAAAAACGAAGCACCCAACAAACATTGCTTCTCCTCTTAAAAGCTCAATGCAGCCATACACTTTATGCATCTTTTATGCTATCACCTTTTGTTTAAAGCTAAGTTCAATTGTGTTGTTATCCGCGCTCAAATTTTGCTGGTAGACTATGCTGGTGATTTTAGAATCATCAATGTATTTTAGTAGTAATGTGATCTACTATAGGCTGATGCAATTACGCGTTAGGCTCGGAATCGAGTCAGGTTAGTGCGGAGTGAACGCTCGGTGAGCCAACGCATAATTGACCGCGAATACGAACCGGGGTCCAAGGGGCGGAGCCCCTGGCAGCGTTTTTCTGAACGTTTGTGACCCTAGGTTGAAATTGTTTGAAAAATCGTGACTTATTGGCGAACAGTTGTGATCATTCGTGCAGCCTCTTATATAAGGTTACTTGCAGCCTAAGGAATTGATACAGAAAAACAGAAACAGAATACAGACACAGAAATTCGAAAAATATAACATCTCTACTTTCTTTATCTGTTCTCTTGTGCCAAGAAGCATATTGATTGTCAAGTATTATCCCAACAAAGATTTCGTGAACCCAGACAATTATAGGGTCGAAATAATTTGTTCGGAAAGTGGACGCTCATGATTCTTGACTTTATCCAGGATTATCACAACCAGTTTTCTAACAAACGAACAAATTATTTACTGATAATCATGGCTGGAGAAGGCGCTGTCAAGGAGATGACTACTAAGTTCGGGAAATTGGACAAGTTTCAAGGACAAGACTTCAGGCGTTGGCAGCGGAAGATGCACTTCTTGTTGACAACATTGAAGGTGGTATACGTCCTGTCTACACCGATTCCTGAACTTCTGGAGGAAGAAACTGTTGAAAATATAAGAAGCAGATCAAAGTGGGAGAATGACGACTACATATGCAGAGGACACATTCTTAACGGTATGTCTGATCCTTTATTCGATATTTATTAAAATGTGGAATCTGCAAAGGAATTGTGGGATTGTCTTGAAGCCAAGTACATGACAGAGGACTCATCCAGTAAGAAGTTCTTGGTGACTGATTTCAACAATTACAAAATGGTTGAATCAAGGTCTGTCATGGAACAATATAATGAACTTCTACGAATTCTTGGACAATTCACACTGCACGGATTGAAGATGGATGAAACAATATCTGTCTCAAGTATCATAGACAAGTTTCCCCCTTCATGGAAGGATTTCAAACACAATTTGAAGCATGGAAAAGACGACCTGTCTTTGGTCCAACTTGGAAGTCACTTGCGCATAGAAGAATCTCTAAGAGCGCAGGAGAGTGACAAGGGAAAAGGAAAAGAAGTTGCTGGTCCCTCGGTTAATATGATCGAGGAGGGTAGTAAGAACAATAACAACAAAAACAAAGGAAAGAAGGGTGCTTTCAAGAACAACAAAGGAAGTTTCGGTTCTAACAAGAAACCGAAACTAGAATGCTGGAAGTGTGGTAAAACAGGCCACTTCAAGAGGGATTGTCGTTCTGGAAAGAAGCATGATAACGCGAATGCAAGTGGTTCGGGAAAGGGGTCTAAGGAACAATCCCAAGAACAAGGTCAGAAATCAATTCATAACTTGAATATTTTGATTAAACATTCAGTTTCATTAATTTCTGAAGCATTTTATGTGCAGGATGATGCTATTGCGTGGTGGATTGATTCTGGCGCCACAACACATGTTTGCAAGGATCGTTTCTGGTTCAAGACTTTTGTTCCAGTGGAAGATGGATCTGTCCTCTACATGGGAGATCATCACTTTGATCCTGTTGAAGGCAAAGGAAGCGTGGTGTTAGAATTCAGTTCTGGAAAAATTATTACTTTGTTTAATGTTTTATATGTTCCTAAACTACGTAAGAACTTAGTTTCTGGTCCTGTATTGAATAAGCTTGGATACAAGCAAGTGTATGAATCCGATAAATATGTTTTATCAAAGTCTAGTGTGTTTATAGGATTTGGATATTATAATAATGGAATGTTTATGATGAATTTGAACGGTGTTCCTAAAGATTCTGGTTCTATATTTATGTCTTCTTTGAATGTTACCAATTCATCTTTATGGCATGCTCGTCTAGGACATGTACACTATAAGAGAATGCATGAAATGTCTAAAGATGATTTAATTCCTGTGTTTGATAAAAATATAGAAAAGTGTAAAACTTGCATGTTAACAAAGATTACTAGGCAACCTTTTAAAAGCATAACAAGGAAATCTGTCATACTTGAATTGATACATAGTGATTTATGTGATTTGCATGCTACTCCATCATTAGGACATAAAAAGTATCTTGTCACTTTCATAGATGATGCATCTAGATTTTGTTATGTTTATTTGTTGCATTCTAAAGATGAAGCCTTAGATAAATTTAGAGTTTATAAAACTGAAGTTGAATTGCAACAGAATGTGATGATTAAAACATTACGTACGGATAGAGGTGGTGAATATTATGATCCTGAATTCTTCCAATCCGTAGGAATCATTCATGAGACTACGACACCTTATACACCTCAACAAAATGGTGTGGCTGAAAGGAAGAATAGAGTTCTTAAAGAAATGGTGAACGCCATGTTATCCTATTCTGGTTTGAGTGAAGGGTTTTGGGGAGAAGCCATGTTAACGGCTTGCTATTTGTTAAATAGGGTTCCTAATAAAAGGAACAAGACTACCCCATATGAACTTTGGTATAAGAAACGACCCAACTTAACATTTCTACGTGTTTGGGGTTGTAGGGCCATGGTTAGACTCCCGGATCCTAAAAGGAAAACTTTGGGTGAAAAGGGTGTAGCTTGCATCTTCGTTGGATATGCTGAACATTCCAAAGCCTATAGGTTCTATGTTATAGAATCTAATGACTCGGTTTCTATTAACACAATTATAGAATCAAGAGATGTCATATTTGATGAGAATTGTTTCTCGTCTATACCTATACCAAAGGACCTTATATCTAAGTCGGATGAACCTATAAAGGATGATCATTCAAATGATGTACCAAGTAAGACACTCGAACCTCGGAAAAGCAAAAGAGCTAGAAAACCTAAATCTTATGGTTCTGATTTTCAATTATATTTAGTTGAGGGATCAAAGGATCAGATTGATAATCAATACTATTATTGCTATAGTATAGAGGAGGATCCAAGAACGTATGATGAAGCTGTGAAATCTCGAGATTCTGCTTTTTGGAAAGAAGCAATTGATGAAGAGATGAGTTCTATCATGGAAAATAATACTTGGGTATTATCTGATTTACCACCAGGTTGTAAGGGTTGCAAATGGATCTTCAAAAAGAAGATGAAAGTCGATGGTACAATTGACAAGTTTAAAGCTAGATTGGTAATCCAAGGCTTTAGACAGAAGGAAGGGATTGATTACTTCGATACCTATGCTCCAGTTGCTCGTATCACTACTATTAGATTGTTGATTGCTTTAGCGGCTATTCACAATCTAGTGATCCATCAAATGGATGTCAAAACAGCATTCCTGAATGGTGATTTGGAAGAAGAAGTGTATATGAAGCAACCTGAAGGATTTGTAATGCCTGGTAATGAGCATAAGGTGTGTAAGCTAGTTAAGTCGTTGTATGGCCTGAAACAAGCTCCGAAGCAATGGCATCAAAAATTTGATGAGGTTGTTTTGTCTAGTGGTTTTATTCTAAACCAAGCTGACAAATGTGTATATAGCAAATTTGATACATCCGGTAAAGGAGTTATTATTTGTCTATATGTGGATGACATGTTGATCTTTGGCACGGACCAAAATCAAGTTGATAAAACAAAGAATTTTTTGTCATCAAAGTTCTCCATGAAGGATATGGGAGAAGCGGACGTTATTCTTGGTATTAAAATTAAACGGGAGAATAAGGGGATTGTAATTACGCAATCTCATTACATTGAGAAAATACTCAAGAAATTTAATCATGAAAGTTGTTCTCCGGTTAGTACTCCCATGGATCCGAGTGAGAAGCTTATGCCAAATACAGGTAAATCTGTAGATCAGCTCGAATATTCAAAAGCTATAGGCTCTTTGATGTATGCTATGATTAGTACTAGACCGGATATTGCATTTGCGGTTGGAAAGTTGAGCAGATTTACTAGTAATCCTAGTAGACATCATTGGCATGCGATAACTCGGGTATTCAAGTACTTGAAGGGTACTATGAATTATGGATTGTCATATGTGGGATTTCCTTCGGTATTAGAGGGTTATTCGGATGCTAGTTGGATAAATAATGTTGAAGACTCATCCTCTACAAGTGGTTGAGTGTTCTTGCTTGGGGGAGGTGCCATCTCGTGGGCTTCCAAGAAGCAAACATGTATAACTAGCTCTACAATGGAATCTGAGTTTGTAGCATTAGCTGCTGCTGGTAAAGAAGCGGAATGGCTAAGAAACTTGGTATATGAGATTCCATTATGGCCTAAACCGATATCACCAATTTCTATCCGTTGTGATAGTGCTGCCACATTGGCCAAGGCTTATAGTCAAATGTACAATGGAAAGTCTAGACACTTGGGTGTTAGACATAGTATGATTAGGGAATTAATCTTGAATGGGGTGATATCCATTGAGTTTGTTCGGTCGCAACAAAACTTAGCTGACCACTTGACGAAGGGGTTAGCTAGAGACTTAGTGAAGAAGTCGGTAATTGGAATGGGATTAAAGTCCATTTAAATCTACTAGCTATGTTATACCCAATTCCCTTCTAATACAACGTTAGAAGCTGAATTCAATTTGGAGAGATCATAGTTAGAGATTGGAGCACTTGTGTTTATCTTCCCTAGGTATGTGCTCAGACCTGCAAGTGATGGCTAGGTTGAAGTATATCTTCTTAATGGTTCTTTTGGAAATTGTAAATGCAGGTGCAAGATTAAAAGGATCACCTATGTAAGCATGAAGTTTTGCCGCTTCAAGAAGCTTGGACTTGGCTTCCTATATGCTTATTAATGGATAAGGACACATGGCTTGTAAAGTGTCAAGTATGAATAGTAGAGTGTTGTAGAAATATATGTGTACAATATCTTTAGATATTCAAATGGGTTGACGGGTTCAATCTTTAAAGACACCCCGATTCTCGAGTATTTGGAATGTGTATTTGTACTAAAGTGGAAATTCAATCGCAAGATATTTTCATTTATGCATTTGTTTGATCGTTATATCTGTGTGTTATAAATTTGTATATATTTTCTTATACAAATTGAGTAGATCAAGGATTACACTAAAATGGGGGGGATTTGTTGGTGATTTTAGAATCATCAATGTATTTTAGTAGTAATGTGATCTACTATAGGCTGATGCAATTACGCGTTAGGCTCGGAATCGAGTCAGGTTAGTGTGGAGTGCACGCTCGGTGAGCCAACGCATAATTGACCGCGAATACGAACCGGGGTCCAAGGGGCGGAGCCCCTGGCAGCGTTTTTCTGAACGTTTGTGACCCTAGGTTGAAATTGTTTGAAAAATCGTGACTTATTGGCGAACAGTTGTGATCATTCGTGCAGCCTCTTATATAAGGTTACTTGCAGCCTAAGGAATGGATACAGAAAAACAGAAACAGAATACAGACACAGAAATTCGAAAAACATAACATCTCTACTTTCTTTATCTGTTCTCTTGTGCCAAGAAGCAGATTGATTGTCAAGTATTATCCCAACAAAGATTTCGTGAACCCAGGCAATTATAGGGTCGAAATAATTTGTTCGGAAAGTGGACGCTCACGATTCTTGACTTTATCCAGGATTATCACAACCAGTTTTCTAACAGACTATACTTACGAGACCAAATTAACGATTAGATCAACTAACATAAGATTATTCTAATTTATATAAATTAAGTTTTAGAATTTATTTTTTATAATTAGATCAACTAACATAAGATTGTTCTAATTTATATAAATTAAGTTTTAAAATTTATTTTTTTTATAAATGTAGTTGCGTTAAATACTTAATAGAAATAATTGAAATATGCTTTCTGTCAACACTTTGTTTCTACCACTCAGTTTTGTTTTGGTTTATGGCAAGTTAAAAAAATGAAAACTTTAGTAAGAATCCTCCTTGTGATTTTTCTATGAATAATGGTCGAAGAATCAAAATGCATCTATGATTGCCTACCACAATATTCAAGGGAAAGAGCAGGATTTTCATTCTAACTCATGATGGTGCCACTAGCTAGCTCCGATTACTACTCGCTCTCATTAAGCTAAGATCATAGGTGTGGCTTACATCAATGTCCAAAAAATTCAAATTTTTTTTAGATGAATGTTAGAGTTCCATATTGGTTAGAGATATGACCAATCACCATCCACCTCACATACAATATGCATCAACAAACTGCCAAATCTCTGACACTTGGTGGTTTTCGTTTCATTTTTTGAGTTATAGTGTTGAAGAAAGAATGGTAACAATGAGACAAAAGGAAAGGAGAAGGGCGGAGTACGTAAGTTGGGTCATGGTGTTGGCCTGTTGGGGTTGGTGGTGAACTCTGTAGGCAATGGTCATAGTACCCGTCACATGCCCTTTCTTCACCTTTTTCGTTGTTCTTTTTTCTGGTATCAATATATATTAGAAAAGAACAACTTCTAGCATGGCGTGTCGCTCTCACAGGCCAAGTTAGTGACGTGTCGCTCCCAGATTAATTCTCACCTAATATTTTACATGTAAGCCTTTTCTCCTTGGCCCCACTTGCCACATGTGCCCTGATTTTTCCTTACCTTATTTCTCCTTAATAAAAAAAATACATTTTTAAATTTTAGATTTGATTAGGATTTATGTTGTTTATTTCATGATTTTATCTTAATATAAAATCTGTGATAAGTGATTTAAATCAATAATACATTCCATCAACAAAAACCCTCTTAAAACCCTGCCTACCTCCACCATCTCCTCCATGGAATTCATCTCCTCCATGCAATTCTCATCCCATCTCTCCACTGAACGGAACCACCCCCACAAAATCGTCTCATCTCTCCACGGAACCAATTTGCCATCGACTTGCAATCGCATCCCTCCGATTTGCTGCCTTGGACTGATTGGGAAGGTTGCAGATGGAGGTTTCAAATTATTTTCTTCCTTTGCTTGCATAATATGTTATGGTTTTTTTCAATTTTATTTTACTTTACCTTTAACTTTCATTCACTCACGTTTGACTTCAAGGTCAATTTCGTTCATCACTTGCCATGCTAATTTCAAATTCTTTTCTTCAGGTTTTTTTTATAGATATTCCACCAAAATAGATTCTTTGGAAGCCATGGATGGTGAGTCCATTTTATATTCTATATGGAATTTTGCAATATTTTGATTTGTTTTTATGTTTTCTGATTCTCCTTTGTATGTGATTCTATTTTATTCGTTTTTCTTAATTTGCATCTAAAATTTGTGTCCTATGTTATTGGAGGTGAAACATTGATCTGTGTATGTTTTGATTAACCTAATCATTGTCAGTGAAGTGGATTGAGGGAGTGAAAGAATTGAGGGGAGAGAAAGAAGAAGTTGTAGATTTTTTTCCTTGCAACTTTTTTATTTGGTAATTTTTTCTTTTTGTCTGCTTCTTGCACCGAGGAAATTAATTATTATTGTTTGTGCTTGCCGTTACAACTACAGAACTACATATCATGGATGAGATTTTACTGCTTATCTTTGTTCGCTCAAGCTATACTATTGAGGTTAGGCTTTTAAAACTGGTGCTATCCTTTCTAATATGCTAAACGCCTAAACCAATGTTCTAACAATAAATTGATTTCCTTGGCTTCCCAGGAAACATTTGACATGAATTTATCCGTAGGTACAGAACGGCAATGAGGTGCATATCTCTTTCTGACTACACTCTCTGATTCTCAGCTAGCTGACGATGAAACATGATTGATGACTCAAGATCTTATTTTGCTCTCATTTCAAGTAAGCCACAAAACATGTGAGACCAGTACTCATGAAGGTTTTTCTCAGTCCATTATATGTATATATTCACCAGATAAGAGATAGAGATGTGTGTTTGGTGTTGCACTACTGTGATGCATATATAGTTTTACTGACTTAGTTCATCAATTCTACATCTATCTATCATCATTACATATATTAAAAGTCACTTTTCGAAGGCAATATTAGATTTTATAATTAATCATTGTTCTACTATGGTTCAATTAATCAAACTTTAGTGTGATTGGAAGTCTTGCTTGCATGAGTGTGTAATTATCACATTACGATTTAGTATCAGCATATGTTTTTGATTTGGTTATTGTACTTTCAACAACAGTGCTACATAAAGCAAAGAGTTGTTTGAGCCGCTCAACAAATATAATGGGTATAAAATTTCTAGAGGGGTTTTCTTCCATTCATCTTCTTTAGTAGCATGTGATTAGTTTCCCCTTACAAATAGATCTGATTGGTTATGAAAACCACTGGAAGGCCATAGCCAAAAAGTGGCTTCAATTCATTCTTTGGCTTTCATATCTGTCTGCAAATTTGATTGCTATCTTTGCACTATCATAACTAGATTGATGTTGCACATATTGCTATTATGTTTGGTGGTCTTTAGTCTATCCTACTCTAACATGTCTATCAATCTCACTTCATGAGTTATTGATTTTCTGTTACTTAGAATGCAGATACGGTTGGTAGCTGCTGATTTGGAAGCAAGTTTGATTTGAATTAGCATGAGTTCATATTAATTCATGTTAAAGTTGGACAACAATCAGGAATAGCACCTAGGATTGCTGCTGATTTGGAAGCAAGTTTCATTTGATTTTTTAATTAGAAATAAATATTTTAATAATTTAAATTCAAAATGTGATACCTTCTTACTTTATGAAGTGCTTTTTTATGCCAAAGAACAGACTCTGGTTGCAGTGAAAACAAAATTTGCATATGATGTTAGGTACTGTGTGGAATTTGTGAGTGTGTTTATGGATAATTTATAAGAAAAGCGGTGGTGATAATGAGGTAGAGAAATCTGAGAGAGATTTTGATGTAAATTGAGATTTTTCTTTCTTATGAGATTGGACTTTTAATCCTTATTCACATCATTCGAAATTTCCATTATTAATACTATTATTTTCGACACTTATGTCACTGACAAATAATTATTAGGTTCTGATGTAATGAATATTCTTTGTAATGGAGAATTAAGTAGTTGTTTTTAAGAGTCTTTTATATATAATTCAGATGCAAACAGTATGCACCCAGCTATCACTTGAGCACTAGAGCAAGTAATGGGAGCATACTACGACTGTTTTACTATTCTGAATTTTTTTATCGCAGAAATGCTCCGGTAAGTACAACAAGCTCAAAAGCAGAATAGCATGATGAAACTACTAGATATTATTAATGAACCAAACCTTTCAGTTCCAAACTGTCAAGACCTTCGCTAGAAATTTGTTCTAAAGTACGCCCATTAGTACTACTATAAGAGCAAAGAAACATGCTTCTTATATTGGGAGATAGACAAAAGCAGAGGTTGCCTTAGTAAGCTTTCTCACTTGGATCAACAGAAAAAGCAACTGAAACTCGATCGATGAAAGTTGGAATGACAAGGTTTACTCTTAAAGTCTTCGGCAGGAGGAGGATATAAGAGATCGACCTTGAAGCAAGCAAGGTATGGTGGGTGTCATCATCTTCATCGATATTACCCACCAGATAGACTTGAGAAAAGACTTTCAGGCATCCTGAGAGTAAGGAGAAGCTGGATCTAAATGTATTAGAAAGAGCCTAAAAGCTTTTATATATAGGAAGAATATTTTACATGAAAATACTTCTACATAAAAATAAATGTTAATAAGATTTCATCGGAATTTTTTTTTGTTACAAGAAAAGCATAATATAATATAGTTTGATGTTAATTTTTTACTACATATTAATATAGTCCACTTTAATTTTTTTGTACAAATTATTATAGGAGTTAAATTCTCCTACGAGAAGAAATATATTTTAACAAGAAAGTACCTTCATTAAGTATTAATTAATGTATCAAATACAATAACAAATTTCGCGGTACATTCTTTTTTTTCTAAGATTAAAATGTGTTCTGAATGCTTTATTGGTGATTTTTCATATCTATAATTTGTGTTATTGTCTTTAGGCTCATGAAGAATGTGAAACGACTTCATGTTGATATGAGTCAAACATAGTTTATTTTATTGTGGAAAAAATGAACTCGCATAATCACGTACATAAAGAATCTTTTCTCTTTTTTTCATTGTAGATTAAATCAGCTATTGTTTATTAGCCATCATTAACCCACATCCCCTAATATGTTTTGCATAATTTGAGATTTGGTTAACCAATTTTTTTATTAGTTATTCAATTGTACGAAGTTCAATCTATGCAATAAGGGTTTTAATTTAAGACTTTTTGTCCACTTTGCTCATCATTTCATACTCTTCTATTTCATCCGTTGTTTATTATATTTTTAATGATCAAGGTATTAATTGACCTATCAAATATAATAGATGTATTCCCCGTGCAACGCGCGGGTAAAAAACACTAGTTTAAAAGAATTCAACATGATATGAAAGAGGTTAATTTTGATGGTTTGGCAGAAATTATCATGTTAATGAATATGAGTGTTTCATGGGCGGAATTTTTTACAGAGGTGTATAGATGAATGATATAAGTATTTAGGCTTAATTGTAACTTTAGTCCATTACGTTTACAAAAATCACAATTTTAGTCTTTCACCTAATTTAATTACAAGACTAGTATCTCACGTTCCCTCCCGTTTGCAACGTTAGTCTTTCTGTTTAATTATTAATGAGGGCTTATGTGGCTAGTCCTTGGGGACGTGGCACTGCCACTGGGGAGAGGACTAAAATCGTGATTTTTATAAACGTCAGAGACTAAAATTGCAATTAAGCCTAACTAAAATACTAAAAAATAAGGATTAGATGAGGTGAGTTGAAGTGCCTATAACAAGAGTCTCAGCTAGCCTATTTATACTAATAAACAAATCTGTTCATTAAGAAAGAATTCATTGTTCTCTAAGTCTTCACAAAACTGGGTCCACAAAGGAGTAAGCTGTTGAACACTTCAGGCATCTGCCGATCCGTCAAAAGGGTCGGATATTTTATTAAAGTAAGCATGGTAATTGTACCTCTTTAAATCAGCTTCGCGGGCCTTCTGATTTTTCCCAATTCCGAGTTCTATAGTTCAAGATATGATCGTTTTAGTGCAAATTGGACAATTCTGAGTATGTTAGATATAGATTCTCGAATTTTGTTGAGCATAAAAGTTGTAGGGCTTCAAGTAAGATTTCCATAGACATATTATTCTTTCCATTTGGATCTCTGCAGCTCCATATTCAAACTGTTTTAGTGCAAAGGGTCATAAAAGCTAAAATGAAAGAAAGTTTAATTGCAACTTTAGTCTCTGGCATTTAAAAAACCACGATTTTAGTCTCTCACCTATTTACGCCTCCGTGTGCCCAGTTTTGTGAAGACTTAGAGAACAAGGAATTCTTTCTTACTGGAAAGTTTGTTTATTAGTATAAATAGGCTAGCTAAGACTCTTGTTAGCTTAATTGCAACTTTAGTCCCTTATGTTTACAAAAACCACCATAAATAAAAAATAGTTTATTTTTTTAAATTTCACGTAGGCCTCATTAACACAGCCTGCTCCAAACGTTTTACAAAGAATATGAGCTTTTTCAATAATTTTTCCGGCGAAAGACTTAGGTTAGACGACGACACAAAGACATGAGTCAATTTGAGGATTAACCCTTTAACTTATGTATTACCAGTATAAAACAACAATAATATCTAATATCTTCCACGGGTGAAAACTAATTGGATCAAAGATCCTCATGTGAAATTTCTCTCACTTTATCATTTGAAAACTCTCTAATTATATAGCAAGATTTGTGTGTTCATTATTATCATGTAATACGTATGCTATTTTATTATATAATATATATATATATATATATATATATATATATATGGTTAAATTTAAAACTAATGAAAGCATGATTTAAAATATATAGTTTCAGTCTTGGGAAAACAAAAAAATATATAGTTCTACTAGGGTCATCATGAAATATTTTACATGTTAACAAATCATATAATTTTTTTTTCTTTCTATTATTCTTGTCTTTTCATCCCCAAACAATAAAAGTATTATAAATTATTTCAATTTTTATTATTTTTCTATTTACTTATTTAAATCTAATACTATGTTTTTTTTGAATAGCTAATACTATGTTAAACATGTACAATTTTATTATAAAATTGTGATTTAAATTTGAACTCAAATTTAATAATATTTATTTAGCCATGGAGATTTAACGTACAACTATTTTTTTTATCTACATTAATTGTTGATATGACGCAAATTATAGTTTTTATAGAACTATAGAATTTGACTATGCTTACCACTATTGAAATACTTTTTGTAAAGCCGTATGTAGGATTTAACTGCTAGACACTAATACTTACCAAAATGAATTAACATACATTAGTTTTACACATATTTAAATATTTTTTAAAAATAAATTCTAAAAAATAAAATGTAAATTCATGATATTTATGTATATTTTTCATTGTTATTTCCACCTGTAATTAAACTTTTTTCATTAAATTGTCTAAATCACTCAATACATGTCAGAATACACATTCTTGCTTTGAAGGTAGTGGTAGGACGCTTGACCTGGAATTTTAGTGAGGATGGAGTGCTCAAGTGAAAGACCCAAGATTTGGCCAGTTTAATTAGGAGAAAAAGTGTGGGGTTAGGCGGAGGGAATAAGAGTTAGTCACTGAGGTTGCATGAAGGAAATTCTGGTATATAAGGAGAGAGGAGATGGTGAGACATTCATGCTTTTGGGAGTAGATTGTATGAAATTTTCTCTATTGATTCTGAAATTCTTGGTTCTATCATTGGTCCGACCGCCACATATATTATAAACATGGTGCCACTTAGACCAAGCGGAATGGTAAAAGACAATTAACGCATGAAAACACAATCACAAGGTTAAGAGCCTTGCGCTCTACCAACTGAGCTAGACGAACATATAATTAACAACTTATTTAGTCATGAAGGAGGGTAATAGAGCTGAATGAAATTGTAATTGAGGACCTATGTAAGAGATGCTTTGTTATATACCTTATCATAATGATATGTTTATCTTTAGAAAACGTGAATTAGTAAAAGTACATTTTATATTCTTATTAATGATTACGTTTTTACTTATTATCAATATACATTTTTATTTATTATATTATAAGTATTTATATTTTTATATATTAGAATTTTTTTCTATTTTATAGACTAGTTAATAATTAGATTACCAAAAAGAAAAGAGTAATGTATATTACAATATTCTTATACATTAGAATTTAATGAATACAGATCATTACAATGCAATTCAATATAAAATATAAAGATATGTCTGAAGAAAAAATTGTTCTTCCGAATTTTTATGAAATCAAATATTATCAATTTTTTGCAGTTGTGAACTCTTTGAATAATTGTGTTGTTTTATCGGTAACGTAGAATTTGAAGTGATGGCAGAAGCTTCGTTTCATCCGTATACACAATTTTAAAATTTCAATAAAACAAAGCAGTCACGATACCAACATGCTTCATAATTTCCTCTATTTACTGAATTAATAATTTCCTCTATTTTACCAAAAAAATAATATTTTAAAATTTTCCTCGTGGTAGGTTTGCCTTGTTATTAAGGGATTTACCCTTGATCCTTATGTTGAATTTTTATTTAATTGTTCGACCACGACTCTAGCAGTGGAAATATGAGTTGTTTAAGCTTTGTTGTTCAAGTAATCCATAAGGTTATTTATTAGCCACTTTGCTTATTCAATAAAACAAGACTATTCTCCAGTGATTATTTGATAGAAGACATTTAATATCAAAGCGAAATCATTTCAACCATAGTCTTCTTTGTGTGCAAAGTAATGACAGTGGAGACTAATATTGTTCAACCGGTTATTTTGAAGCTTGACGAACATCGCATCCATTGCTTTTTATGAAGGGAACAAACAATAACTAAAACTATTTGGGGTATAAATGATTTTCCACAATACTAGTTCAAACTATACAGTTTTCTACTTGATACAAATGAAATGACAGATACAAAATAACACAAACTCATGGAAAGGAGAAGCATGATTGGTCAGTCACTTCTTATTCTTCATCACAATATTAAGCTAGTCTCGTTGTATTTATTCAACTTCACCACGGAATCAACCAACTTAGATTGGCAGAATGCATGAATTAATGGTAGCTTGGTCTGGCAAAAGCTTTGGAACACCTCATTTTCTATTCAATTTCCGCGTCCTTTATGAGTGCCTCCTACATTGAAGTTGGCAAGTTGTAATACTACATATTGCATCTATTTCCTCTTGAAGTCCATCATTTAGTGAATCTGCTGCCACTTCAATCAGTAAATTTTGAGTTGCATAGAACAAGAAGAACCACATTGATCAGTGAAGCATACATAATAAATGCCATCAACCAACAAAAGAAACAGTGTACCGCGTCAGCAAAATGATCAGGTGGCAGGTGCAAATGGCTTCCACTGGAAGTTTCTTCATGACATTTGGACATGGATCTCCTCCAAAATTTTCAGGTGACACTGTCACTGTACACTGGTTCTGCCCAACACAACTCTGCGACAATAAAGTGATTACTGAATGATCTACTAAGCAAAAGGATCATTTGACCCATAGGCTTTAAAACTGAAATAATAAGATCAATGCTTCCCAGATAGATGTTGCTGCCCACTGGTTCACATAAGTGACAACATGAAGATAGAGCTTTCCACCACTGGTCATCCCTGACTTGAACTATGTAGATTAAAACCTTGGGAGAACCATACCACAAAAGCTAGTTGTTGTAGTTGGAGAGCCCAAGACCTTATAAACCTCATTAGATTCTCATACTTCCACTGTGGGACTCAAGTCCCATGCATACCTTGCAATTGGGTTCCTAACATATGTCCTTGAAAATCACAGTGGTTTCAAACACATAAGCAAACATGTAAGACCATTTGCAATGGTATGTTTAGAGGGATGTTGAAGTTTGTTGAGGATTTGTAGTGGTTGTTGAGGTTTTGTTGAAGATGAGGTGGAGGAGAGAAGTGTTGAGAGGGTTAAACATTGTTGAGAGAGCTGCCCGGAGCCACGTGGCAGCACGCGAGTGGTCACGCCAAGGCACGTGCACCACACGCGCCGACAGGGCGCGTCAGTTGCAGTGGAGGGAGAGAGAGAAACGGCTGGAGATTGGGTTGGGACGCGTGGCAGCACCTGATTGGTTGGGCGGATTTTTTGTTTTTAAATCTTTTAAACTGAATTATCTCGTTGAAAACAAAATTGCAAAAACTTTTTTAACCAAAATTCATAACTTTTTTTCCTCTATAAATAGAGACTTGGTTCGTTTGATTTAGACACAAAAAAAACCAAGTTTTTCACCATCTTATTACCTTTCTATCAGCCTTTGTTTTGAAATAGATCTCAACAATTACCATTTCAACACCCAGAATTCTTCTCACCATCTTGTTAAGTGTTTATTGTTTTAATTTAATTTAAAACAATAATTGTAATTTTATGTAAATAATAAAAACAAAAATATAAAATTAAATAAAAATATGAAATAAAAAAGTGGTGGGGTAGGGTGAGTGGTGGGGTAGGGTGTTGAATGAAAAACCATTGAAGTGGGTAAAAGTTGAATGAGTGTTGAATTGGAGAGAGAAGATGATGTGGAGTGTTGGGAAAAGAAAAAGCGGGGTTGAGAGGGGGTAAATTAAACAAACCATTGTACATGGTCTAAGGAGGAATTTACGGTGCACAATTGAATGCTTGTGTAAGGTTACACAAGCTACTTTTGACCTACAATAGCAGGTTTAGCAGGTATTAAAAAAAATCAAAATACATATATATTAGTAAATTAGTTAATGAAGAATTAGATAATTATCCTTAATTACTTCACTATCCTCTCTCCCCTTTCATCTCTGAAAAATGCTCTCTGCCTCTGCAATTATCCATTTCCTGGATCTGAATTTTGCAATGTTTTTCTGGATCTGTAGTGGGGTTTTAGGCAAGAAAACATGAACCTTCAACTCCAAAATTATCATAACATGTCTCTATTGTCTCATCTCATCCATTTTTTCAACCCCAGAATCTTAATTTTGTGCAAGTTTCACCGGCAATACAATTTATGCAAAGCTTACATCTAGTACAATTCTTGAATATAAATCAGAGCTTCATTTGTGAAAACTATGACCACAAAATTGAACAGATTTGTATCACGATTAACCAGAGATATATTTTCCAATCAACTTATGTCAAGGCCACCATCAATTAACTTATTTTCCCTCTATTTTTCTGGAATATCATTGAACATCCAAAACCTACAGGAACGTAGAGAATTTTTATGAAAGCTATTAACCTAATAACCTCCGTGCAAATCATCTCATGTGCATAGGCAAACTCAGAAACCCATCATTTTCCCACCGCCGGTCACCACCTCTCCCTTCCTCCAGATCTGCAGAAGCAAGGGCAGCGTTAAGGCCAAATACCGCCACAAGCACCAGATCTGCAGGTACGGTTGCGGTCCTCAACGCCTCCACCACCAGATTTGTGGTCTCATCGCAACACAACCACTGAGAAACAAAGAGGACACGACCCAAGAAGGAGAACCATCGCAACTTCTGAAACACACACGCCACCTCCACGCAGATCTGAGACTAGAAGTGGAGGAGAGATATGGAAGGCGTCGAGGGAGGAAGAGGGTGTTGTGGTCGCCGGGAAATGCGCCGACGGAGGAAAGAGGAGAAGAGGTGGAGGTGCGGTTGAGAAGAAGGAAACGAGGTCAGGAGGTGGCGGTGGCGGCAGCGGCACGGCCATGGATGTGTGGCGACGAGGCTAATGAGGTGGCAGCTAGGGTTCTGATGGTTAATGGGTTTTTGTTGGATGATATGATATGATGAGAATGATTTTTTTTTCTGGGTTTTGGTTGTTAGGAAAAGATGATTAATTAAGAATAAATATTTTTTTTGAAATTAATTAAAAATAAATATTTAATTAAGAAAATATGTTTTTTATTTTTTTTTTAAACCTGCTATAGTGGGTCAAAAGGCCAATGTGCAACCATACACAAGTTTTTACTTGTGTAGGTTAAATTTTTCCATGGTCTAACAAAGGAGTCTGCATTCCTGTACTTCTTCTGAAGCTGATAGCTGCAATCAAAAAAAGATAAAAATTCAGTAGAATTTCCCACAAGTATAACTTAGTAATATAACAAAAGTAGTCCCAGTGCAAGACTAGCTATTACTTGAAATATTTAAAATGACAAATATGTACCTAAAATTATATAACACATCCCCTGAAGATATTATACAGAAAATAAAATGCAATCTTATAAATGCTCACGCCAATTTCAAACCTTTAAAACCAGTTACTACAAAATTGGTTAACAAATATAAGCAAGAGAGGATACAAGCATTGTTACATTCAGAGCTAAATTAAAATACATGAAGAGTAATTGTTACATTCTTCTAGTAGGTGACATAGGTGCATATTATTGTTTAAGATTTTACCTTCAAGGTGTAGCTATTTCTATGTTTGGATACCTGTTGGCACAAGTGCAAACGGACGTTAGCTCTCACTTCAAGACAAAAAGTGAATGGAACTCTTATGAATTGAGATGAAAGTTTGTTCACGTTGCACTCAACTAGTATCCAAACACACACTCGTGGAAAAGACATCAGCAAATTTCAGTAAAAGTATGCTGATTATCTGATGAATCTAAAACACATAAAAATATAAACAAATGGGACATGAATTATTAAATAAAAAACAGTACCTACATTCTTGCCATACATGTTTATATGTGTACATCATCTGACCCTTCTCAAAGCATTGATTCTGATAAACTCGGATGCTCTAAGTACAACTGCAAACACAGAGGCTCACTACTCATTGACTTGATAGGGGTTATAAGCGGAGGCTGCTGCCACGGCTTTGTGTCAGTTGGGATCCAGATGTCCTTGGCTGTACCAGTCTCGGGAAGGGATCGAAAGTACGCAGTTATCTCCCACCTGGAATCTGTTTAGAGAGTGGTTAAAAGTAGACCTGGGTTTCAGTTTATAAATACCAAAGAAAAAAGTTCAACATGTGGTGTGTACAAATGTACTAAACACAAAAGTACCAAACCATTTCTACTTGATTCATAAGTAGCAACCTATATGAAGTTATGAACTGAAATAGATGATATGGGTATGTCAGTGTGCAATGTGTCTGTAGTGTTGTGCACACATGTTCAAAAGTGCATGAGAGAAAGGGCTTATTACAAATTTACAACGATGAGATGAAGTGAAAAAGAAAAGGCTTCATTGAACTTTAGTCTCTCAACTATGGTTTAAGTGTGGTTTTAGTCTCCCAAATTTTCTGAGAGAAAATTCAGATCCTTAATCAGGCTGTTGTTCAACTACTGACTAAAGTGAGTGACTTGTTGAATTGCTTACATATATATGACATGATACTTTTTGAAGTAATGAACAACAAGTGGCTTTAATTTATTTAAATCCCAAATATAAATAGATCAAATATAAAATGAGATACTTAAATAGATTAAAGTCATCAGTTTGGCCCATTAAATCATTAACCACATTACCACATCACTAACTTCTATTAGTAAGCGGCAGCGTTGTCAATCTCAGAGAGCGGCGCTTAACGGCCAACCATCGCGGGATGGAAGCTATGCTGAATATTTTGTATAGCTTATCTAATAATATAACTATGTACATATAAATGATAAACAAAATACTTAAAATTCATGGTACTTATAGTTAACATTAAAAAGTCATAGGTGTCTTAAGCAAAACATACTAGTACCAAAAAAAGTCAAGGTAACCAAGAAGTCAAGTCACTAATTCCTAAATCTAGTGTCTAAAAACATGAAAGTTCTATATCACTTCCTCCTCATCCTCCTCATCCTCCTCATCCTCCTCAAACTAGACCATTTTCAGTATCTTTCAACAGAAAAATCCTTGAGATACCTCCCCAAATTGCCCTAACTGAACTTTTTGTGGGTTGTTTTTGGGTTTTTATCAGTTCCACCAAATAGCGCCGCTATGGCTTCTATTTCCTCCGCTTTAGTGGCCGCAACAGCCGCTACACTGAAGACTGAACTACACCGCTACGCAACAACTAGTAGTGGCCAAGGGCCGCTACGACGCTATAACCATTGACAACCCTGGTAAGCGGTAGACCAATAGAAGAATCTAATATTTTTTCAATTAGATAAAATTGGGGGATTTCATTGCTACAAAAAAATCATTGGACATATTAGTTATAGTAAAGAATCAAAAGTGTAATTAAGCCAAAAGAAAACAAGGAAAGGAGAAGCAGAGTACTTTGCAGCATGATTATATTTCTATTTACCAGCAGGAATCTCCTTAGTAAGAGATTCTGAGATTGACAGCTTGATCAGGAATGATCTGAGAGAGAACTCAAGATCAACCTCATCCACTGCTGCACCATAAGTCTGGTTCACTGAAAGCTTGAAAACAAACTTCTCCAGTGGAATATTTTCAGCATTGAAGAAAATAACAGCCACTCTTTCTACCATACCCTAGTAAATGGAAAGTAAGGGACAAAAATCAGCATGCCAAAATAAAGGAGTTGCAAGGAAAGTTGGATGTGACAGGGAGGGCTGTTTTGTATAGTATAGTGGACCTCCACTCAGCTACTGAATCATTTAAATCTTGATAAAAAAAAATTAGCATAATGACTTGTTAGTGAGCAATTGACTTATTTTTGTACAATGTGTTTGAGTGAAATTAAGTGTGGTGTGGGGGCTTACTTGATCTCTTATTTTGTACTTTGACTATAATTAGTCAATGGAGCAAAGAAAATTAGGAAGCAATTACAAGCTATCTTACAGCTTAATCACTAGCTAATCAACACAATCACATTTGACCAAGTGGTAATAACATACATGATTACACAAAAACGCTCACTCTAAGAAAGGAAAAATTGCATTTCTTTGATGCAGTCTTTAGAATATGATATAAAACCTAGTTCTCAATTGATGACAAAAGAAACTGAGGGATGTAACCTTTAAATGTTTCTTATATAAATATAAGCATATTGTCTATCAACTGAACTTCTCGTCAGTATAAATTGTAAGTAAAAAGCAAAGATCCTAAGGCATTCAAAAGTGTATGTAGTCACCTAAAATATCATAATATACAAATTTTCAATAATTGTTATGATTTCAGAGACAAAAAGAAAGGAATTGCATTAATTAAACCTCTTAAAATTTGGGCTATAAACTAACTCCACCAAAAAGGCTAGCTTAGGGGTGAGGATTCCCTACATTTTCTAAAGAGTATTTTGATCATATCTCTAGTCAAATGTGGGACCTTAAAAAACCCTCCTCACACTCAGGGCGGGGCTGAACCTTGTTGGGGGTGAAAGGGGAGCCCAAAGCAACAATGGGCCAAACAACACCATAATGGTAATACAAATTTTAACTATATTTAATTGGTCAAGTTTTTCTTCATATTAAATTGGTCAAAAAGCCTGTATAAGCATTAGGATTCCGGACAAAAAGCAGGACAACTCAAAACCAATCATGAGTTTAAGGAAAAGCTTGTCCACAACAATGAGACCAAAGATCTTCTTCATTGTGTTGGCATTTGAGTTCCTACCCAGCAAATATGATCTTCCCTATGCCCAGATAAGGCACTGTAGTTAGGTTGAGGATGGTTAAGTTATGTTGATGAACTGATCCAATGACAAAATGAGCACCATAGCAAGAAAGTAATTTTTTCCCTTCTAAGATGAAACTTTGTAGGTAGTAAGCATGTTGGATTGAGAGAAACACTAAGTCTGAACCTCCAGACTAGCCAGAAGCTATAATCAATCCTAATCCCCTAACTCTATTGATGGATTTTTCTTTACCACAATGAAACAAAATTACATTGCCATTACCAAATAACAGGCACAAGATATAGTGATATACTCAGTTACTTCTGAATTCTGTTATTCAATTCCATAGCAAGCAATCATCAACAACTTCGACAACGTTGACTAATTGAATACAACAAAAAAAAACCACATTACCAACAAGACCAACCTTTTGTAGAAAGGGAAAAAGTCCTGAAACAGTAGAATGTAAGTAGTATCTAAGCTGAGGATGGCAAGCCCTTTGAACCACCATGTTCATATACCTACTCCTCTCAAATGCACCTTTTCCACACATACAACCAAATTAACAAAATTCAATTCCATCCAATTATACTATTTGATTGCCAAGGGCAACAAAATCAAAGCAAAATCATTGATTATCTTGCCAACAAACAAACACCAAAACTTATAGGAAGGACAAAACTTCAAAATGGGTATGCAAGTATCAAACCAGAAGGATAAACCCCTTTGAGAAAAACAACAGCAGTGATAGCCACCTCCAAAAATTCAACCAAAACTTGAGCTGTTTGGCCTGCAAAATTTTCACACAGAAACTAGTGATCACAAACAATGTGAATACAAAATGATTAAAAATCCAAACTTTATTGGTTGATGAATTCAAAGTACAAACCTTGCGGAGTTTGATTCTCTCCGCGCTCCATAATCAATTGAATTCTCTGAAAACACTCTTCACTTAAAGGAAGAACCTTTGACAAAAAAGGCCATGAATTTAACTTGGAATTACAAACTTGCCACCAACCCGACCCGGATATGAACTGGGTCAGAACTGGACCCGGATGTTTTTTCAACTTCACTCTTCTCTGTCACAGCCCACCTAAAAAAAATTGATTTTCCAGCAATATGTGAAAATGGCAGGTGAGATTTTCTTCCCTTTTCGATTTTTCCGATGATTTATTCGAAAAGATTGGATTTTTAATTTTTCTGAATGGCTTTGTTGAGTTTTGAATTTAACTGAAATGGAAGGAAAAAGCAAAGAGATGAAAGGAGGAAGAAGAGGGAGGGCGTGCGTGGTGGTTTTAGGTGACATTGGACGCAGCCCTCGAATGCAGTACCATGCTCTTTCACTTGCCAATCAGGTTTTGATTTTTTGTTCATTTTTTTTCATTTAGAATTTCATGTAATAATTTGATTTGATTTTCTGTTTAATTCCAGAGTTAGTGTGACCTGACATTTGTTATTTTTCCAGGACTAGGATCATAGTAAAAGTACTGCTTTTGAATAATAAATCTTCTGTTCCATGTTTTAATTTAAGATAAAGTTGTAGACTTGACTGAGAATCAATCATGCTGTTAATTTTCATGTTTTGGAGTAAGATCATGACAAAGTTCATCTTTAATCTGAATGCTTCTTCTTATTAGATGTTTCTCCTTTTATGATCATGATTCTAAAATTTAATCCAGACTTGCTTAGTTGCTTAAGTTACATGTTCCAAGTTTGTATGCATATTCAACTGATATATCCAAACCTGGTAGCCTACTAGCCTTTGCTGTTAGAAGTTTCTGAGACCCAGTTGATGCCCAGAACTTTTTTTTTTTGGGAAACCCATAGTGCTGTTTCGGTGATCTTGAGGATTCATTTAACAGTAGTTGCTATTGGTTTTAGAAACCTAGTCAGTATAGCCATGAGCTAATGATGTGGGCTCAATTAATTAACATATAATTTTGTTATGAAGCACGGACACCTCTTACATATGCCTTGTCCCGGTGTCGGACACCGACACATGTACGACACTTATGCGACACATGTCAGACACTTCCTCGCCGTGTCTAATTAAAAGAGTATTTTTTTACGGCTCGGACACCTGAGCCGACACCTCTTTTTGGCTGGACACCTCTAGGACACTTGTTTTTTTAAAAAATATATAATTTTTAAGAGTGAACCATGAAAGAAATTGCTAATTTATCACTTGAAGAACCAAAGTCAAAGGCATTTTCAATGATGATGACCAATAAAAGAGTGAAAACCAGTAGATAGATTAGTTCTTTTTGCATACAATTTGCCTTTTTACAAAGAAAACATCAAAACATTTCCTAAGCTTTATGACAAGAGTTTCATAAAAAAAATACTAAGGGATATATATATAAATATATGCGGTGTCCCCGTGTCTTGCTTTTTGGACTTTAGCCGTGTCGTGGTACCGGTGTCTTGTCGTGTCCGAGTGTCCGTGCTTCTTAGTAATTTTGTTTGGAATTTCCTCAACTGGGTATAGCTTTTGTTTGAACTGCTACACCACTTTACTTCAGTCATTTCATTTTGAATTCCTATGTGCTGTATCTCCTCTACTTTGATGATATTGACTTCTTGTTATCCCAATTCTTAATTGATTCTCCAACCTAAATGTCCATTCTTTCAACTGTAGGGATGACCGGATGAGCATTATGTATTTTTACAGTATCTAATCCTAATTTATGTGTTCTTTGAGATATTTTTATTTGTACTTTTGATCGACCTACTGGCTTTTCTATGTGGCATTGCAGGCTTCTTTGGAGGTAGACATTGTTGCTTATGGAGGTATATTCACTGCTCCAAATTGTTTATAATAAATCATTGGAGTTAGATTCTATTATCCAGCATTTCATGGAGTCAATTATCAATTTTCGAGTCAAGTATGAGAAAAAAACATTTTTATAATTTGTAACAGGTTCAGAGCCCCATGCTGCACTGCTTGCCAACCCATCTATTCATATTTACATAATGGTATGAATCTGGACTAATCTTTTCAGGACAAGTTATCTTCATACTTGACTAAAAGTTGATGTGTGACAAAAACATTCTCAAAATTTCAGAAGCAGTGGCCAACAGCCCGTCAAAGCTTACCGAGGATACTTCAACCCATAATGCTTTTGTTGAAGCCCTTAGTTCAATTTTTCATGCTTCTTTGGTTCCTTTGTGTAAAAATACTGTCTCCTGATATTTTTATTGTCCAGGTTAGCCTTTTATGTTTTCTTCCTCATTTTCTCCCCCAACGTTCACTAAGTAATTTTATATTTTACTTGACAGATTCAGTACTACATCTTCTTGCTAAGTTAGACATAATGTTGTCAAACCTTTACCTGAAAAATGAATTTGTGCTTTGTGTGAGAAGTATCCCAAAAGCCAAATAGATGATAAAACTATATTTGCCAAGAAGTTTGTGTTAGGTCAGTTCTATAGTACCTAACTTCGCCTGCGTAGATGCTATTAGGCACTCTACACATTGGAGGATAATTTATTTTCTGATCTTTTGTTAGGTTAACGGTGTAATGTTCATTGACAAATCAAGCTAAACAACCATAGTTTGCAGCAAGTTTTATTTCATAGTTTTGTGCTTCATTGCTCATTCCTTTGCTTGTGCAGAATCCTCCTTCAGTTCCAACACTGGTGGCAGTAAAATGGGCTAGCTGGTTGAGAAATTCATCATTTATCATAGATTGGCATAATTTTGGATATACTCTACTTGGACTGTCTCTGGGAAGGAATAGTCTTTTTGTCTCTTTATATAAATGGTATCAGTTTAGCATTTTTTTTTTATTTTACATTTGTTGATATGGACTTTTCTTTTTGGTCTGTCATGAATTTGCTTTTCGAAAGTCGCTGCTAATTAGATTATTTTTCTTGACTCCATTTAGGATTGAGAAGCATTATGGGAAAATGGCGGATGCTTCTCTATGTGTAACAAAAGCAATGCAGCATGAATTGGCTCAAAACTGGGGAATTAAGTAAGAGACTCAGATCAAAGTTCAAATATATTGTTTCTTCAACATAAAGTTGATTCTGTGAACTGTGAAGCAATCTGATGTTTATTTCTTAACTTTATAGTGCTACAGTTTTGTATGATCAGCCTCCTGACTTCTTTCACCCAGCTTCACAGGAGGAGAGGCATAAGGTGATATAGTTGTTTAATTGTCTAGTAACGCTGGCTGTTATTATGTATCAGGCATTCTTAAAGATTTATATACCTAATGTGGATAGCTTATAGTTGTTTTGCAGATTAAATGTGGACATTTGTCAGCCTCTTGGCGTTAGAGATTGTGTTAGTAATGGTAGGATAAATTTTATCATCACATATATACTAATCTTAGTTATTGGCACATCGTTTGTTAATGTTCTTGTTTCTTGCAGGATCTTCATTGATGGGTGACCATCTCCAAAATGAGACTTTGTTTACAACTGAGGTTGGTTCAAACATGTATTTGAAGCCAAACCGGCCCGCACTTGTAGTAAGCAGTACGAGCTGGTAAGTTTATCCTATCTTGGATTGCATCCTTTTGTAGCATTAAAAAGATAATTATGCGTGTTTTTAATTCTCATGGTAAAAGTTTGTACGATATAGTTTCCGCTTCGATGTGATATAAAATCAACTTTTATGATGTGTTCAGCTTTCTTTTATCCTTTTTAAAAATGGTCCCTTTCTTTCTGCATATTGTGAAGTTAGTTAGATGGATTTTCTAAGGGGATAAGTAAAACAAGAAAAAAGAGAGAAAATCCTCTGTTGACTAGGATAATCTTGACTTATCTACTTTACCAGATTTGAATGATTTCTTTCTGTGCCTTGTGTGCTTTCAGGACTCCTGATGAAGATTTTGGCATTCTTTTGGAAGCTGCTTTGATGTATGACAGACGTGTTGCTGCTATATTAAATGAAGATGATTCACTGGATGAGGAGGTCATCTGGAAAGAAATAGCAGATGGAAAACAATCTTTATACCCCAGATTGTTATTCATCATTACTGGTATAGCTTGTGTTTTTCCGTTCTGAAGTTTTGGAAATCATATGAAACATTTTAACACGGAATCTTCATTGATTATATAGGTAAAGGTCCTGAAAAAGAAAAGTATGAAGCAAAAATAAAGAAATTGAAACTCAAACGTGTGGCATTTCGTACCATGTGGCTGACTGCAGATGATTATCCTTTACTGTTAGGTATTCTGTTTCTTCCTTGATTTTAGAAATCGTGTTGAACTGTGGTGAATTATTTAATTTTAACAACTTTGGGTAATTTCAGGATCAGCAGATCTAGGTGTTTGTCTGCATACTTCATCATCAGGATTGGACCTTCCCATGAAGGTACCAGTTGTTTTATGTCAATGTCCAAAAAAAATTGCTTTTACTAGCAATTTTTTTGTGTGGTTATTATCATAACCTCCCTGTGAATATTCTGTTTTTACAATCTAACTTTTTAACTATACATATAATTCGTAAAAGAATGTCTTGTGCTAGTTCTGGTATATATATATATATATATATATGGGGGCTAATTTAATGCATTTTTGTTGGGTGGGTTAAGGCTGCTCATATTTGTTTTTTTACTTTCTCAACAATGATGGCAGATCTATGTTTTGATTTGGTGGTTTTTTTTATATACTATTTCAAAACAAGCATTGATTGTGACTTATTCATTTTCAGTTCATTTCTAATTTTTTCTGCTTTACTGTACCAGATTGTTGATATGTTTGGTTGTGGACTGCCTGTTTGTGCTGTTTCATACTCTTGGTATGCTATCTTCCTCCTTCGAAAAGTGTTAGTATTTTGTGAAGTTGAGACAATATGTTCTCATATATTGGTCAAATCTTTTACTTTCTTGAAGCATTAAAGAACTGGTCAGAGTTGACAAAAATGGTCTTCTCTTCTCTTCATCTTCAGAGCTAGCGGATGAACTTCTTGTAAGTTTGTTATGGTTACATGCACAATATTTGCTACATGATACACAGTCACTTGAACTTGTTTAATAAGAACATTCTCAATGATACATTCGACCTATTTCATTATGCTCCACATTTTTAAATATCTAAACTTTATGATAGGTACTCATAGATAGTTATAGTTAGTAGTTTAGTTAGTTAGTTTGAGGGGGCTAGTTAGAGAGTGAGAGAGAGAATATTATAAATGAGAGTGGGTTAGAGTATGATAATCTTTTGGGGCAATTCTGGGAATTGTAGTGATAGTGCAGGTTCTCTCCATCAATCAATAACCATTGTACTTTATAGCTATTCTTGAATAATAATCAGCTTTCTACCTGTTCACTGTTTCTTCCTATCAATTGTATCATTTTGTTTCTCAAGAAATTCTTTTCATATTTAAATTGAAATCATTTTCACAAATTTCTTCAAAAATTACCCTTACAAAAACAAAATTTTGTGAATATAGATGTATTTTTAAGGACTTTTTTTTGGCAAAAGGTCCCTAATTGGGGAGCAGCCAATTGATTTTTCATATACTTCATGTCTTGTGTGTGTAGAATTAGCTGTCTCAAATTTGACATAAGACATCGTGTAACTTCGATTATTTGGAGATAACAATACCCTTTTCAGAACTTGTTTTCAAAAAGTGCAATTTGTCCTTCTATCGGCTTGGCTCTAGCCAGAAGGTGCTTCTTGTATTCCTACACTGCAGGTAATGTCTACCCACATGGAGCTCAATCGGCCAACTGAGCCACACCTCGTGATTCTAAGCAATATAATACGAAAGATACTAAAGATCTATTAGATGGTCACTCTTACTATATTCTAAGTAAAATGGTCTCTCTTAGCCCAATTGTTGGCATTAGGCTTTTGCATTCTTGTGATATATAAAATATTAGATGCAGATTGACATTACATCTTCCGCGCCCTTATTTGACGCGGGATTTTGATTTTGCTGATTTTTTATGTGCTAAAATTCTTGATTCAGAATGTATACTGTAAATTTATAATCATATGCACACTAATTTACTGTCTTGCTGAATCTACATAGATGCTCTTCAAGGGATTTCCTGATGGATGTGACTCTTTGAAAGTTCTCAAATATGGTGCATTAGAAACTGGTTCTTCAGCAAGGTGGGCTACTGAATGGGAAGAACATGCGAAGCCACTGATAACTGAGGCAAGTTCATTCTTCTTTGCTATGTTACTTGTTATAATCAGGTTATTGAGTCTTGCAGTAGTTGACCTTTCAATATCAATGATTCAAAGTTAATCCTATTCTCGCAATTGTTTTACATGCTCTGATTGCAGGTTATATCAAGATTTTGATTTTCCTTTCATTGTTAGGGACGTCTTTAACTTCTCTAGCAGCAAAGTGGTTGATCTATTTGTTGACTTGCACCATGTGCTTATTGCATACAGATTTTGTTTTTTTTGGTAATTTCCCAGTTGTATATAGAAGTTCTCTGAAAATTTGGCTTTCCATGATTTAGGATTTCATTTTCTTGTAATATGCACTTTGATGCTGTGGTACATATATTTCAGTTAAAGTAAGATTATACTAAAGCTTCAACATTAGATCATCTTGTTTTCTGGCAAACTTGAGTACACTTTCTACAAGCTACTTGTTGTACAAGCTTAGTAGAACTTATTCCCAAAATTTAATGAACAAGTAGAAGATAAGATGCAGAATTGAAATATAAAATGTACAACATTAGACACACACACAGAGAGAGAGAGAGAGAGAGAGAGAGAGAGAGACCATTGGCAGTGTAGGACAGTAATACTGAGAAATTACAATTAAAATCATTGGTATATTAAGTTTGAGCTCTATTGCAAAAAGAGAATAACATGAAACAAAAACGGAAAACTAGGAAAAAATGGAATCAAAAAGAAATCTATGCAAAATTTGGTACTAAGGTAACTCGTTGACACTTCAAAGCCTATCCTCAAACTCAGAGAGAGGCGTCATTTGTTCTTTAAGGCCTTTCTTTCGCCTGATCTCAGCAACACGCACAGCAGCAGGAGTTCCAGGTTCCAGTGGATCAGATGGCACCATATCCCAGTGATCAAACACCAACTGTGGGAAAGCTTGTCCTGCAGTTTGTTGCCTCAGTAATTCATTGAAGTTGAATGACTCAATAACAGGCAAGTATGCCTTAACATTGTAAAGTGGGGTTCCAGGCCTCTGGATTTCCTCAAACACGTGCCCTCTTCTCTGGTTAAGAACACTATATATTCCACCAAGAGCCTGTTCTGGTGACTGTATTTCTACCAGATACACAGGCTCCAAAAGTCTCGGCTTCGCCGTCAGCGTCGCAGCATAGAACACCCTTCTAGCAGTTGGAATGATCTGCCCTCCTCCTCTGTGAATGGCATCAGCATGCAGAACAACATCACAAATCTCAAAGCAAACTCCTCTCATGTTCTCATCAGCCAATGGACCTTCTTTTGATGCTATCTGAAACCCAGCAACCACTGAGTCCTTGATTTCACTCAGATACTGAACACCCTTGCATGTATCTACCACCATGTTGGGTCCAGTTGTCTCAGGACCAAAGCACCATATTTTCTTGGCAAGATCCTTGTCCCAACCAAACTCTTCAGACAGTATCTTAGAACGAGTTTTGGGGTCATCCCTTGGTCCTATCTTTCCATCATCAATGGCCTCTGCAAGACCATCCTCCATTGGCCTTGCTTCAATGTACAGACGGTTGTGTTTGTTAGGTGACTTGCTCATCACGGTACGACAGGATTTCTCAAACACGGTTTCGCGGAAGGAGACAATAGGTTCAGATTTTGTAATCTCTGCTCCATTCATGAAATCATCCTGCAAGTCCTTCAAGCAGATTTCAAGATGCAGCTCACCAGCAGCCGCTATGATGTGTTCTCCAGTCTCTGAAATTGTACACACCACCATGGGGTCTGACTTTGCTAACCGTTTCAGGCCTTCAACAAGCTTAGGAAGCTCTGATGCAATCTTGCATGTAACAGCCACACTCACCACAGGTGACACAGAAAACTTCATGGCCCGAATAGGATGTGCATCGACTTCTTTCTCGTTCGTTAAAGTGGCATTCTTGGTAATAAACTGATCCAAACCCACCATGGCAACTGTGTTTCCACAAGGGACATGCTCAACAGTTTCTTGCTTCTTTCCCATCCAAATGACAGTTCTCTGAACACTCTTGACATATAGGTCCTTCTTCTCCCCAGGGACATAATTTGGTCCCATGATTCTGACCTTCATACCAGTTGAGACCTTACCAGAGAAGACACGGCCAAAAGCAAAAAACCTTCCCTTATCAGGTGCTGGAATCATCTTTGAGACATAAAGCATCAGAGGTCCTTCAGGGTCACAGTTTCTGATAGCAGTAGCATATTGATCATCAAGGGGACCCTCGTACAAATTCTCGACGCGATATCTTTGAGCCTTGGCAGGGGAAGGTAGATGAAATATCATCATCTCAAGAAGGGCACTGCTTGCTGGGAGCCAGCTCTGCATGACACGCTTCATCAAAGCCTTTCCGGTCAACTCCTTCTCCTCTGACTTCAAGTTCACCCCAAGCTTTGGCAACATGGGCCACAACTTATCCTTCTGGTCATTCATACAAAGTTCAATAATCTTCTTGATTGGTTCATAGCAGAACTGGACAAACCCACGTTTACAAGTAGAAGTTCCAGTGTGCTTGTTGGTCCACTTTTTGGTAGCAGGGTCAAAGAAATTTTCACCCCAAAGCCTGGTCATCATCTTCGCCTCATCCACTCCAAACTTTGAAGCATACATCTTTGCAAAATTGGTCAGGGTAAAAGCCCATCCATGTAAACCAGCAGAGAAAGCAACAGTTCCCTTTTCAGGATACACCTGAACATCACCAAGTAGAGCATCTTCATAGGTAGCCATGATGACATTTGCACTCTCAATAACCCTCTGAAAGGTAAGGTATGCCTCCTCTGCATCAAGTTGCAACTCAAGGAAGCACCTATCCATCTTGTTCACAGTCAACACAGGCCTAATCCTTTCTCCAAGGGCCTGTCTCAGAACAGTCTCTGTTTGGACACAAACACCCTCAACACAATCCACCACCACAAGCGCTCCATCAGTGATACGAAGTGCAGCAGTGACCTCAGATGAGAAATCAACATGTCCGGGTGAGTCAATGAGATTAATCAGATACTGATTCCCTTCACGTTCTCCCTTGTAGTCCTTCAAATCCTCATCACTCATCTCGTAGTAAAGAGAGATACCAGTGGACTTGATTGTTATACCGCGCTCAGCTTCATCTGCACGGGTATCTGTCATCCTAACATCTCCTGCATTCTCTTGTGCAATAATACCCGCAGCAGCCACCAGAGAATCAGTGAGAGTTGACTTCCCTGCAACAATTCCAGAAACTAATTAAAATACTGTAGTAATATCTACAAAAAAATCTCAATAATGATAGGAAAATTCTATTAACTACGAAAACGAAAAAGCACGAGTACAGATTGTCTTTGTAAATTTTCAATTAGCCCTGTCATGTACTATAATTGAGCTACCATGCTTTTCTTGGGTGGGTATTGCATAACATACAGCAATTTCTCATTATTATGATATATAGTATAAGAGATCAAAGATCAGAAATTGAAAGAAATCTTGAAAAATTTTAATTTCTACCACAAAGATGCAAAGGCTAAACCTAAACAACTACTGAACTACATTGTCAAGGGTTGACTATCAGTTGCAAAATAGTCAAATTCACAAAAACTTTGAAGAATGTTCTAAATCAAATAAAGGTGCAGATAACATAAACTGAGCCAAGAATAGTAATAGCATACCATGATCAACATGAGCAATAACAGACATATTCCTGATATTGTGTTTGAGGTCCATATTCCGCCGAAGTTCTTCGGCCGTAAACTTCACCTGCACAAGATAAACCAGTTTCTCTTAGCATCCATTAACGCAAGAAACAAATTAAATTAAAAAGAAAGAAAAAAGCGTGTTGACTCACCATCTTGACTGGTCCTAATTCGTCACAAAGAAGAAGATGTAACTCTGAATCTGAAAACATCAACAATGAACAGATTCAGTATGCAAAATCAGTGACGATCCAATAACACATGCAGAAAGAAAATTGAACTAACAAACTAAATTGGCAACAAAAATTGAATTTCAAACCTCAAAAAGAAACGATTCAAAGTTCAAAAAGAGAAAACGTGATTCGCAGAAGCAAGCAAAGGGTTTGGAACAGAGAATTGAATTGAATGATGGTTTGTGAAAGAGTGAAAGAGCGGTGAATGGCTATTTATAGTGGGGGAGATTGGCGGAAACTGAGAAAAATACAAAATCAAATCAAATCTTTTACGATATAAAAATGAAATATATATCTTACTGAAAAGATTGCTTTTTGGTTTTATTATTACAAAATTTCTACATAGTTATTTAAATTTGAGATCTTCTTCAATATATCATTATTAAAGTGCCTTGGACACCTTATTTTTATATGAAGTGGCGTGTATTGCAAGTAAAGTGAGGCATGTTTCGAGAAATTGTTTGGTGTATGCGTTGTTTCCAACTTTCGCACCAAATCAGCAATTTCATTGTTGGTTTCCTCAAGTTTGTATTCACCTTTGGTGGTTCAAGTTTGAATCACCACTAACTCATTTCTGGACTCTCAAATTTTGTCAGAGTTCTCTTCTCTTTTTCAAGTCAAGTCGGTCTCAATGGCTTCCATTTCATCAAAGGTGACCAAAGAGTCACTAAGAAACCCTTGAAAACCATATAATGCTCTTTCTTGCTCTGGGCTCAATTCTTTGCCACTCAGGCTTGAGATGGTGTCCTTGATCTCTTTGACTAGCTCAGAGTTGGTAGAAACCCCTTCCATCAAGTCTCGGCCAAATGCGAGAGTCCTTAATCTTTCCAATATTTCCTCGACCGGGTTTTCATGTTGGTTGGCCTCAACTCGGATCGAAACATCCCCAGAAAGATACTTGTCAGGTGCAATAGGATCCGGATCCTCTCCAGCCCAAAATCTTGTCCAGCCTCTACGACTCATTTATAGTCATAGATCAAAATAATTAATGGTTGGGATGTGTTGAGGTGAAAAGTAATTTAAACACTAAATTTTTTTAAGGGTGGTATACATTGTTGGACCCTCCAGTAGCTGGAGAGTATCCAAATCCAGTGCAATAATCGGGTCGTTGAGCATTAGTAGTTTAAACTCATCGATGTTAGGATGACGGATACCCGTGCAGATACCCGTTGACCTAATTGTTATATATTGTGTTCGGCTTCATCTACGCGAGTATCTGTAAAGGGATTTTGACTAGCAGCAGCCACAAGAGAAGTGTGAGTTGACTTCCCTGCATTAATTTCATAGACTAATTGAAATGTTGAATGTCGTAACTAATGACATAAAGCTAGCATAAGAGATCAAATATTAGAAATTGAAAGAAATATTGAAAATCTTTCACTTTTTTCCTAATTTCTACCATAAAGATACAAAGGCTAATAATTGCATGTCCTCGAGGGTTAGGTTAGCTCCAGTGGTAAGAATTAGAGGGGTCCAAGATTTGAACCCTTACTATGAACTAATTTACTAACATTAGTAAAAGTTAACATTTGTCTATAAATAAAAAAACAAAGCCTAATAACCCTACAACATTGTCAAGGGTTGTTGCAAAATAATCTCATTCACAAAAACTGGGAAAAATTTCTTCTCAACATCAGCAAAAAAAAGGTTGCTGGTAAAAATAAACCCAACCAAGAATACCATACCATGATCTACAGGAGCAATAAGCATATTTCGTTTGCTGTAATCGAATGCCATAATCCGCCGAATGTCATCACATGTGCTCTTCGCATGCACAAGATAGACCTGATTCTATTATTCATCCTTGGTAGAATATAATATAAAACCATTAAAGTGACTCTTACCCAACAGTTTAAGCTTTTGAGATAAGTGGTTATTTGACATGGTATCAGAGCCTCTATGATCGAGGAGTCTAGAGTTCGATCCTTGCTCCCCTCGTTTTCTAATTAAAAAGTGGAATTTGGCTAAAGCACATGGTAGGTGGGCCTGTGCATTTATCCACACTTCAAGCCCAAAGGGCTCTTGCGTGAGAGGGCGTGCTAGAATATAATATAAAATCATTAAAGTGACTCTTACCCAACAGCTTATGCTTTTGGGATAGGTGGTTATTTGACAATCCTTTAAAGGGAAAAAATAAAAAGAGAGGAACAAGAAAGAAAGGGCATGTTTACTCACCACCATCTTGATAGGGCCTTATTTGTTACAAAGAAACAAGTAGAAAAACAATCAGAAGATCGCGCTAAACCCTAACCCCAGCCGAACGAAAAGGGTTCAAACTTCGAAAGACGACTTGATGGTTTGTTAAAGAGTCAGGTAAATAATTACCATTTATATAGTGTGAGTGATTGGAGGAAGAGATCATGACTAAAATTAAATTAAGTCTTTTACGATAAAAAATTGATAAATCAAATACTAAAGATATTTTTTTTTTGGCACAACACCTAAATGTGAGCTTTCAGACAAAATAAATTACAGTTTTACCTTACTCTTTGTGAGTGGTTATTTGATACATAATGTTCACTTGCATAGTGCTGTTTTGACATGCATGATGCATGATAGTTAAATAAGCATAGTATGTGTTAGAATATGAGAGAGGCAAGTGGGATTTCATTCATGATTTTCAGAATTTGTACTTATAATGTATCCCTTAGCGGCCTCACTTGAGCTTTAGTACCTTATTGGTCGTCAGGATATGATAAGAGTGAAGGTATGAAAAACGGTAGAAAGGGGGGGTTTGAATAACGTTTTCAGTACAAGACTTCCACCTTAAAGATTTTGGCAAATCTTTCGAGAACTTAAGTGCTAAAGATAAGAGATAGAAAAGCACACAAGGATTTTATCCTGGTTCACTTGATAAATCACTCAAGCTACTCCAGTCCACCCGTTAAGGTGATTTCTTCCTTCTTAGAATGAAGGCAATCCACTAATCAGGTAAGAGTTACAACTGCACTTGAAACCTACAAGTGACTAACAATTACACTGACTTAGCTTACACTAAGATTCACTCTCTTAGTCTTCTCTAGGATCTGATCAACCTTGATCTCCTAAAGGCAAACTATACAACTGTATATGAAGTTCTTGTTTACAAAGAAAGTGCTTCTAAAAAGCTTATAGTAAACACAATGAATTTCAAGATGAAAGAAAGCTTAGAATATTTTGAATATGTCTTGCGCGTGTGTATTGCTTCTTCTTAGTTTCTTAGCCGCTTCTTTCAATCTTCAGCCTTTATATATACTCCAAGGATTAGGGTTGAGCGTTGCATGGGAAATGCTACCGTTGGAGGGCAGTTCTGGAAAATCCAGCTTCTGCTGTGGCTGAGAACGTTAGGTAGGTCGTCAGGAAGGTACACTTGCTTTTGTACTTGGATAGCGACTTGACCTTTTAACCTAGGAGACTTCTGATCAGGGGAATACTTCATATTGGAACTTGTGAAGCCGGTTGATCAGAGTCAGAGGGAAAGCACAGATCCTCTGACCATTGTATCTTCTGATTCTGAACTCAGAGGGAAGAACATGGCCTTCAGAGTTTCTTGCTTCTGGACTTCAGAGTTTCCACTATTCAGCTTCTGGATCTTCAGAGTCTTCTACACCATCAGAACATCTGAACCTTCAGTGTTTCTTGGTTATCAGAACTTCTGGATCTTCAGAGCTTCTAGCGACTGAGTCCACATCAGAGTTTGTATAGCTTCAGAACTTCTGAAGCTTTTCCACTGTTCATACTGAACATGGTGAATGCGAAAGCGTTGCTTGGGTCACTCTTTATACACAGTGCTTCTGATTTGTGTGAGATTGAGTTGAGGTCAGAGCCTGTAAATAGCACACTCAGAAAAACACGTTAGAGTACCACAATTGTTCATATCAAAAGGTTAACTTGTAATCATCAAAACATAGAGTTGTACTACTAGATCAAAACTTGATCTTACAATCTCCCCCTTTTTGATGATGACAAAACTAAGATTTTTGATGAACAATTCTCAAACATTAAACTGAATTCACTCAGAGTTTAGAGATATAGAATAATACTTATCCTGATGTGAATAGTTTATCTTGCTCATTCTGAATTCAAGTCACTGCTTGATTCTGAGCTTAGCTCCCCCAGAATCTAATACTTGATGAAAACGTTAGTAAAGTCTAGATTCTGAGCTAAAAAAATATAAGAGTTCAGAGTGAGAAGCTTATGACATAGATGAAAAACGAATAATCAGAGCGCATAAGTGATCAGAGTCATGGACAAGGTATCAGAGTCTTGGGTATCAGAGTCAACTTAGAATCACTTCAGAAGAAGTGAAATGTATTCCTTGTATTTGCCCAGTGACACATCTATGGTCATGAAGGTGGAACTCTTAAATTCTCCAAAAGAAAAATAAATCACACTAACACATCTTACACATCAAAAACTGGGTTTACTCCCCCTTTTTGTCATAAGCAAAAAGCTTGGGGTGTGAAAAACTTAGCTTGAAGTACAAGGTACTCCCCCTTAGAGAAGGTCTAAGTTTAAAGAAAATGAAAACGATGTAAGAATCAGAGTTAGGCGAAAATAAATAGAAGAGTTAATGCAAGGGATGAACGTTTACCACCGGTCAAGTGAGTAAATAGAAGGGTCAGTTACCAAGAACTTAACCTCGAGAAACTGTAATAGCATTAACTTTCAGAGAGAAAGTGAAGCCTATAAAAAGCGTTGGAGAGAAAGGTAAGCTTCACACCTCGAATAATTTTCAGTAAGAAAAAAATGGCATCATACAACGTAGCACTAGAAGAGCTGAGGAAGAAGGCCTTTGAAGAGGACTTGTTCCTGAACATCAGGCATCCAGAGGGTGCAACTACCATCGCGGAGCTGACACGGACACTGCTGGAAGAGGACCTGCGTCCAGAGTTGGAGAGAGACCTGAAGGAATTTCTTGCCTTCGTGGAGGAGGTGCAAGAACTCAGCCGGCTTGAACTCAAGCTGCTGGAAGAAAAAGAAATCTTGGAGAAGAAGCTCAGGACTTCAGAAGAGATTCTGGAGAAAGATGAGCTAAAGGTCAGACTCAACAACATCCAGCATGTACTGGAGCGTCTGGAGAAGGATCGGTCAGAGCAGCGCCAGGAGTGCAGAAGAATGAGGAGGGATCCTCCATTCTAGATTATATGATGTAAAGAAATATGATGTAAACATAGAACAATGAATAGAAAAGACTTTTGCAAACATATGTGACATAAGTATATAGATATATATGCATATATAATCACAAACGAACAAAAGAGAATAAATAAATAAAAAGAAACAGAGTTTAACAAAAGGAAAACAAAGTTAACGAAAAAGAAGAAAAAGAAGAGATCCTAAAAACTAAGGGTTGTCAGTGCGTCTCAGAAGTTCCATCATCATTTGCTTCATCTCAATCAGCATGGATTCATGAGTGTCAAGACGTTGTTCCATGATGTCGAGTCTGGATGAGCTTGTCTGAGTAGAGCTGGAAGGAACATTCTGAGCAGCTTGAGGTTCTGGAATGGAAGCAGAAGCAGCAGGAGTAAACACAACTGGTGCAAGTCGCTCTGCCTCAGCCTCAGCTTCAAGACGCTCTGCCTCAAGTCTGGCTTGTTCAGCCTGAGCTGCTGCTTCACGTGCAGCTTCGTCTGCTTGTTCTTTCTTTCTCTTGGCTTCTTCAATAGCTTCAAGAAGCTTATTTCTCTGTTCTAGTTCGTGAAGAGCCACCCTCCTAGCAAGCCTTTGCTTTGCAGCCTCAATGCTCTGACTGCCCTCTGCATGCAGGAGCTGCATCATAATTGGAACTTGAGCCACTAGCCAAGTGCTCAGATTGTTCCACTCATCAGCCACATTTTCAGCATTCTCACTGAGATCAGTCTGACCGTGCACATTGCGGAGCCTCAAAGAGGCTTCATGATAGAAGATATTGATGCACTCAGAGAGAGATGTGGGTTGAAGGTGAGTATAGGGAATTATGGAGAGGTTGGGTTCAGGAGAGGCTGGGTGATTGTTGCTATGGGCTTCAGAGGCACCTTGTGGAGAACCAATGTTAAGCATGGGAGCATTGGGTTCAGAGGTTCCAAGGTGAGGGTCTGAAGTTTCAACCAGAGGGTGAGGTGATCTAACCGAGGATTGGTTAGACACTGATTGTTCAGGTTCAGGGTCTGGTTGAATGGGCTCTTGTTGGTCAGGGACAGGGTGAGCTTGTTGAACTAAGGGGTCTGCCTCTTGGATAGGATTGGCCAAGATAGGTTCATCTGGGTCAACTAGACGTTCAGGTCTAGGGCCAGGATATCTCCTAGGGCTTGGACAGGTAAGGTAATACTCTTCCAAGGCAGATACCTTTTCTTTTCTAACCTCCATGAATTTTCTAATTGATTCAGAGGTATTGGAGGGAGGAGAGTCAATAACATTGGTTGGGAAGGATACAGGTGTGAAGGCTGTTGAAGAGTCTGTATCCGTGGTTCTGGCAGCAGGACGTGCTGATGCTCTGAGAGCAGAGTGATCAGACGTTCTGGGTTGTGGTTCTGTTTGGTTGGGCTCGGGTTGGTCTTGGACGATTGGTTCAGAAGATAATGGGTCGTACGGAATGGTAAGGAGAGATGTTGGTTCTTCTGACCTAGAGGTTGGGTTCTGAAGCAAATTCCAGAGAGGTGCTTCAGTAGGAGAAGGTTGAAAGAAGGAAGATCTTGGGGAATGTGGTGGAGAGGTGGTTTGTTCGGCTGGCTGGGATTCAGGAATAGGAGTGAGGGGATTTGAGGAGTGTTGAAGCAAGGCAGAAATAGGGAGTGCATCAAATAAATTCAAATCATCATCAGAAGCAAGTGCAGGCTTACTTGAATGTGCTGATGATCGAGTCACTCTGGCAGGAGGTTCAGTCCTTCTGACCACTGCAGCAGCTGGTTCCACCCGAGTAGGCTTCACCACGATTCGGACTTTCTTCTGCTTCTTCTTTGGAGGACCATCCTCACTATCATCATCATCACCATCATCAGGCTTTCTCTTCGTCTTCTTGACCAGAGGGACATCAGATTCCTCAGAAGATTCGTCCAGAACCATCTTCCTCTGAGCTTTCCTCTTGGGAGGAGAAGGAAACTCTGGAGCTGGTGGTAGTCTGCTGACGAAATCATCAAGGTCAATTTCGAATCCTTGAGCCCTTAGATCTTCAACATAGCATCTGATGGCGTCAGGATTGTCCGCTTGAGTCCACAGAGGGTAGTCATTCAGAGGCATTCTTCTTCCTCTGATCTCAGAAGATGTGTCTTCATGAGCAGGAGCAATCTTCTTCTGGATTAAGCCCATCTTCTTCAAGGAGTTTGCAGTGAAGACATCACTGACAATTGTGCTCAAATCCTCTGTGCAACCAGCATCGATCAAATCTTGCACCAAGTGGCTTTCAATGAGAAAGTCTGAGAGCAGCCTCCCAAAAGGGATGTATTTGATTGCAGACTTGATGGAGGCGGTGGTGCGAGACTTCCGGATGCATTCCTTTAAGTAGGAGAACAGGAAGTAGGGAAGGCAGATCTTCTCCTTGTCTTGAATGAAGAACAGCATCGCCTTCTGGTTGAAGTTGATGTAATCTGGGGAACTGCCCTTCGGTCTCTGATTGATGCAGTTGAGCAGGATCTTGTGCCAGATTCTGAGTTTGGGGTGAAGATCCATCACCTTGTAACTCGTCTTGCCCGGTTTGAAGGTGGTGTACAGGGCCTTGTTGACTTTGTCTTTGGTGATGGGTTTCAGCTTGGATTCCGTCAGTTGGAACCGATACCCATAAGCAGTTTCTGCTCCTAGCAGATTCACGAATGACTTCTCAGTGATAATGATCTTCCTGCCAAGAATGTGAGAGACCACCTGAGTGTCATCGCAGTCTGCGTGCTTCCAGAATTCCTTTACCAATTTCTCATACACCGGTCCTCGAAGTCGATTGAAATAGTTTCCCCAACCTTGAGCTTGGACTTCAGGACGAAGATCAAACCCATTTGCAGCCAGGTTGTCGAGGTTGAATCTCCATTCTGCCAGGACTTGGAGTTCCTCAGGAGCAAATACGCAGTGAACGGCACAGCCCCGTTCTGCAATAGGAACAATCTGCTCTTGAGCTTGAACTTGTTCTTGTGCCGGGTTCTCAGAGCCCCTTTGACCCGTTGCCAAACCAACTTCCATGTGAGGGAACTGAGGTGTATCTGCAGTAGATCTTCTGGTTTGTCTCACCATTTTGAAGAGGTTGAAGGTTTGAGGTAGAAGATGAAGTTTGAAGGATGAAGAGAGATCGAGAGAGAAATCAAGAAGGAGGCGGTTTTGAAAAGCAGAGAGTGCGAGAGAGAAAACCGGAAGTGAACGAGAACGTGTGTGTATAGTGGGTTTTATCAAATAACCGTTGTTGATTCAAAAAGCACTGTAAGATCAACGGTTGAAAATTAAAGATAGATAGTAACAGTAAAATACACAATCACACACAGGAGATAAGCATATCTACACGCAATCATAACAGACTGTCACACGGGCACAAGGAACTATGCATCAGAAATTCTGACGCACGTGTTGTTGTCTCAGCTTCAGAGTCAGTACCAGTGGGCACACTCACTCTGATTGAGTTACCTTCTGAACTAGACATCTTCTGATCAAGAAGTATCATAGTCAGAGGTTCTGATCCATCTTCACTCTGGACAAAATTCCATGTTTAGATTTTTCAGAATAAAATTAAATCTATCCTCTGCTAAGGGCTTTGTAAAGATATCTGCCCATTGATGGTCAGTATCAACAAACTTCAGAAGAAGTACGCCCTTCTGTACATAATCTCTAATAAACTGATATTTTACCTCAATGTGCTTTGCCCTTGAATGCAAGATAGGATTCTTACTCAATGAGATTGCAGCAGTGTTATCACAATGGATTGGGATATTGCTCTCAAGGATCTGATAATCCTCCAGCTGATGTTTCATCCAGAGCATCTGAGTGCTGCATATTGCTGCTGAGATATATTCTGCCTCTGCAGTTGATAGTGCAATGGTTGATTGCCTCTTGCTTGCCCATGAGACTAGATTGCTTCCCAGAAATTGACAATTTCCAGAAGTACTTTTTCTCTCTGTTCTATCTCCAGCATAATCAGCATCACAATAACCTGAAAGCTTATAGTCTGATGTTTTCTTATACATCAAGCCAAGGTTAGTGGTGCCTTTCAGATACCTTAGGATCCTCTTAACAGCAGTTAAGTGGGTTTCCCTTGGATCTGATTGGAAACGAGCACATAAGTGAACACTAAATAATATGTCTGGCCTAGATGCAGTTAAGTATAGAAGTGAACCTATCATTCCACGATAGAGCTTCTGACATACTTTACCACTTTTATCTTCTTTCTCCAAAATGCATGTAGGATGCATTGGAGTCTTGGCCACTGTAGATTCCAGCATATTGAACTTCTTCAGAAGTTCTTTAGTGTACTTGCTCTGATGGAAATATGTTCCTTCTGGTGTTTGATCAACTTGTATTCCCAGAAAGTACTTTAATTCTCCCATCATACTCATCTCAAATTCAGCCTGCATCATCTCAGAAAATTCTTTGCATAGAGATTGATTAGCAGAACCAAATATAATATCATCAACATAAATTTGCACAATTAAGATATCATCTTTATAAGTCTTGCAAAAAAGAGTTGTATCTACTTTACCCCTTACAAACTCATTCTCCAGAAGGAATGAGCTAAGTCTCTCATACCATGCTCTGGGAGCTTGCTTCAGACCGTAGAGTGATTTCTTCAATTTGAACACATGGTCTGGTTTCTTTCATCTTCAAAACCTGGGGGTTGATGAACATAGACTTCCTCTGAATATAACCATTTAGGAAGGCACTCTTTACGTCCATCTGATGTAGAACTATGTTGTGATTTACTGAGAAGGAGATCAACAGTCTAATTGCCTCCAGTCTTGCTACCGGAGCAAATGTTTCAGTGTAGTCTATTCCTTCCTGCTGGCTGTAGCCTTGAGCAACTAGCCTTGCCTTGTTTCTGACTACTTCTCCTTTCTCATTTAGCTTGTTTCTAAATACCCATTTCGTTCCAATAACATGACACTCTCAGGCTTCTTCACTAAGCTCCAAACATCGTTCTTGGAGAATTATTCATTCTTCTTCCATGGCCAGAATCCATTCCTTGTCCTGAAGAGCTTCATCTATGGACTTGGGTTCAATTAAGGACACCATTCCTTTCAGACTCAGCAAGGTCTCTTCAGAGGGTCTGAAGGCAGATCTGGTTCTGAATGGTTCTCTTTGTTGCCCAGAATCAATTCCTTAGGGTGAGCTGCAGTGATTCTGCTCTTCTTCAGAGTTTGTGAGTTAGAGGGACCAGCTTCTTCCTCTGGTTCATCTTCCTCTGGCTCAACTTCCTCTGGAGCTTTGCCTTTGTCAGAAACATTAATGCTTAAATCTGCAAACTTTTCAACTAGCTTTGACTGGTCAGAGTCAAGCTTATCATCAAATCTAACATGAATAGATTCTTCAATAGTCTTAGCATCAGTATTATAAAATCTAAAACCTTTAGATCTATCAGATAACCAAGTAATAGACACTTAGAAGACTTAGCATCAAATTTATGCAATCTATCCTTAGTATTGAGAACATAACAAACACAGCCAAAAGGATGAAAATAAGAAATGTTGGGTTTTATGTTCTTCCACAATTCATAGGGAGTCTTATTCAGAATTGGTCTCACAGAGATTCTGTTCTGAATGTAACATGCTGTATTTACTGCCTCTGCCCAAAAGTGCTTAGCCATGCCAGTTTCTTGGAGCATGGTTCTAGCCATCTCCTGAAGAGTTCTGTTCTTCCTCTCAACAACACCATTTTGTTGAGGAGTTCTGGGACAAGAGAAATCATGTGCAATTCCATAGGAATCAATCAGACTCTCAAACTTGTCATTCTCAAACTCTCCACCATGGTCACTTCTGACACGCACAATCCTACAAGCCTTCTCGTTTTGCACTTGAGCAATGAAGGTAGAGAACACAGCATGAGACTCATCCTTGCGGGTTAGAAACTTTACCCATGTCCAGCGGCTATAGTCATCAACGATAACCATCCCATATCTCTTGCCACCTATAGACTCAGTTTTCACTGGTCCAAACAGGTCGATATGCAGAAGTTCTAACGGCCTTGAGGTTGAGACAACATTCTTTGCCTTGAAAGGGACTTTTGTGAATTTGCCTTTCTGACATGCTTCACAAAGAGCGTCTGAAGCGAACTTCAGATTGGGTAAGCCCCTGACAAGGTTTAGCTTGCTCAGCTGAGAATCTTTCTCATACTGGCATGCCCTAACCGTCTATGCCATACCCACTGCTCTTCATTAACAGACAGAAGGCACTTCACATTCTGAGCCTCCAACTCAGATAATCTGATCTTATAAATGTTGTTCTTCCTCTTGCTGTTAAACAGAACAGAGCCATCGATCTGACTTACAGCCCGGCAGGACTTTTGATTGAATATAACATCATAACCCTTGTCAGCTAATTGACTTATAGACAATAAGTTATGTGTTAAGCCGTCTACCAATAACACATTATCAATGCATGGACTACTATCTACACAAATAGTACCAGTACCAATAATTTTACCCTTTTCATTTCCTCCGAAGCCAACTTCGCCTCCAGGCTTAAGTTTCAGCTCTCGGAACATACGCTTTTCTCCCGTCATGTGACGCGAGCATCCACTGTCCAGATACCATGATTGGTGTTTCAGTGGAGCTATCAAGGATATCTGCAACATAGATAATCTTGTCCTTAGGTACCCACTTTCTGGGTCCTCTTTTGTTAGTTACCCCAGAGGTTCTGATCACCTTGGGTGTCTCAACATAATATTTTAAAGGAATATTTGCATGATATTTAGTCATAGAGAAAGATCCCTTTTTAAGAGGATGTTTAGCAACTTTAGCAGGTACAGGATCAGGCAATATGGTACCAGAGGGAACAAAGCATTCATATAAAGATTTAGCTTTAGACACAGAGGGCTCATTTCTAATTGGTTTAGAATAGCCAATGCCATGCATTCCATTTCTGCTTACGCCATAGATCATTGAAGCCATTAAGCTTCTATCCACGCTTTTAGCTAGGAATCTTTGAAAAGACTTTTCATACTTAGATTCATTTCTACAATCAGAGGCATCACAGGCAACAATTTCTTCTAACTTCGCAATCTGGTTCTTAAGCACAGAGTTAGAATTTACCAAAGCATGATTTTCATTTTTCAAATCAGAAATAATTTTCTCATGTTCAGAAGGAGTCTTGGAAACTGCAGATAAGTTCTTTTTCAACTTTTTATGCTTAGACAATAAAGAGTTATACTTATCCATGATATCAGACAAAGCATGTTTCAGTTCAGAGGTAGAGAAAGAAGCGAATACCTCATTTTCATCGTCTGAGTTAGGATCTCCTTCTGATTTTGAGTCAGAGTCAACAGCTTCCTTTGACTCTGCTTCCTTGTCTTTGACAATTGCCATGAGTCCTTGGACTTCACCATCAGAGTCAACATCCTCTGACTCTGATTCATCAAATGTCACCATCAAACTCTTCTTCGTCTTGAAGTGCTTCTTTGGCTTCTTGTCTTTCTTCAACTTTGGACAATCACTTTTGTAGTGCCCAGATTCTTTGCACTCAAAACATGTGACTTCCTTGATTGAAGACTTCTTCTGGCCTGAGGACTCATACTTTCCTTTTGCCTTTCCAGAGCCTTTGAACTTGCTCTGCCTGTGCTTCCAGATGCGGTTGAGTCTCTTGGAGATCAGAGTCAGCTCATCTTCATCAGAATCTTCTGATGCTTCTTCAGATTCTTCTTCTTCAGCTTGAAGAGCCTTTGACTTCTCAACCTTAGCCTTTTCAGATTTGGATTTCAAGGCTATGGACTTTTTCCTTAGATCTTGCATCTCTGTGCGCTTCAGCTCATGGCATTTCAAAATGCTGATGAGTTCTTCTAAACTCATATTCTCAACGTCTCTCGTGAGCTCTATTGAAGTCACCAAAGGCATCCAACTTTCAGGAAGACACCTAATGACCCTTATGACATGATCTTTTGTTGTGTAGCTCTTGTTGAGAGGTCGTATGCCAGCTACAAGCAACTGAAATCTGGAGAACATTTCTTCAATGGACTCATTTGGCTCCATGATGAAGGATTCATACTTTTGGATCAAAGACAATGCCTTTGATTCTTTGACTTTCTTGTTTCCTTCATGAGACATCTTCAGAGATTCAAAAATGCCTTTAGCAAACTCACGATCTGTAATCTTCTGGTACTCTTCATAGGAAATAGCACTTAGAAGAATTGCTCTTGCTTTGTGATGTTGTGAGTACAGCTTCTTTTGATCTGCAGTCATCTCTGACCTTGGGATCTTCTTTCCATCTGCATCAACTGGACGCTCGTAGCCATCCACAATAATATCCCAGAGATCTGCATCGAAACCCAGAAAGAAACTTTCCAGTCTATCTTTCCAATATTCGAACCTTTGACCGTCGAACATAGGAGGCTTTGCATTGTAACCATCTCTTTGAGTTTCACTGGTGGTGGCAGCCATTGTTTTTCACACCGGCCCGGATCACTGAACACTGTTAGGTGTGGTAATCAGAACTTGCGCTCTGATACCAATTGAAGGTATGAAAAACGGTAGAAAGGGGGGGTTTGAATAACGTTTTCAGAACAAAACTTCCACCTTAAAGATTTAGACAAATCTTTCGAGAACTTAAGTGCTAAAGATAAGAGATAGAAAAGCACACAAGGATTTTATCCTGGTTCACTTGATAAATCACTCAAGCTACTCCAGTCCACCCGTTAAGGTGATTTCTTCCTTCTTAGAATGAAGGCAATCCACTAATCAGGTAAGAGTTACAACTGCACTTGAAACCTACAAGTGACTAACAATTACACTGACTTAGCTCACACTAAGATTCACTCTCTTAGTCTTCTCTAGGATCCGATCAACCTTGATCTCCTAAAGGAACTAAACAAACTTTTTATCAAAGAATTGTTTACAAGAGATTTGCTTCTAAAAAGCTAATTGTAAACTCAATGAATTTCAGATGAAAGAAAGCTTAGAATATTTTGAATATGTCTTGCGCGTGTATTATTTCTTCTTTTTCTTCTAGCCGCTTCTTTCAATCTTCAGCCTCTATATATACTCCAAGGATTAGGGTTGAGCGTTGCATGGGAAATGCTACCGTTGGAGGGCAGTTCTGGAAAATCCAGCTTCTGCTGTGGCTGAGAACGTTAGGTAGGTCGTCAGGAAGGTACACTTGCTTTTGTACTTGGATAGCGACTTGACCTTTTAACCTAGGGGACTTCTGATTAGAGGAATACTTCATATTGGAACTTGTGAAGCCGGTTGATCAGAGTCAGAGGGAAAGCACAGATCCTCTGACCATTGTATCTTCTGATTCTGAACTCAGACGGAAGAACATGGCCTTCAGAGTTTCTTGCTTCTGGACTTCAGAGTTTCTTGCTTCTGGACTTCAGAGTTTCCACTATTCAGCTTCTGCAACTTCAGAGTCTTCTACACCATCAGAACATCTGAACCTTCAGTGTTTCTTGGTTATCAGAACTTCTGGATCTTCAGAGCTTTTAGTGACTGAGTCCTCATCAGAGTTTGTATAACTTCAGAACTTCTGAAGCTTTTCCACTGTTCATACTGAACATGGTGAATGCGAAAGCGTTGCTTGGGTTACTCTTTATACACAGTGCTTCTGATTTGTGTGAGATTGAGTTGAGATCAGAGCCTGTAAATAGCACACTCAGAAAAACACGTTAGAGTACCACAATTGTTCATATCAAAAGGTTAACTTGTAATCATCAAAACATAGAGTTGTACTACTAGATCAAAACTTGATCTTACAAAAGGTTCCTTCGGGTACCTCGGGCATTCGACGGGGGATATGATCGACCGCACGGTTAGGATCGACCTGTTGATGTCGGGCACAGCGGAGGAAAAAGTCGACCCACACGGTTAGGACTGATCCGGCTATGTCTAGGTTGTAAGCGACACCCGAGGGATATGGTCGACACAAGGCCAGTGTTAGGACCGACTCGTTCGTGCCAATCCTATTTCTTCTGGAACATTTTTGGATTGACGTTGCATGACATATCATGCACTCTAACTATATTTGTTGAGATCTTGATGATTTGATATTGATAAACATTGTTATGTGTTTTTGATGATTTGATGTTGATAAACATCGTTATGTGTTTTTTTGATGATTGAATTGCATTAGAGATTCGATAACATATTATATATACATCTTAGGGTAGGCAATACAAAACTTATATGTATATATTCAACATATATATATATATACCCCCCCTATTCTTCACGTGTTGCTTGTATTATCTATTATTTTCTGTGAGTTGACCCTCGCGCCTTGGCTTTGTGTTCATGTTTGTGTTTGGGCGGTCGGCCCGCTGCCAGACGTTCAACAGTTGATTCGTGATGGTTCGTTGATTGGGTAGGACCCGGAGCGAAATGACTACTACTGAGCCTTCGACGTGGACCCGGACTTCATGCAGGATCGGATGAGGGTCGATGTTTGGGGTGTAGTATATCGGGTGTCGTTGTCATAGCTCTGATTGTCATTTCTTATTTTGGGACAGGCAGGTCCCCGACTATTAGCTTTTTGTGTGGTTCTCTTCCATGAGGATCACAGATAGTTTGTCGGACATAGGAGGTCTTTTGGAGGTCGTTCAGGGCTGACTTACTTTTTTGGAGGACTGTATTTATAAGGTTATGACTCTGACTATGGGTCGCACTTATTTGCCTCCGGGCACCACTTTCAGTTACCTTCCGTCACTTGAGGACACTCGTGACGATGTTTTTAGTTGCAGCGAGGGCTCTACTTATCTTGTATGTTAGTCGATGTTAATCGCGATTGAGTTGAGTCTTTAATTCGACAAGTCATTTTATTTAAACAAATCGAGAAAAAAAAATATACCTGCTTTTCCGCTTTATTTGATTTTTGGTTACTAAAGTGACGCCACCGAAATCGGGGTGTTACATTGTGGTATCAGAGCTTGTCGAGTCTTTCGGGAGTCTTTGGGGAATAGGTCTTCTGTGCTAGGTTGTGTGACTCTGCAAAGCGTAAAAAATTGATTGTCTGCCAAGCGATTTTTCGCTTAGAATTGATTGAAGTTATTGCTTAATCATATTGTATAGTTATGGAAAAGCTATCTTATGATTAGTACTAACTGTTGGTTTAACTAAACCGAACGATGATAAACTTCTAACCATTCTTTCTCATTCCAGTATAATACACTTCATTACTCTCGTAGCGTGTGCAACACACCTAACTTAGTCATACTGTTTGAGCTTTGACCTTACAGTTATTACACCTATTAAGACTTTATTTGCATGTTGCTCATGTTTAAACTATAGGAGTACACGAGGTTTAGAATAACACGCTAAGCTTAGAAAGTAGTCTTGCACCGACTGCTTGTTTTCACTTGATGGTTACTGCTTCCACCAAGACTTTAATCGGCATTGTTATTTGCCTGCACTGCCATGTGGTATTTCAGGCAGAGTTTGCTATGCTTCTGATAGTAATAGGGATAAGTATGAGACACATTCTTCCGACTATTGTTTGTATTTAACTATAGAAGTTATATAGGGTTTAGAGAAGTTTTCTAAAGTCTTGAAGTTTGACTTGGACAGACACGAGTTGGTAAGAAAGGTAGAAACTAAGAATGAATCCTAATGGAATGTTGTATGAGTTTCAGGAGTTAAGGTGTATCATTTTCAAGATGGAATTGTTAGAGATTGAATAGATTAAGATATGATCATAGATCAGATGCGACTACTTGATGAGATAGACTCATTGGCCTTACTAGTAAGTTTTTCTAAATTTTCATCGCCAAGATATTGAGCCTGATCAACTTAATATCGAGGGGGTGATATTTGGAATCACAGCTGGTATGGACTATGATAGGAAAATTGATTAGATTTGATCAATGATTAGGCAAGTTTGGTAGGTAAGTTTATGTTAAGCACTTGATTGTAAAGGATTAAGATTTAAATCTTTGGAAGTTGATGATTGTCGTATATACATTAATTGGTTAGTTCGCGTGATTACTCCAAGTAGAGGTAGACTAAGTCAAGAGATTTAATGTTGGAAAATCTTAAGTATTCTTTCGGAAGTTATGAAGCCATAGGTTATGTGATTTCTGAGGTGGAATTGTTAGAGACTAAATAGGTTGGATTTAATATCAGGTTATAGATGATTGCTTGATGGTAGCAAGATTGAGAAGAATTAACTCTGAACTAGATTGTTGTTAGTCGAGTTCGAGGAATAAGTTTTGCTAAGCGCTTGATTTCTTTGTGGAGATGTTGTAGTCTTAAGAGATGAATTTTCACTTGAAAAGTGTTGAAGTGTTAAAGGACATTGACGGTGCAAAACTAGGTAAAGGTTTAGATTTAAGCCTATAAATTTTATCTTGAATGTGTAAGACTTGGGTGTTTGCTTGAGTGACTAAGTGTTGAATTGATTTAGGGAGATTAAGTTAGAAAAAGAAAGTTTTAGCATAAGTTGAATACTGGGGATTGTTGATATGAATTTAAGATAGCATCTAGCATTACTATACAATATGATTAAGCAATAACTTCAATCAATTCTAAGCGAAAAATCGCTTGCAGACAATCAATTTTTTTACTCTTTGCAGAGTCACACAACCTAGCACAGAAGACCTATTCCCCAACAACTCCCGAAAGACTCGACAAGCTCTGATACCACAATGTAACACCCCGATTTCGGTGGCGTCACTTTAGTAACCAAAATAAACTTAATGCGGAAAAACGTAAATATTTTTTTTTGATGACAACTAAGACTGAAATAAATAAAACCCAAATGCGAAAAGTAACAGAACTAATACACAATACATATAACATTCCCCGCTGTAAGTAACGACCTCGTCACGAGTAACCTCCAGTGACGGAAAGTAGAAAAGTGTAACGCCCGTAGGCAAAATGTACAATCCCCAAAATGATAGGTCAAGTGTCAGCAACACAAGCCCTCCAAAAATAAGAATAAGTCAGAGCTAGGACACTAACACCCAACCTTAGTAGACTCTAAACACCCATCCCCCATACTTCCATCATCGACTCTCATCTGGTCATGCATGAAGTCCGGGTCCACGTCAAAGGCTCAGTAGTAGTCATTTCGCTCCGGGTCTTCCCCGAATGACGAAGAATCACGAAAGAATCCATCGACGACATCTGACAAAAAGGGCATACATAGCCCCCCAAACACAGGTAGCACGCGCAAGGGTCAACTTACGGAATATAGTATAGAGAATACAAGACAACAGGTAAAGTATAAGGGGTATAGATATATATGTTATATATATACATATAAGTTCTGCATTGTCTACCCTAAGGTTTAAACATAGCATGTTATCAACACTCTAGTACAATTCCATCATCAAAGCACATAACGATATCTATCAACATCTACTCATCAAAACACATAACGATGTTTATCAACATCAACTCATCAAAACACATAACGATACAATTGGAGTGCATGATATGTCAATGCAACGTCACTCTCGACGGTTCCAGAAAGAATAGGCTGGGCACAATCGAGTCGGTCCTAACACTGGCATTGTGTCGACCATAACCCTCGACTGTCACTTACCACCTTGACATAGCCGGATCAGTCCTAACCCTGCGGGTCGACTTTTCCCTCCGCTATGCCCGACAATCAACAGGTCGATCCTAACCTCACGGTCGATCATATCCCCCGTCGATGTCCGAATTACCCGAAGGTATAAACTGTACCCGAAGGCATAAACTGTACCCGAAGGCATAAACTGTACCCGAAGGCATAAACTGTACCCGAAGGTATAAACTGTACCCGAAGGCATAAACTGTACCCGAAGGCATAACTGTACCCGAAGGTATAAACTGTACCCGAAGGCATAAACTGTACCCGAAGGCATAAACTGTACCCGAAGGCATAAACTTTACCCGAAGGCATAAACTGTACCCGAAGGCATAACTGTACCCGAAGGCATAAACTGTACCCGAAGGCATAACTGTACCCGCAGGCATAAACTGTACCCGAAGGCATAAACTTAACTCATGATGATTCCTCGAATCATCCGACTCATCTCCATCCGATGGTCAAAAACTGCTCAGAGAGCAAAGAGTATCGACATACTCGAAAACTATCAGTCTCCCGGCTTATCCCTCGGATAGCCCAACGACATAACTGCTCCCACAACACAAGAGTATCAACATACTCAAAACTTCTCAACTTTCTCAACACTTGGATCCGACGACACTTCTCGTTTTCCAAAGCTAAGATCTTCATCCTAAGCTTCCTTTCGAGTTTATTATCATTATTTGAAGATTTTAGAGGTTGTTTAATGTCTTATGAGTTTTCTTTACAAAATGAGATCCTTTTAATCTTATCGCGAATCTTATAAGTTCCCGGGATCTCCAAATCCCAAATGACTCCAGAGAATGTCTCGATCCATAAACACCATAACAAGGCCCGAATCTCATTCGCCGTATCAAACTTTCTCAAAACTCTCAAAATAAAATCGGCATGACCTGCCCGCTATTCTCACTACTCAGAATCACAGATATGAGTGCAAGACATAGTTAAATCATCACAGTCATCAATCATGTCATATAGCAATGCATCTCAAAATAAACACGTAGCACTTAGCATATAAATCATGCACCACACATCCTAGATTACCCACATAGCACATAGCATGTAAGTCAATCTCAAAAACATAGTAGTAGATGCATCATCTACATTGTCAGCCGAAGCCTCAGAAAACATTTTCCCAATCATACACAAACAAGTGCATAAACAGTAAATCAAGTCGAATGCGTCGACACCTAAAGCATTAGCTAGTAAGGTAAGTTGCCCTTACCTCTAGTTATTCCAGCGTTCTCCTCAAACGTTTCTTCACAATGAGCTCCTTGATCTTCAGGAAATTCCTCAAAAGCACCTTTAAAGTAAAACCACAGAATTCTATCAAAATCTATCGGAAACTAAGCTACCAATACTTACTAAGGTTACCCGAAGTAGTACATACTCCGAGGTACGATAATCTAGCGCGAAAGAACAAGTTTTCGAAAAAGGAATTTTCCTCCCTCCCCCTAAGAGTGCTCGGCCACTTTTCAGAATTGTGGGACTCGATTTTTCTTCGATCAAACTTGGTTCCTATGCTATCATTAGCCGTAACTAAGGGTATTCTGAACTCGGAAAAATTATCGGATCAAAAACTGTCGCAGGGGTATTTTGGTCATGATTTTTAACTTAGAAATTTCAAAACTGAAATCCCAAAAACCAAATTTTGCAGGGACGTCACCAACGACGTTTATGACAACTAATCCTACTAGCACTAAGCTAAGGCGATAGTTTTCAGCCTAAAGGTTGAAGCTTTACTCCAAAAACTCCAAAAATGGGTATTTTAGGCTAAAATTGATTCCGGCGGAATTCCGGCGACATAACCGAAAATCTAATCCGGCACAAGTGATCTTGGGCACGTAAAGAAGAGGTTTAGAATCAGAAATGAAAGATTTGGGATAGTTTTGCAAAAACCCATAAACTATCAACTCAGAAAAGTCTACAGAAAAGCTATGGAAAAAGCTATCAGAGGTAAGGATTAGCGACTATACCTCGAAACCTTGAAGTAGCAACTGATTGATCGACGATCAAGCAAGAAATGAAGAAAATCTCTCCTCCTCCTCTCCTATGCAAACTCGCGGCCTTGAATGGGTTTTTGGGTGAGTTTTGTGATTTTTTCCTCATTTCTTGGCTATATATAGAGGTTGGCAAAACGCGGTAAAATGAAAGTTTCGCGAATCTGATTTTTCCGGCGTCATTCTCCGTGAATTCTAAGATAGGTTTTGGCGAAAGAATTCCAAAACTAAAATGAGGTCTCCTTGTATTTTTGGCGACTAATGCATAATCGGTATAAAACTATTTTACCCGATAAGTTGCTTTTTGCATCGGATGTCGGAATAGAAAACTTCCTTCTGAAGAAAGATTAAAATCATCAAGAGAAATGGGTGTACGCGTGTGGAATATTCATTTGAAGCTCTGAATAGAAAAAGTCTTCATTGTCGAGAAATTCTAGGGTTTCGAAATACCAGGGTTTCGGTTTCGGCAAACTTCCGATGATTGGAATCGGACGTTCGTAGATTCTAGAGTTTCACCTCGAAACGATTGTGATATATGGAAAAAGAGAAGTTCTAACATTTCTCTGAAGATTTTTGGAATTAACTTCCATCGTGCCTAAAAGTGAAAACTAGCTATATACTAGGGTTTCTGACCTAGGTTTAAGCGTATAACGATCGTGCTATAACTTTTATCGACTTCGGTACGATCCTCAGACTTTTCCTGAACTTTCTCCTTCATAAATTTATTTCATTTGAAAAACTCTAGTTCAGGTTTCCCTTCACGATACATCAACCCTAATCGTGAATAGGATTCTATTTACTTGGCATAAGCTTAAAAACTTGGGCCTTACACTAATAAGCTCTTTCAGCTTCTGGAATTTTCCTTGGCTTGTTGGTTAAGTTTGTAGATCAGGAACTGAAGGTGATAGAAGGCCAAGAAGCTTGGAATTGAAGGAGGACTTAAAGAGGCTTGGAAGAGGAGTTACAAGAAGCTAAAAAGTATTTTCCAGCGAGCTTAAGCGCCTAGGCGCTGGGAATTGGCGCCTAGGCGCTAGTTATGTTTTGTCAGGCTGCTGGAATTGGCGCCTAGGCGCTGGGAATTGGCGCCTAGGCACCAATTTCCTTCCAGAGAGCATGTTTTTGGCTGGAATTGGCGCTCAAGCGCTCTGAATTGGCGCTTGAGCGCCCAGACTCGACTGTTTTGCCTATAAATTGGTTTTTAGACATTTCTCTTGTAACCTTTTGTCATTTTATCATATTTTCATAAGTTAGAAGAGAGGGTTTGAGTTCTGGAGCTTGAGGAGCTTTCCCTAAGCCCTATGTTTCAGGTTTCATCTTTATCTTCTTGTATGGATTCCATAGCCATGCTTGGCTAAAACCCCTTTTGTTTTGGGTTATTTGTAAGACTTTGGATGTTTTAGCTTTCATTCCTTTTCTATTCATGTTGTTCTGAGTAAACCCTTGAATCTCACTCCTATGCTTTATCTCTCAAGCTTGAATGCATGCTAGCTTTTTACTTTTCTATAATCATAACGATAGTTTATTATAGAATTGGGACTTGTTGTGAGATTACCTCTTCTATACTTGCTGCTAGGAATAGAGGAAGGGTTGAGGTTTGTTGGTCTGAATTGCATGCTTAGTGCTTCTAAAAAATGTTTAGGTTATCAAGGAATTGAATCTATCTTTTGATTAGAAAGGGTTTTCTTTACGAGGCATTGATAGATGACTATCTAGGCTAGAACATCAAGGAGAGACTCAGGATTAATTTAATAAGAAGGTTTGCTAAAACCGAATTTGTTGAGCAAGAACCCAAGGCAATCTCATCTCTGAATTTCAATCGCTTTATTACTCGATTACTTGTCTTTTTACAAACTCAAGAAACAACCAATCATTAAAACTGAATTTTACTCGCTTTTCAACCTTGAACTTGAATCTTAAACTGGATTTGCAATCTAATTCCCTGTGGTTCGATAATTTAAAACCTGGTAGATTCTGTACACTTGCAGAAGAACCAACAAAACTCCCGAGATGGAGAAAAAAGTGCGTATTTATTTTTCGTCCTCATTCCTAAAAGCTTCCAGTTCGCCAGATCCTAGTGTCGCCACCCCATGCTCCCAGCTACAGCAACTCCACAAGCCTCACATCCTTCATACCTGAAGTATTCGCTTTCCATTCATCACCCTTAGAAAATGGCCCTCCTCACCTAGTTCCCCTAGGGTTCCATGTGGTCTTTCCAAACTTGAGCTTACCCTTCTGTCGTCGTCCCGCCTTGGGCGTTTTAAACCTTCCCTTTGTCTTGGTGGTCTTGACCACCTCTTGCAGTGCAAATTTCCCTTTTCCTTCGCCCTCGCGGCGGTGTACCTAGGGTACATGTGGTTTAACCTTTGGTATTCCCCACTTTGTCAGGTTTGTTTCACTCCGATCGAAAAGGTCCAAATTACTGCTCAATAACCTCTCCAAACGCACTTCCTTTTTGCTGGTGAGCCTGTCTCCGATCGCCAAAACTCCCTTACTAAACTTTTGTTCCTCAAACTCTGCAATCAGATTCGTCCAGCAGCTCTCAGTCGTTGAATCAGTAAACTGCCCATCCTTTCCTGTTCTCCTCTAGCCTGGGAGGTCCTGAAAAAACCTCAATCTCATAATATCTATGTCCAGTGATGACCCTATTTTAGTAGTGTTTTTAGGGTCATTTCTTAGTTTGTTGAGTCTTTTTGTTGAGTCTCATCTAGTGTTTCATGCATTCTCATGCATTTTTATCTTTATTTGTGTTTTTACTTTGTTTTGGTAATTTTGTAGTTTTATAAGGACCTTTCTTGCATTTTAAGTAAGTTTAGGGCTTGTATATCATTTCTACTTGAATTGACGGTCTTTTATGCTAATAAAGTCTTGGAAATCCTAGATATTTTCCTTGGTTTGTTCCCAAGCAGCTAGGTCTGAAAACTGATGAAGAAAGAAGGTCAAGAGGCTTGGAGAATTGAAGGGAGGCATAAAGAGGAGTTAAGAAGAAGTTCAAGAAGCTTTCTAGCATGTAGAGAGCGCTCAGGCGCTCGTGTTGAGCGCCTGAGCGCCAATTGATTCGATGTTTCTGTCATGCTAGAGAGGAATTGGCGCATGGGTGCTCCTGTTGAGCGCCTGAGCGCCAATTACCTCTAGAAGCTACTTTTTCCACTTGGAATTGGCGCTCAGGCGTGCTTAATTGGCGCCTGAGTGCCCAGACTCGACCTGTTTGCCTATAAATAGGCTTTTTGTCATTTCTTTTGTAACTCTGGTCATTTTCTCATATTTTAATAAGTCTAGAGGTAGGGTTTTGGTTCTGGAGCTTCCCCCAAGGCTTATGTACCAGGTTCTATCTTTATTTTCTTGTATGGATTTCATAGCCATGTTTGGCTAAAGCCCTCTTGCTTTGGGTTCTTTGTAAGACTCTTGATGTTTTAATCTTAATTCCTATTTCTACTCATGAATTCTCTGAGTAAACCCTTGAACCTCATATCTTTACTTCATCTTTTAAGCTTGAACGCGTACTAGCTTTATGCTTTTCTATAATAGAACGGAAGTTTGTTATAGATTAGAGACTTGTATGCTTTTCTATAATAGAACGGAAGTGGGATTACCCCTTATATGCTTGCTACTAGGAATAGAGGAAGGGTTGGGGTTTGTTGGCCTGAATTGCATGCTTAGTGCCTTTAGAAAATGTTTAGGTTGTCAAGGAATTGTGCCTATCTTTTGACTTGAGAGGATTGTCTATGCGAGGCATCGATAGATGGCTGGTTAGGCTAGAGCATCAAGGAGAGACTCATAGTTTTCTGGATAGAATAGGTTGACTAAAACTGAATTAGTTAAGCAAGAACCCAAGGCATGCTCACCATTGTTCTCACACACTTATATTTCAATTGCTTGTTAATTAATCACCTAGAAATCAACCTTAAAACTGAATTTTACTCGCTTTCCTACCGTGAACTCGAGGCTTAAACTGAATTCACATACCAATTCACTGTGGTTCGATAAATTAAAACCGGGTAGATTCTGTACACTAGCAGATTGACCAACATCCGACGGCAGCGCCCGTTTTCTCAAACAAGCTTAAACAATTATTATAGCACTCCCTGACCCGCTTCTGGTCACATGTGATCCTTCCGACCTTCCCGTTGTTCAGAGGGTACTTGACCACCAAATGAGCTGTGGAAATCACAGCACATAAGCAATTCAAAGTATTTCACCCATTAATCACGTTGTAGGAAGCTACCACCTGCAAAACTAGGTACCTTACTCGCAGCACCTTCACACTCTCGTCTATACCAAAAATTGTATCAAGGTCAAGATATCCCCTCACCCAAACTTGCTCGCTTGAAAAACCTACTAGAGTTCCCGTGTAAGGGGTCAAGTCCTTGTCTGTCAGCCCCATCTTTTCGAACGCATAGCCATAAATGATGTATGCCGAGCTACCCTAGTCCAAAAGCACTCGTCTGAGTTGAAGCTGTTGATCCTTACCATGACCACAATAGGATCATCCTTATGGGGTCTTGATACCTTCAAAGTCTGCTATTGATCCCGCTATGTTAGGGTGCGGGAAACCGAAAGGGATTTCCTGAACTTGTAACGCCCCAATTTCTCAACTGAGGAGTCACATTAGTAACCTAACAAGTCTAAGGACTAATTCGTAATCCTAAGAAAACACGATAATTTTTTTTTCTTTTCAAAACAACTAAACACAGTTTAATACATAACATAGTCTTAATTAAACAACCCGTTCCCGACATATAATAATAGTGTCTTATCATAGCATGAACAAGTTTCCAAAATAAGTATGCACACTTAAACAGTGGCGAAAACAGGGTTTTAGTAACAGAGTTTTCAGATAACGAAGAAGACTCAAAGTATAAACTACTAAGAGGAAACTATACAGCTTCTTCCATCCTTGCTCCGCCGGTTACTATCCCTTCTCCATCTCAGCATGGCTAAGCATAGCCAGAAGGCTCTTCATCGCCTAATAGCGTTAAGCGCCCAAATAACAAGTAGCAAATAAAAAGGGTTAACTCCATACAACTACCACATATAAAAGAGAAAGCATGCTAATCAAAATTAATTGCATGTCATGATAAATAAACTAACAACTTAATTCATACCACAAATAGATAAACTAATAATATAATCCAAGATAAATGTCAATACAAATCAGCAACATGGGATTACATCAGATATAAACAGAATCAACAACATAAAATCAAATCATATATATACAAACGGAGAACGAACTCCCCTGAACTATCACCAAATAATGCCCATGAAAGACGGGACAAACGGAGAACGAACTCCCCTGAATGCCACTTAATAACGCCCATGAAAGACGGGACAGTCATGTGGAAAGAGAACCACTACACTGCCACTTAAGTTTCAGCCCTATATGCCAAAATCAATCCACAACTCCCAAATCCAATAATCAAGTCAAGTATCAACAATAACCATGTCATATCCACTAGAAAGTAGTAATGACAGAAACCAGTAAACGGTCTAAGCCTCTCAGAAAACAGAGACACACGTCTCAATAAGTTCACTCGGCCGAAGCCTCCAGAAAACATTTTCCCAGTATAGCAAAACAATCAAAATCAAATACCAATCAATATAAACATCTTCATCTCAAACGCATGCAGTGCAATAAAAGCAGGCAAGACTCAAAGACGCTCTAAAACTGTGTTACCCTTACCTTCGTGAGTAGAAGTTGTGCATGGAAGTTGTGAACCTAGAACAAGGAAACACAATCATCAACACAAGCCTCACTAGAAACAACACTATCTAATAACACTAATCGAAATCGTAAAGAAAGCTTTTAAAGCTTCAAAGTTCCTATTAAGCACAAATTGACAACGGAGACTTCGTTCGCTAAAACGAGCATAACTCGAGCTACAGAACTCGGAATGACACGAAACCGGAGCCAAAATTTCGACAATTGAAAGAGCTACGCAATGGCTCAGGTCATAGAGACCCAAAACAAATAGGTTTCGGCCACTCTCAAAAATAGGGTTTCCGAACTTTTTCTTCGATCTAAATCAATTCCTAGGTATTCTTAGGCGATATCTAGGCCAGGGATACTCTCAGAAAAATTATCGGGTCGAAAACTGTCGCAGGGGTATTTTGGTCAGTATTTTTAGCTCAGAAACTCAAAATCAGAATTTCGAAATACAAATTAGATGGGGTCGACACCAACGACTAATCCTACTAACGCTAAGCTCAGTCGAGAGGATTAGTCGTTGGTGACGTCCCCATCAAATTTGTTTTTCGAAATTCCAATTTTGAAATTCCGAGCTAAAAATATTGACCAAAATACCCTGTGACAGTTTTTGACCCGATAATTTTTCTGAGAGTTTCCCTGGCCTAGATATCGCCTAAGAATACCTAGGAATTGATTTAGATCGAAGAAAAAGTTCGAAAACCCTATTTTCCATAGTGGCCGAAACCTATTTGCTTGGGTACCGTGTCCAAAAATAATTTTTGGGTCTCTATGACCTGAGCCATTGCGTAGCTCTTTCAATTGTCGAAATTTTGGCGCCGGTTTCGTGTCATTCCGAGTTCTGTAGCTCGAGTTATGCACGTTTTAGCGAATAAAGTGTTTTTCTACAAAACTTGAATCGAGTCAAAACTCATCCATTCGAGGAAAGCCCTTCCATTCGTGCCTAAATGTTGTACTCTGAAGCTTTTTGAGCTTTTTCGAACATTAGTTAGGATTGTTTCGACTGTATCGAGTTGTTTTGATTCATTATTGCTTTGTTTGCTCAAAGATTCAATTGTGGAAACTTTGGGATTGACTGAACAAGCTTGTGAGCGAGACCTACACCGCGAGACTGGAACAACTCGAGGTTAGGGCAACTTACTTACTAGCTATTTGTATTGTAGGCGTCGATGACTTCGACTTGAATATTGCTTGATATTGAATATTGCTTGGATATTGTTTATCGCTTTGAATTGGAAAATGTTTTCTGGAGGCTTCGGCCGAGTGAACTTATATGAGACGTGTGTCTCCGTTTTCTGAGAGGCTTCGGCCGTTTACTGGTTTCTGTCTTATCGTTTTCTAGTGGATATGACAAGGTTATGTTTACAGCACTGCCATATTGATTCATCGCTCGATAGAGCTTGATGTATTTACGTTTATGATTAAATTGTGCTGACTATATTCGTGCATTTTGATGCCACTTTTGGAGTGTAGAATACACTTATCTTCGTCATGACAATGACGGGTTTGGTTTGGGAAGGTTTGTTAGGTCGAACCAAGGTTCGAACCTTTATTGTTCTAATGGATCTGGTGTTTTTTTCTCGGGCAGTTGTTTGGGTCTGATGGGAACTTTGAACTTATAGAGTTTTGGACCGAAAATAATCATAACTGGTTTTATGTAAATATATCCATAATATATTTATTAAGAATATAATGCTTTTAATTAATGACGATGATTCAACGGAAAAGACTTAGGAATGAAAGTGAATTTGGAAAACGGGAATGGGTCGGTGATCCTAGCTTTCGGAACTTTATTTTGAAAGGTGTTGGAAATGAAACTGAACTTTGGAATTAACGACATAATGCACTAACTTACGATGGAACACTTTACCTAATAAAAGAAATATTGTTTTAAGGAAACTCATATTATGGAAAGAATGTGTAGACGGGCGTTAGCCCAGGGTCTGGGCGTTAGTAAGGTACCGAGTAGAGTACTCTTGGCACAACAGGAAGTGACGGTCAGCCGCGTAGAGTTGTATCGTGCCTGTTGATGTCTAGCATAGCAAGCAGGATGGTTAAACCCGTAGGGTCATAACCGACTTGACTATAGCCTAGGTTTCTCGTTGTAGAAGCCTTTAGTCAATGAACCAATCTTTACCTGTGAGGACGAGTCGTGGTTTTGATAATCATATTGCACACATGCATATACGCGATGAAGTGCCAAGTGGAGTACTTCGCTATAGCAGGAAGCAACGATCAGCCGTGTAGAGTTGAATCGGTCCTGACTATACCTGGCACAGCAGGAAGTAACGATCATCCGTGTAGAGTTGTATCGCTCCTGTTGATGTCCGGCATAGCAAGCAGAAATGGTCGAACCGTGTAGAGTTGGATCATCTTGACTATAGCCAAAGGTGATAAGCGACGCCCGAGCAGAAATGGTTAAACACGAGGCCAGTGTTACGACCGTCTCGAGGTGTCCAGCCTTTAAGTGGCAATACCGTTGGTTTGTCCCGTCGCCAAGCAGAGTGACGTCGTTGATTTTTCCCGTCGCCAAGCAGAGTGACGTTATTCGAATTTGTGTCAGCATATTCTGCATTGGCACACGATGCATCTTATTATGATTGACGTTGCATGACATATCATGCACTCTAACTATAGTTGTTGAGATCTGATGATTTGATGTTGATAAACATTGTTATGTGTTTTGATGATTGAATTGTGTAAGAGATTCGATAACATGCTATGTATATACCTTAGGGTAGGCAATACATAACTTATATGTATATATATACAACATATATATATATATATACGCCCTTTATTGCATGTTGATTGTATATCTATTGTATTCTGTAAGTTGACCCTAGCGCCTTGGCTTTGTTTGTATGTTTGTGTTTGGGCGGTCGGCCTGCTGCCAGGCGTCCGTCAGCCGGTTCGTGATGATTCGTTGTGCGGGAAAGACCCGGAGCGAAATGACTATTACTGAAGCTTTCGACGAGGACCCGGACTTCATGCCTGATCGAGGAAGGGTCGATGATAGTAGTGTGGGATATGGGTGCTAAGAGTCGTTTGAGTTGGTTGTTACTGTCATAGCTCTGATTCGTCATTTATATTTTGGGGCACGGTAGGTCCCCGACACGTTACTTCCGTGTGGTTCTCCGTTGTTGGGAATCCCATGGAGTAGTCGGTTGTAGAGGTCGAGAGGAGGCCATCTGGAGCTGACTATTCCCTTCTGTCACTTGTATAATATTTCGAACTAATTATGCTTTCTGAAAACTTGTAAACCTTGCCGTCACTTGAGGATACTCGTGGCGATGCTTTTAGTTACAACAGGACTGTAATAGTATTGTATATTAGTTTATGTTTATCGCATTTTGGGGTTGAGTCTTTAGTTTAAATTGTTCTTTAATATAAGAGAAAACGAAAAAAAAAATATACCTGCATTTTCCGCTTTATTTTATTTTCAAGTTACTAAGTGACACCCGGAAATCGGGGTGTTACACCCTCCGTCGTGTATCCGCATAACTCTTCTGTCGACTCTGTGACGTCCTCATCTTCTTTTGTATTTGCTTTACTTTCTCAGTAGTTTGTAGCACTAATTCAGGTCCAACGAGAATATGTTCGCCATCTTGAAACCAACATAGAGGAGTTCTACATCTCCTCCCATACAACGCCTCATAAGGTGTCATTCCAATACTAGCATGAAAACTGTTGTTATAAGTAAACTCGATCAACGGCAACAGCTCATCCCAGCTTTCTTGACTATCCAGAACACAGGCTCGCAGCAAGTCTTCCAATGACTGTATCGTCCTCTCTGTCTGTCCATCTGTCTGAGGGTGATAGGCAGAGCTCAACCTCAACTTCGTCCTAAGCGCCTCATGCAAGGCCTTCCAGAAATGCGAAGTAAACTTCGGATCTCTGTCAGAAACAATACTCGAAGGTACTCCATGAAGTCGTACAATCTCCGCAACATACACCCTTGCAAGTGCTTCCACGTTATAGGTTGTCTTCACCGGTATGAAATGTGCTGATTTCGTCAAGCGGTCCACAATGACCCATATGGAATCAAATCTCTTCCTTGTAGCTGGTAAAGCTACCACGAAATCCATAGAGATACTGTCCCACTTCCACTCTGGCACATCAAGTGACTGTAACATACCTGCAGGCTTTTGATGTTCTATCTTCGCCTTCTGACATGTCAGACATGCCGCCACAAACTCTGCTACATTCTTCTTCATTCCTGGCCACCAGAAATTCAACTTTAGATCTTGGTACATCTTTGTCGATCCAGGATGAATACTCAATCTACTCTTATGACCTTCGTCAAGAATCATCCTTCTCAAATCCATGTCCAATGGCACGTAGACACGTCCTTTGCAACGCAGAATGTTGTAGGTTCCTACCTCGAAGTCCGGCGCTTTTCCCAAAATGATCAAGTTCCGTTTCTCGATCAGCTCCTCATCTAATAGTTGCTTCACCCTGATCTCGTTCAGAAGATCACTAGTGATCGTCACCATCCCAAAGCTCAATTTTCCAGGAGTCACTTGCATACCCAAACTGAGGTCGCGAAAAGTCTCGATAAGTTCCAATTCCTTGATCATCAGCGATGAAACATGAATTGTCTGGCGACTCAGTGCGTCTGCTACAACATTTGCTTTTTGGGTGGTACAGCAAAGTGAAATCATAGTCCTTGATAAATTCCATCCAACGCCTTTGTCGCATATTCAGATCCTTCTGATCGAACAGGTACTTCAGACTCTTGTGATCACTAAAAACAGTGAAAGTGCTCCCATAAAGATAGTGCCTCCAAATCTTGAGCGCAAATACCACGGCCGCTAACTCCAAATCATGCGTAGGATAGTTCCGTTCATGTATCTTCAATTGCCTTGAAGAATAAGCCACAACCTTTCGGTGTTGCATCAACACACAACCCAAACCTTGGTACGAAGCATCGCAGTAAACCTCATAGGGTTCCTCCTCTTGTGGTAAAGTCAGAACTGGTGCGGTCGTCAAACGCTCCTTCATATCTTGGAAACTCTGCTCGCAATCCTCTGTCCATGCAAAAGGTTGATTCTTTCGAGTGAGTTTCGTCAATGGTCCTGCAATCTTAGCGAAGCCTTTAATGCCCGCTAAACCGATGAAACTTCTAATATCCGTCACAGTCTTAGGACGCTCCCAAGCAGTTACAGCTTCCACTTTACTGGGATCCACAGCAATGCCCTCCTTTGAGATGACATGTCCTAGAAACTTCACTTCTTCCAACCAAAATTCACACTTCGTCGCGTTAGCATACAGTACCTTCTCCCGAAGAACTTGTAATACTTGACGCAGATGTTCCTCGTGTTCTTCACGATTCCTCGAGTAGATCAAGATGTCGTCGATGAACACCACAACGAAGCGATCCAAGAACGGATGAAAGATCCTATTCATGTAGTCCATAAACACCGCTGGTGCGTTCGTAACTCCAAACGGCATCACCAAGTACTCATAATTCCCATAGCATGTTCTAACCGCCGTCTTTTGGATATCCTCATCTTTGACTCTAATCTGGTGATATCCCGATCTCAGGTCAATCTTCGAGAAAATAGCAGCACCCTTCAATTGATCCATCAAATCGTCAATCCTCGGCAACGGATAACGGTTCTTTATCGTGACTTTGTTCAATTGTCGATAGTCCACGCAAAGTCGCGATCTTCAGTCTTTCTTCTTCACAAGCAGCACTGGCGCTCCCCACGGAGAAACGCTAGGTCGAATAAACCCCTTCTTGGTTAAATTTTCGAGTTGACTCTTCAGCTCAGTCAGTTCTGTCGGTGCCATACGATAAGGTGCGATCGATATAGGTCCAGTGCCTAGGACTATATCAATGGTGAACTCCATATCTCTGACCGGAGGTATTCCAGGTACGTCTTCGGGGAACACATCCTCGAATTCTTGCACAATAGCTATTCCTTGTACTCCATTCTCCTTAGCTTCCATCACAGTTGCAGACCAAAGGGAACTCAAAGCTCATTTCCTCAAAGAAAGCTTTGAAAAGTACGAGTTCAGAAACTCGGCGAGTCCAGCATCGGGAAAGATAACTACCTTATTGGCGCAGTCAAGAAGAACATGATGGTGGGAAAACCAATCCATCCCTATGATCACATCCAATCCCTTGAGAGGTAAACAGATTAAGTTTGCTACAAACTTCTTATCTAGGTACATCCAAAGACATTCCAAACATGCAATGTTAGTTACTAGACTCTTAGATGTAGGGGTAGACACTGTCAAGTCAAACGGTAACTTCGACACTTGTAGCTTTAACCTCGTCGCACAAGCTAAGTCTATGAATGAATGCGTAACACCAGAATCAAATAGCGCGATAAGGGAATTACCCGCAATCTCGCAGGTACTGCGGATCAAACCATCGTCTTCATCAGCTTCAGTTCCAGTAATCGAGTAGACTCTTCCACCAGTAGTAGGCCTTCTTGTCCCAGCAACATTCGCAGCAACTTCAACCTTAGGAGCCTTGCAATCCCTAGAATGATGGCCTAACTTGTTGCAGTTCCAACACACCATCTCATTACAGTTGTTAGCATAATGCCCCTTCTCACACCCTCTAAACTCACTGCTAGAGGTCTCGGTGCAATAGCATTCCCACCCGTAAGATAAAAGGACCCAGAAGTTGTCCCCCTACCTTGAGGACGAAAGTACGGCTTCTTCTGAAAGTGCTTACCCTTGTCACCTCTTCCTTGGTACTTGCCCCTTGCGTTGTCGATAGCCTCAATCCCCTTGGTTTTCTCCACCAGCACTTGGTAGCGATTCAGTCCTAGCGGTTGCACCGCCCTCTGCAGCTCATAACTCAGCCCATCAATGAAGCGCTCACACATACAACCTTCATCTATCTGTCCTCTAAAGTAGCGAAAATGTTTCGCCAACGACTCCAATTTTGCAGCATACTCAGCAACGGTCATGCACCCATGACGGAGCCTCAGAAACTGTGCCTCCTTAGCAGCTCTGGCATTAGCAGAAAAGTACTTGTCCAGAAAAGCTCTACGGAAACACTCCCAAGTGATGGCTTGTTGGTCAGCCTCCAACATAGCTCTAGCCCCACGCCACCAATACTCAGCTTCACCCGTTAACACGTAGGTTGCATAATCAACTTTCATCTCTGCAGTTGTACGCAAGAAGGTAAAGATCTTCTCCAACTCTTGGAGCCATAAGTCTGCCTCTTCCGGGTCGAAGCCCCGAGCGTACTTCGGTGGATACTGACGCTTGAAATCATTCAGAACCCTGGTCTAAGCAGCAGCTAGTTCACGTTCCTCACGCTGAACACGGCGAGCATTCTCTTCAGCTTGGTTTTGAGCAGCCACCAAAACAGCAGTAGCAGCACGTTGAGCTTCAGCTTCTTCCCTTGCAGCAGTGTTGGTAACTTGTTGTGTCATAAGGGTAGTCTGAACCTTGAGTCTCGCTCGGCTGTGGAAACCTCATGTTCCTGTTTTCATGAACAGTCAAAGACCACAACAGACACTCAGGTCAGAACAACACAAAGTTCTATAATAACTAACTATGTATATACTTATCTCAAATGTATAATTAACAATAACTAGCATAAGGTTATCCACTTACAAACAACCTTCAAAAATCATCAACATAAGCAGTAATCAAGCACACACTTCCTCCGATTGACACCCCATCAATCGGTCTCAGAGTTCAAACATCTTAAGCAGACACTATACCCAAAAGCTCTGGTTTTCTAGACCAAAGCTCTGATACCACAATTGTAACGCCCCAATTTCTCAACTGAGGAGTCACATTAGTAACCTAACAAGTCTAAGGACTATTTCATAATCCTAAGAAAACATGATAATTTTTTTTCTTTTCAAAACAACTAAACACAGTTTAATACATAACATAGTCTTAATTAAACAACCCGTTCCCGACATATAATAATAGTGTCTTATCATAGCATGAACAAGTTTCCAAAATAAGTACGCACACTTAAACAGTGGCGAAAACAGGGTTTTAGTAACAGAGTTTTCAGATAACGAAGAAGACTCAAAGCATAAACTACTAAGAGGAAACTATACAGCTTCTTCCATCCTTGCTTCGCCGGTTACTATCCCTTCTCCATCTCAGCATGGCTAAGCATCGCCAGAAGGCTCTTCATCACCTAATAGCGTTAAGCGCCCAAATAACAAGTAGCAAATAGAAAGGGTTAACTCCATACAACTACCACATATAAAAGAGAAAGCATGCTAATCAAAATTAATTGCATGTCATGATAAATAAACTAACAACTTAATTCATACCACAAATAGATAAAGTAATAATATAATCCAAGATAAATGTCAATACAAATCAGCAACATGGGATTACATCAGAGATAAATGTAACACCCCGATTTCGGTGGCGTCACTTTAGTAACCGAAAGTAAACTTAATGCGGAAAAACGTGAATATATTTTTTTTTGATAATAACTAAGACAAGACTGAAATAGATAAAACCCAAAAGCGAAAAACAACAGAACTAATGTACAATATATAATACAGTCCCCGCTGTAAGTAACAACCTCGTCACGAGTAACCTCCAGTGACGGAAAGAAAAGTGTAGCGCCCGAAGGCAATATGTACAGACTGAAAGTAAAGGTGAAGTGTCCGCAACACCATCCCTCAAACTGAGAATGAGCTGGCCCATCGGCCTGAAACAAGACCTCCTATGTCCAACCAACTCTCTGTGATTCCCGTAAAGAAACCACACAAAAAGCTATAGGTGAGAAACTACCCTGTCCCAAAAGAAACAAATGATGTTCAGAGCTAAGACTCTACTCCTACACTAATCCCATCTTGAGGAGCTCACACCAGCACTAAAACCTACATGCTAGCATGATCGTCGTCCGAAATTGAAATCCAGAACGACCTAGTCTATGTACACCATCCGTCCTCCTCTCGCTGCCGCGATGCGCTCCTGTTCCAGTATCTCAACTCTAGTTCCCCCCGAAGGGTGAACCATCATGATCTAGTCCGCCGTGGACATCTGACAAAGGGCGTTTGTCCGCCAAAGCACACACAGAAGACGCGAGGGTCAACTCCAAAGAATTATGTAAATAATAACATCGATAGATACAGATAATAGAATAGTCACTTAGGCTTATAGCTAGGGATAACATCCTAGGGTTACATATTCCATAACGAACATAAATGACAATAAAAACACTTAACATGTTCCAAATAGGATTAACAGATAACAATCACATTCGACAACTAAGTCAGTATGCATGTTGCATGAAATGATATGCAGGTTAACCCAGTCAACCAATATGCAATCCGGAACGGATGGACATCAACGGATCAGCCCTAGCACCAGCCACGGTGGGACCATTTTGGCCCGCGTGCCTCTTACTCCAACATCAGCGGTAGTCAGATCAGCCGTAACCCGTAGGTCTGCCATTTCGGTCTGCTACAAGAGACGTCTACAAACGCTCTTACACGGAAATCTGGGTCTTATGACCATTTTGGAATCCGACGAGGTCCAGAGTACGTCCTGTGTTAATACCCCATTAATGTTGCATGAATGCAGGATGATTAGTCAAACAACGTCTCCGAATCTCACTCGACACGTCGCCACGTGTTCTAGCTAAATTAAAGTCTCTAAAAGCTTACCCTAAGGTAAAGTCGATTCTGCGACAAAAGACACTTCTTTCCACAACACACATTCTCCCATGATGATCTCCAAATCATCCGACTCATCTCAATCTGAGGGTCACAACTGCTCAACGAGCACAGAGTATCACACTCTCGGAAACTAACGGTTTCCCGGACTTATCCCCAGGATAGCCCAACAACATAGCTGCTCCAACAGCACAACAACAAACGCTGCTCCAACAGCCCCACAACACCTACATACTCGAAGCCTCTCAACTTTCTCAATACTGGGATCCGACGACACTTCTCGTTTTCCAAAACTAAGATTTGACTTCCACGCCTTCCTTTCGAGTTTATTATCATTAATTAAAGATTTAGAGGTTGTTTAATGTCTTATGAGTTTTCTTTACAAAATACTATCCTTTTAGTCTTATCGCAAATCCTATAAGTTCTCGGGATCTCCAAATCCCCAAATGACTCCAGAGAATGTCTCGATCCATACACATCATAACAAGGTCCGAATCTCATTCGTCCTATCAAACTTTCTTAAAACTCTCAAAATAAAATCGGCATGACCTGCCCGCTATTCTCACCATTCAGAATCTCAGATCTCATTGCATAAGTATAAATAACTCAGCACAACCAATCAACATGTCATATATCAATATATTAAGCAATAACCACATAGCACTTAGCATATAAGGCATGCACCACACATCCTAAACTACCCAATTAGCACTTAGCATGTAATTCACTCATCAAAAACATTCAGTAGATGCATCATCTACATTGTCAGCCGAAGCCTCAGAAAACATTTTCCAATCACACACAATCCAGTGCATAAACAGTAAACAATGTCGAAAGCATCGACCCTAAGTATTAACTAGAGATTCAGTGAGAAGCCCTCACCTGTAGGTTCTCCAGAGTTATCTCCTAAAGTTCCTTCACAATCAAAGCCTTGCTCCGCTGGAAATTCCTCAAAATCACCTTTAGAGCAAAACCACATAAATACTATCAGAATCTATCGGAAACTAAGCTATCAATACATCACTAAGGTTACACAAAGTAATCTATACTCTAAGGTACGATAATCTAGCGCGAAAGACAAGTTTTCGGAAAAGGAAATTTTCCTCCTCCTCCCCCTATAGGCTCGGCCACTTTAGGTAATTAGGAGACTCGATTTTTCTTCGATCAAACTTGGTTCCTATGCTATCATTAGCCGTAACTAAGGTTATTCTGAACTCGGAAAAATTATCGGATCAAAAACTGTCGCAGGGGTATTTTGGTCATGATTTTTAACTTAGAAATTTCAAAACTGAAATCCCAAAAACCAAATTTTGCAGGGACGTCACCAACGATGTTTATAACAACTAATCCTACTAGCACTAAGCTAAGGCGATAGTTTTTAGCCTAAAGGTTGAAGCTTTACCTCAAAAACTCCAAAAATGGGTATTTTAGGCTAAATTTGATTCCGACGGAATTCCGGCGACATAACGGAAAATCTAATCCGGCAGAAGTGATCTTGGGCACATAAAGAAGAGGTTTAGAATCAGAAATGAAAGATTCAGGATAGTTTTGCAAAAACCCATAAACTATCTGCTCAGAAAAGTCTACAGAAAAGCTATGGAAAAAGCGATCAGAGGTAAGGATTAGCGACTATACCTCGAAACCTTGAAGCAGCAACTAACGGATCAACGATCAAGCAAGTAATGAAGAAAATTCTTCTTCCTTCTTCCTTGGTGAAGCTCGCGGCCTTGAGGAGAGAAAATGGAGGAGTTTTGTGTTTTTTTCTCACTTGTTTGCTATATATAGAAGATGGAAATTCGCGGGAAAATGAAAGTTTCGCGAATCTGATTTTTCCGGCGTCATTCTCCGTGAATTAATAGATATGTTTTGGCAAAAGAATTCCAAAACTATAAAGAGATCTCCTTGTATTTTTGGCAACTAATGCATAGTCGGTATAAAACTATTTTACCCGATAAGTTGCTTTTTGCATCGGATGTCGGAATAGAAAACTTCCTTCTGAAGAAAGATTGAAATCATCAAGAGAAATGGGTGTACGCGTGTAGAATCTTCATTTGAAGCTCTGAATAGAAAAAGTCTTCATTGTCGGTTGATTCTAGGGTTTTGAAATACCAGGGATTCGGTTTCGGCAAACTTCCGATGATTGGAATCGGACGTTCGTAGATCCTAGAGTTTCGCCTCGAAACGATTTTGATATATGGAAAAAGAGAAGTTCTAACATTTCTCTGAAGATTTTTGGACTAAAATCCTACAGTGTTCCAAGGGTGGAACATAGTGTTATTTCCTAAGATTCTTGTCCTAGGTTTTTAAAGCGAATATTAGTCGTGCTATAACTTAAATCGACTTCGATACAATCCTCAGACTTTTCCTGAACTTTCTCCTTCACATATTTATTTCATTTGGTAAACTCTAGTTCAGGTTTTCCTTCACGATACATCAACCCTAATCGTGAATAGGATTCTATTTACTTGACACAAGCTTAAAAACTTGGGCCTTACATTACTACCCTCCAAAAAGAAAGTTTCGACCTAGAAACTTAAGGGTCAGTAAAAAGTTCCGGATATTATTCCTTGATCTTTTCCTTTAAATCCCATATAGTACCATGAAATCAATCTTCTACTTAGTCACCATTCCAATTAAATCTCGACTTGAGCCTTAATACCTAGCACATCACGAGACTCATTCCCTAGAAGATCAACTCATAACCATACCCCAAGGGACTTAACTAGTCATTTTATCATTCAATCCTTCAACCTTCCGAGATTTAACCGTTATCGTAACCGCTAACGCCACTAAATTTCTTATGCGTACATGAATCTCAGCTCACTAGGTCAACCTTAGCCCTAGGATCCTCATTCAACTTAGTAGAATTCATTGGTTAACTCTAGTATACCTCATCAGAATCCATAACAAGGTTCCATTCACTCTTAGACTCTATGAAACTTGCCCAAATATAAGGACTTCAAGTATTCATCTTAATACTAGCACTTTCCTTTCTGTATCTCAATCACCATCTCGTCAATCAACTTCTTAATCCCTCAATCAAGTTCTGACAAACTTCGGGTCCTACACACCTTAGACAGAAATCCATAGATTTAAAACGTAAACCTTCACCAAGTTTGGTCCTCTAATGGCCCTTAACCCTTCAATACTTCTTAAGTGAATATCCATTTCTTAAAACTATAACTCCTTCGCTTACACAAACGACCTGATAAGTGTCGTCATGCTCTCACACTCATAACTTGATCCTGATATCCATAGTCATAACTTGTTATGCTAACATCCTTCAAATCTTATCACATGGTTCATTATGTCCGAAATCTCATAATCAACATCAATCGATTACCAACTTATAACCAACCTTAAAACTCTACACAACTCAGAATTTCTTTACTTCAAGATCTCTCTTATACTATACCTCAATGGTCTTAATCCGCAACTCATCTTCAGATCTCCAATCTCCTACTCGTACGTGATTCTCAACTCTCAAGGTAAATCTTAACCCTAAGATTCCAATCCAACTTAGTAAATCTCACTTAGTAATCTGAGCATATTTTCTTTGAAATCCATATCAACAACCTCAAGGATTCAACTTATGCTAAAACTTTCTTTCTCTAACTTAATCATTGATTCAACACTTAGTCACTCCAGCAAACTCCTGACAATTCTCTAAGTCTTACACCTTCAAGTTAAACTTCCTGGCTTAAAATCTAAACTTTTATCTAGTTTGCATCGGTAATGTCCTTTGACCCTTCAACACTTTTCAAGTGAAAATTCATCTCTTAAGACTATAATGTCTCCACAAATTAATCATGCACTTAGCAAAACTTATTCCTCGAACTCGACTACAACAATCTAGTTCAAAGTTAATTCTTCTCAATCTTGCTACTATCAAGCTATCATCTATAACCTGATTAAATCCAACCTATTTGGTATCTAACAATTCCACTCAGTAATCACATAACCTATGACTTCATAACTTCCGAGAAAATACCTAATATTTTTCCAACATTAAATCTCTTGACTTAGTCTACCTCGACTTGGAGTAATCACACGAACCAAACAATTAATGTCTATACGACAATCATCAACTTCCAAAGGTTCAAATCTTAATCTTGTACAATCAAGTGCTTAATACAAACTTTCCTCCCAAATTCAACTAATCTTCGATCAAATCGAGTTAATCTTACCAATCCTTCTATCAAAGTCCATATCCAGCTGTGATTCCGAATATCACCCCCTCAATATTAAGTTGATCAGGCCTAATACATCGAAGGTGGAAATCTAGAAAAACCTACTGGAACAGTCAATGAGTTCCTATCATCCAATAGTCACAAATATCCCGACATCACCTCCTCAACGATTCCGCTACGGAACTACACGCCCTCAACATCATACGTATACTATCCATAAGAAATCTCTATAAGATTCATTCTTCAGCTTCTAGCTTCCTTTTAAACGCATCGGTAGAAGACTACTTTCTAGGCTTAGCTTGTCATTCTAAACCTCGTATAACTTCTATAGCTAAAATACGAGCTACGGTCAAATAAGGTATTAATAGGCGTAATACCTATAAGGTCAAAGCTTAGACAGTATAAGTAAGTTAGGTGTGTTTGCACAAGCTACGAAGGTAATGGAATATATTATACTGAAATGAGAAAGAATGGTTAGAAGGTTACCATCGTTCTTGCGCTCTCCTGTGACAAACCCCTCAGCTCTCTCACCGTCCATGGTGTAAACTCTTGCTTTAGCCGCAGAACGCTTTCCACGAGCAGTGTTCACGGTTGGCTCCGTCTTGGGTGCTCTGCACCGACCGGCAGTATGCCCCATTTTGTTACAATTATAGCATTTGGGCCTCGTGTCGGGACAAGCATTAGCATAGTGCCCCGACTTCCCACATCTGAAACATGACACTTGTTTCCTTGCCCTTCTAGCTATGGCGGGAAACTTGTCCTTCATCTTGTTATCGGACGGTCCCGCCTGGAACGTCCTACAGTTCACGGCCAAATGTCCACGTTGTCTGCACTTGCAGCATTTTGGTCCAGCTACTGAGCACTGAAAGACGTAGTGTCCAAGCTTTCCACAACGGTAGCATGACACAGCCTCCTGACCAATAGTTGCAGTCGTCGACTTGCGTGATCCTGGAATAGGGTCTCTTCCCTCAGGATGCTGGTATAGCTTCCACGGTCGGTACTCCTGAGAACCTGATCTCACTGGTCCCCCAGTTCCAACTCGGTCCAATCCACTATGCTGGTACTTGGACACCTCGTTTAACAGTTGAGGTTGCTTACGTGCAGCCTCCTCCGCGTGTCTGTAAGCGTCCTCAGCAGCCTGGTTCATCATTGCTTCAATCATTGTAGCTATCGCCTTTGCCATACGATCAGGGCTTACCATCCTATGCTTAGTCAAACAAACAGTTAGTACTCATCACAAGATAGTCTCTGGCATAACTATACAATATGATTAAGCAATAACTTCAATCAATTCTAAGCGAAAAATCGCTTGCAGACAATCAATTTTCACTCTTTGCAGAGTCACACAACCTAGCACAGAAGACCTATTCCCCAACAACTCCCGAAAGACTCGACCGTGCTCTGATACCACAATGTAACACCCCGATTTCGGTGGCGTCACTTTAGTAACCGAAAGTAAACTTAATGCGGAAAAACGTGAATATATTTTTTTTTTGATAATAACTAAGACAGGACTGAAATAGATAAAACCCAAAAGCGAAAAACAACAGAACTAATGTACAATATATAATACAGTCCCCGCTGTAAGTAACAACCTCGTCACGAGTAACCTCCAGTGACGGAAAGAAAAGTGTAGCGCCCGAAGGCAATATGTACAGACTGAAAGTAAAGGTGAAGTGTCCGCAACACCATCCCTCAAACTGAGAATGAGCTGGCCCATCGGCCTGAAACAAGACCTCCTATGTCCAACCAACTCTCTGTGATTCCCGTAAAGAAACCACACAAAAAGCTATAGGTGAGAAACTACCCTGTCCCAAAAGAAACAAATGATGTTCAGAGCTAAGACTCTACTCCTACACTAATCCCATCTTGAGGAGCTCACACCAGCACTAAAACCTACATGCTAGCATGATCGTCGTCCGAAATTGAAATCCAGAACGACCTAGTCTATGTACACCATCCGTCCTCCTCTCGCTACCGCGATGCGCTCCTGTTCCAGTATCTCAACTCTAGTTCCCCCCGAAGGGTGAACCATCATGATCTAGTCCGCCGTGGACATCTGACAAAGAGCGTTTGTCCGCCAAAGCACACACAGAAGACGCGAGGGTCAACTCCAAAGAATTATGTAAATAATAACATCGATAGATACAGATAATAGAATAGCCACTTAGGCTTATAGCTAGGGATAACATCCTAGGGTTACATATTCCATAACGAACATAAATGACAATAAAAACACTTAACATGTTCCAAATAGGATTAACAGATAACAATCACATTCGACAACTAAGTCAGTATGCATGTTGCATGAAATGATATGTAGGTTAACCCAGTCAACCAATATGAATTCCGGAACGGATGGACATCAACGGATCAGCCCTAGCACCAGCCACGGTGGGACCATTTCGGCCCGCGTGCCTCTTACTCCAACATCAGCGGTAGTCAGATCAGCCGTAACCCGTAGGTCTGCCATTTCGGTCTGCTACAAGAGACGTCTACAAACGCTCTTACACGGAAATCCGGGTCTTATGACCATTTTGGAATCCGACGAGGTCCAGAGTACGTCCTGTGTTAATACCCCATTAATGTTGCATGAATGCAGGATGATTAGTCAAACAACGTCTCCGAATCTCACTCGACACGTCGCCACGTGTTCTAGCTAAATTAAAGTCTCTAAAAGCTTACCCTAAGGTAAAGTCGATTCTGCGACAAAAGACACTTCTTTCCACAACACACATTCTCTCATGATGATCTCCAAATCATCTGACTCATCTCAATCCGAGGGTCACAACTGCTCAACGAGCACAGAGTATCACACTCTCGGAAACTAACGGTTTCCCGGACTTATCCCCAGGATAGCCCAACAACATAGCTGCTCCAACAGCACAACAACAAACGCTGCTCCAACAGCCCCACAACACCTACATACTCGAAGCCTCTCAACTTTCTCAATACTGGGATCCGACGACACTTCTCGTTTTCCAAAACTAAGATTTGACTTCCACGCCTTCCTTTCGAGTTTATTATCATTAATTAAAGATTTAGAGGTTGTTTAATGTCTTATGAGTTTTCTTTAGAAAATACTATCCTTTTAGTCTTATCGCAAATCCTATAAGTTCTCGGGATCTCCAAATCCCCAAATGACTCCAGAGAATGTCTCGATCCATACACATCATAACAAGGTCCGAATCTCATTCGTCCTATCAAACTTTCTTAAAACTCTCAAAATAAAATCGGCATGACCTGCCCGCTATTCTCACCATTCAGAATCTCAGATCTCATTGCATAAGTATAAATAACTCAGCACAACCAATCAACATGTCATATATCAATATATTAAGCAATAACCACATAGCACTTAGCATATAAGGCATGCACCACACATCCTAAACTACCCAATTAGCACTTAGCATGTAATTCACTCATCAAAAACATTCAGTAGATGCATCATCTACATTGTCAGCCGAAGCCTCAGAAAACATTTTCCAATCACACACAATCCAGTGCATAAACAGTAAACAATGTCGAAAGCATCGACCCTAAGTATTAACTAGAGATTCAGTGAGAAGCCCTCACCTGTAGGTTCTCCAGAGTTATCTCCTAAAGTTCCTTCACAATCAAAGCCTTGCTCCACTGGAAATTCCTCAAAATCACCTTTAGAGCAAAACCACATAAATACTATCAGAATCTATCGAAAACTAAGCTATCAATACATCACTAAGGTTACACAAAGTAATCTATACTCTAAGGTACGATAATCTAGCGCGAAAGACAAGTTTTCGGAAAAGGAAATTTTCCTCCTCCTCCCCCTATAGGCTCGGCCACTTTAGGTAATTAGGAGACTCGATTTTTCTTCGATCAAACTTGGTTCCTATGCTATCATTAGCCGTAACTAAGGTTATTCTGAACTCGGAAAAATTATCGGATCAAAAACTGTCGCAGGGGTATTTTGGTCATGATTTTTAACTTAGAAATTTCAAAACTGAAATCCCAAAAACCAAATTTTGCAGGGACGTCACCAACGATGTTTATAACAACTAATCCTACTAGCACTAAGCTAAGGCGATAGTTTTTAGCCTAAAGGTTGAAGCTTTACCTCAAAAACTCCAAAAATGGGTATTTTAGGCTAAATTTGATTCCGACGGAATTCCGGCGACATAACGGAAAATCTAATCCGGCAGAAGTGATCTTGGGCACATAAAGAAGAGGTTTAGAATCAGAAATGAAAGATTCAGGATAGTTTTGCAAAAACCCATAAACTATCAGCTCAGAAAAGTCTACAGAAAAGCTATGGAAAAAGCGATCAGAGGTAAGGATTAGCGACTATACCTCGAAACCTTGAAGCAGCAACTAACGGATCAACGATCAAGCAAGTAATGAAGAAAATTCTTCTTCCTTCTTCCTTGGTGAAGCTCGCGGCCTTGAGGAGAGAAAATGGAGGAGTTTTGTGTTTTTTTCTCACTTGTTTGCTATATATAGAAGATGGAAATTCGCGGGAAAATGAAAGTTTCGCGAATCTGATTTTTCCGGCGTCATTCTCCGTGAATTAATAGATATGTTTTGGCAAAAGAATTCCAAAACTATAAAGAGGTCTCCTTGTATTTTTGGCAACTAATGCATAGTCGGTATAAAACTATTTTACCCGATAAGTTGCTTTTTGCATCGGATGTCGGAATAGAAAACTTCCTTCTGAAGAAAGATTGAAATCATCAAGAGAAATGGGTGTACGCGTGTAGAATCTTCATTTGAAGCTCTGAATAGAAAAAGTCTTCATTGTCGGTTGATTCTAGGGTTTTGAAATACCAGGGATTCGGTTTCGGCAAACTTCCGATGATTGGAATCGGACGTTCGTAGATCCTAGAGTTTCGCCTCGAAACGATTTTGATATATGGAAAAAGAGAAGTTCTAACATTTCTCTGAAGATTTTTGGACTAAAATCCTACAGTGTTCCAAGGGTGGAACATAGTGTTATTTCCTAAGATTCTTGTCCTAGGTTTTTAAAGCGAATATTAGTCGTGCTATAACTTAAATCGACTTCGATACAATCCTCAGACTTTTCCTGAACTTTCTCCTTCACATATTTATTTCATTTGGTAAACTCTAGTTCAGGTTTCCCTTCACGATACATCAACCCTAATCGTGAATAGGATTCTATTTACTTGACACAAGCTTAAAAACTTGGGCCTTACAATAAACATAATCAACAACATATAATCAAATCATATATATACAATATCACATCAAATCAGATATCGGCAACCTCAACAATATAACATCAGATCAGCTATCAACCAAAATAACAGAAGCTAGTATTATTGCCCTACAATGCAACTATATGCTGCTACCAAAATGGATCGATCAATAGTGTCTCGCAAGACGGGACAGAGCGAGGAACAGACTCCCCTGAACTATCACCAAATAACGCCCATGAAAGATGGGACAAACGGAGAATGGACTCCCCTGAATGCCACTTAATAACGCCCATGAAAGACGGGACAGTCATGTGGAAAGAGAACCACTACACTGCCACCTAAGTTTCAGCCTTATATGCCAAAATCAATCCACAACTCCCAAATCCAATAACCAAGTCAAGTATTAACAATAACCATGTCATATCCACTAGAAAGCAGTAATGACAAAAACCAGTAAACGGCCGAAGCCTCTCAGAAAACGGAGACACACGTCTCAATAAGTTCACTCGGCCGAAGCCTCCAGAAAACATTTTCCCAGTTTAGCAAAACAATCAAAATCAAATACCAATCAATATAAACATCTTCATCTCAAACGCATGCAGTGCGATAAAAGAAGGCAAGACTCAAAGACGCTCTAAAACTGAGTTACCCTTACCTTCGTGAGTAGAAGTTGTGCATGGAAGTTGTGAACCTAGAACAAGGAAACAACATCATCAACACAAGCCTCACTAGAAACAACACTATCTAATAACACTAATCGAAATCGTAAAGAAAGCGTTTAAAGCTTCAGAGTTCCTATTAAGCACAAATTGACAACGGAGACTTCGTTCGCTAAAACGAGCATAACTCGAGCTACAGAACTCGGAATGACACGAAGCCGGAGCCCAAATTTCGACAATTGAAAGAGCTACGCAATGGCTCAGGTCATAGAGACCCAAAAATAATTTTTGGACGCAGTACCCAAACAAATAGGTTTCGGCCACTCTCAAAAATAGGGTTTCCGAACTTTTTCTTCGATCTAAATCAATTCCTAGGTATTCGTAGGCAATATCTAGGCCAGGGAAACTCTCAGAAAAATTATTTGGTCGAAAACTGTCGCAGGGGTATTTTGGTCAATATTTTTAGCTCGGAAACTCAAAATCAGAATTTCAAAAAACAAATTAGATGGGGTCGACACCAACGACGATTATGACGACTAATCCTACTAACGCTAAGCTCAGTCGAGAGTTTTTGACTCAAAAAGCGGAACCTTTGTCAGAAATGGGTATTTTGAGCAGAATTGAAGTTCGGCGGCGATTCGACGAGATTCGGCGAAATGTAATCCGGTAAACATGCTCAGGGGCACGTAGGGAATAAGTTTAGACAGAGAAATCAAGTTATTTGGAAAGTTTTACAAAAAGCTCAAAACTTTGAGCACAGAAAAACATAGAGAAAAGCGACAGAATTTACGATCAGAGGTAAGGAAAAGCATAAGTACCTCTAGGCCTACGCGTAGCAACGAACTGTGGGACGATCGGGAAAGAATCGGCGAAAAACTCTTCTCCTCCTCCTTCCCCCTTGGCCGCGGGTTTGGGTGTGTGTGTTGGTGAGATTTTTTTGTTTTTTTTTTTTCATTTTTCAAGCTATTTATAGAAAATGGAAAATGCGGAAAAATGAAAATTTCGCGATTCCGATTTCTCCTGTGCCATCCTCCGTGAATTCTAAGATAGGTTCTGGCGACAGAATTCCAGAACTCAAAATAGGTTTCTTGGAATTAAGACAAACGATCCAAAGTCGGTGTAAATCTATTTTACCCGAAAAACTACTTTTTGCAGTTGATGTCGGATGAGAAAAATTCTTTCTGAAGAAAGATTGGAAAGCTCGAAAGAAATAGGTGTACGCGTGTGGAATCGTTGTTTGAAGCTCCGAATAGAAAAAGTCTTCATCAACCGTTTATTCTAGGTTTCTTGAGCTATCAGGGTTTTAGTTTCGGCAAACCTCCGAGAACTAGAATCGGATGTTCGTACATTCCAGGGTTTCGTATCGAAACGCTTGTCATGGAAGGATTAAGAGAAGTTCTAACATTTCTCTGAAGATTTTTGGAATTAGTTTCCACCGTGTCTTTAAGTGCAAATTAGTCGTTTACTAAACATTTTCGCCCTAAGGCGAAAATGAATGAAACTCATGCTATAGCCTATAATGACTATGTAACTATTCTTAACCATTTCCTGAACTTTCTTCTTCATAACGCTAATCCAAACATTGAACACGAGTCAAGTTCCTCTCACGCTTACACATAATCCTCTGCGTGAGCTGGAAATTATTTATCTATTTAATTCTAAAATCTTGGGTCTTACAGAACTGAACTTACCGCCCTTACGTGTCGCTTCCTCGCCGCTTGTGTGTCGTCGCCGCCTCCGAACCCCCTGCAATCGTGTTGATGGTTCCGACCGTCGGTTCCATTTCCTTATTGAAGGTTTCTTCAGCTCCTCGCTTGTCGGTTGCCAAGGTTTCCTTTTGGTCCTTTCCCGTAGTTTGCTTGCGATTCCCCTGCTGGCGATCATCTTGTCAGCGATCTCCTTGCTGGCGATCTCCCTTTTAGCGACCTCCCCGGTCATACTGCTCAGTCGCCCTGCCTTGATCAACTTCTCAATCTCCCTTTTTAGGGTGTAGCAATTGTCGGTGGCGTGGTCCATCGCACGGTGGCACTCACACCATTTAGTCGTGTTAACTCTGCTACGCGGCGAGCGTGCCGCTTGCTCGGACTCCCCAACCATGTGTGTAGTCTTTGTAAGATCAAGTTTTGATCGAGTAGTACAACTCTATGTTTTGATGATTACAAGTTAACATTTTAGTATGAACAATTATGGTACTCTAACGTGTTTTTCTGAGTGTGCTATTTACAGGCTCTGACCTCAATTCAATCTCACACAAATCAGAAGCACTGTGCATAAAGAGTGACCCAAGCAACGCTTTCGCAACATCTATGTTCACTCTGAACAGTAGAAACGCTTTAGAAGATCTGAAGTCACACAAGCTCTGATATGGACTCAGTCACTTGAAGTTCTGATGATCCAGACGTTCTGAAAACCAAGAAACTCTGAAGGTTCAGATGTTCTGATGGTGTAGAATGTAACATCCCCCTTTTTCCCATCGTTTTATTTAAAAACGTTTATCAGAGTTTAAAAACATATCAAGGGAGTATTACACTTCTTCACGAAAACTCATTAAAATTAACACTGATTGTGTTTGAAAATTTATAAGTTCATATGCTTTCCAAAGAATGAATTATTTCTGCCAATAAAATTTCTAAACCAGCCAGATAATCCTAAGATGCATAAAATCACTTATTTAAATAGGTTTATCTTCCATGATTTTCCAATAAAATTCATCATACACAAAACTGAATTTCATAGGCACTTCGGCCATCAACAGTACGACATCGCCATAATTTAGAAAATTATTCAACAACTTCCATAAGGAGAGGTTATAAAATCCTCTCAACATAAATGTAAAAGTAATGTAAAATATCTACCCAGTGTTACATTACAGAGCAAGACACTTATTTTATTATAATAATAATAGTAATAATAACATAAACTAAGACTCTCCAAAGCTACTCCTCATGAGCCACATCTCTACCTCCCGTACCTGAGCGATGTCGCATAGAACATCATTCCAACAGAAGGGTAAGAACTTACATTGTATAAAATATAGCATAACAAAGAGCAAGTAAACAATTCAGATCCTGCTTTATAAACTCTTCACATTGTCTTTAAAATCTGAGTGATTATAATATTTTCTTTCAAGACAGTTTCACAATTCTTATTAATGTTTCGGAAAAATTATAAGCTTTAAGAATAATAATAATTCAACTTTACCACAACAGCAAAACAATTCACCAACAAATCACCAAACACATAAAACCACTGAAAACGTGAAACTTAGTGTGTGAGACTCTAATGTATGCATGTGGTACCAATTGTTAACCTTAGCGGTATCACCGCGTCCACTCCAGACAGTTAACCACCAATGAAGTCCACGCCAGACTTCCAGAACCACTCCAGTTCTGGGACAAACCTCAGTTTTCCGATGAAAACCGACACGTTGCCTCTTGACTAAATGAAGTGTATTTCGTGTAAAAACTCATAAATTAAAACACGCAATTTGAGACCACTCCAGCCCCAAATATATAACATATTTTCTCACCAAATTCCATAACGGAAATCACACCAAAATTGCACAAAATAACACTTCAATACAATTATCAAATCATTCACTATTCCACTGACAAAATAGCAACACAAAATCATCAAATGTCTCATATCAATTACTAGAATCAGTTTCAGAATCAATCCCAGAAATAAGCAGAAACATAGCAAACTTGCATATAATCCTGGTACTAAATGAACAGTCCAAAAATTATGAAAATTTTACCAAACGTAGCCTTATACGTTAGCTTTCATATAAAATTGGTTTCACCCAATTTGGAATTCTGTAGAGAGAGTTATGCTCTCTACAGCACAGGCTGTTAGGGTGTCTGCGAGCAAAAACAGAGTGAACTTGCAGATAATTCTGGTATTGAACCAGCAATCCAAAAATTATGAAAATACTACCCAATATAACCCTATGAGTTAGCTTTCATAAAAAATTAGTTTCACTCAATTCGGAATTCTTTATAGAGAGTTATGCTCTCTACAACACAGGCTACTAGGGTGTCTGCGGGCAGAAACAGAATGAACTTGCAAATGATTCTGGTATTGAACCAGCAATCGAAAAATTATGAAAATATTACCCAACATAGCCCTATGAGTTAGCTTTCATACAAAATTGGTTTCACTCAATTTGGAATTCTGTAGAGAGAGTTATGCTCTCTACAACACAGACTGTTAGGGTATCTGCGGGCAGAACAGAACAGAACCCAATTTTCCCCGGAACCTCAATTTCTCTCAAAATCAATTTTGCTCACCACATGTTAACACTCAACACAGTCTCTCAGTTCTGAATTTTCAAATAAGATGGGGTTCCTTCATGTTAAACTCAACCTCTGTTATTCTACAATTATACAAGGTAAACTCAAACCCTTACCTTCTATGACACCGGTACAAAGCCTCCTTGACCCTTTTCTTCTTGAAGATCAAATTCTAGGTTTTCTCCATCTTTTCTCCTCTCCTTCACCTTTCACGTGTTTCTCTGTTCTGCTGCTTCTCTAATCCTAATTTTCTGATTTCTCTATTTTTAATTCTCTCATAGCCCTTAAATAATCTTACAATGGACCCCACTCCCAACTACTCACTTAAAACCTAAAACCCTTATTTATCTATATCACATAATAACTTAATTATCTAATAAAATCACTTAATGACCTTATCATCTAATTAAATCACATAATCACGTAATCATCTAATTAAATCGCATAAATTATCAAAATACCATATACATAATAATAATTAAGATAAAATAATAAATAACCTAATAACGAAAAGTGGGGTGTTACATAGAAGACTCTGAAGATCCAGAAGCTGAAAAGTGGAAACTCTGATGTCCAAAAGCAAGATGACTCTGAAGACCATGTACTTCCCTCTGAGTTCAGAATCAGAAGATACAACGGTCAGAGGATCTGTGCTTCCACAACAAAAAGAACGACTCCACCAGCCCCATAATAATTACCCAACGGTCAGAACTAACCCAAAAAGCATGACCAAACCCCTCAAAAGAGAAACCAACAATGAAACCAACGTAAAGTGTTATACCTAATGTCATTGCTCTGATTTTATCTTCTGAGGTTGTTCGCAAGAACCAGTAGAAAAGGCCCATAAAGCTGACTCTGATGATACCCACGTAAATGTAGCTCCTAGACACGCTTGAGTTGAGCCACATTTGCAAGGGCATGGATGCAGATGCCATCAAACATAGAACAATGAAGATGAACAATGTTGTAGGGCGACGACTAAGCAGAGACTGAACCGGCGGCGGTTCCGCGTCGACGTTGACAACCTCCATCTCGATGCTTTAAAAAGTCTCTCACTTTTCAAACTTTTTCCAATGCGGTGAATCTTGATCCTTATTATTCAGCAGGGGTCGGGCCCGATCCAGCAGTGAGGTTGTTCTCCATCCTGAGGCATTCAAGAGCTTTCTCGTGGGCCCAAGTTTCGATGGTCAAATCGGGCTTGGCGTTGAGACCAACAACCAAGATCACGATGGTGAGGAAGCTAGTGATGTAGCAGGGAAGCTCTCAGTCTTTCCACGTGCGAGACTCTCCCAGCGCTAGAGGAGTCCGGTTGAAGAGGTACCCCTTCGGATGCTCCTCGTGGCATGCACTCGTCCACCAGGAGGAGGAACCGCCACGTGTTCGAAGTGAGGGGAGGAGGCGCCGTGGAGCATGGCGGAGGCGCTGCTTAACGATGTTGGGGTTGGCATCCTCGAGTTTGGAGAGTGTGAGAGGCTTTGCCAAACATTTCAATAAATATAATTAGAGTTATTTTTGTGTAAATAATTAATATTACTCAAATTTAATTATTGATATATAATTATTAGCATAGAAATCATTTTTACAACTTAAATTTTTTTTAATTATATTAAAAATTATTAATTTAATTTGAAATTTTTAAATTAAGTAAAAAATGTTTAATATCATCTTTCATATCGTTTTACCGGGAAAGTCATTTGTTGTGACCTTTCAAGATCAAGAAGAATAAATGAATTTTAACTTTTGGAATTATAATACGTTATAACTTAAATAGCGTAAACTATTATCTAGTGAACATAAATTTATTCAACTTATTTGGTTTCTGAATGTTTCTCCACAGCTAATTACTCGAGTCTCTACGATTTCTCGAGTCTCTACGATCCCTCAAGTCTCTACGATCATGTTAAGTGGATAGGTCTCTCACTGTAAGACCCAAGTTTTTAAGTTTAGGATAAGTGAATAAATTCCGATTCACAATTAGGTTTGATGTATCGTGAAGGGAAACCTGAACAAGAGTTTATTGAATGGAATAATCTTATGAAGGAGAAAGTTCAGGAAAAGTTTAAGGATTGTATCAAAATCGATAAAAGTTATAGCACGATTAGTATTCGCTTAAACCTACGTCAAGAACCCTAGTAAATAGCTAATTCACACTTTAAGACACGATGGAAACTAATTCCAAAAATCTTCAGAGAAATGATAGAACTTCTCTTATTCGTCTATAAACAAGCGTTTTGATACGAAACCCTGGAATGTACGAACGTCAAATTCCAATACTCGGAAGTTTGCCGAAACCGAAACCCTGATAGTTCAAGAAACCTAAAATCAACCGACAATGAAGACTTTTTCTATTCGGAGCTTCAAATGAAGATTCCACACGCGTACACCTATTTCTCTTGATGTTTCCAATTGTTCTTCAGAAGGAAGTTTTCCCTTCCGATATCAACTGCAAAAAGTAACTTTTCGGGTAAAATCGATTTACACCGACTTTGGATCGTTTGATTAAATTCCAAGAAACCTCTTTTGAGTTTTGGAATTCTGTCGCCAGAACCTATCTTAGAATTCACGGAGGAACGCACAGGAAAAATCGGAATCGCGAAATTTTCATTTTTCCGCATTTTCCAAAACCTATAAATAGACTGGAAATGAAAAATTTTGGCAAAAACTCACCCAATTCTCTCTCAAACCCGCGAGCTTCATTGGAGGAGGAGGAAGAAAAGATTTTCGTCGTTTCTTGCCCGATTACTGCACAGTTCGTTGCTACTTGAAGATTACGAGGTATAGTTACTATCCCTCACTTCTGATCGTCAATTCTGTCGACTTCTTCTATGTCTTTCTGGGCTCAAAGTTTGGAGCTTTTTGTAAAACTGTCCAAATAGCTTGATTTTAGTGTCTAAACATGTTCCCTACGTGCCCAAGAGTACTTCTAGCGGATTACATTTTACCGAATGTCGCCGAAATGCCGCCGGAATCAATTTCTATGAGAAATACCCATTTTTAAGCAAAGTTGCAACCTTTAAGCTGAAAACTATCGACTTAGCTTAGTGCTAGTAGGATTAGTCGTCATAAACGTCATTGTTGACGTCCCCATCAAATTTTTTTTTCGAAATTTCAATTTTGAAATTCTGAGCTGAAAATAATGACCAAAATACCCCTGCGACAGTTTTCGATCCGATAATTTTTCTGAGCTTAGATTCGTCTTAGTTACGGCTAATGATAACCTAGGAACCAAGTTTGATCGAAGAAAAATCGGCCCACCTAATTGTGCATAGTGGCCGTGAGCTACCCTAGAGGAGGAGGAAAATTTCTTTTTCAAAAACTTGTCCGATTTCGTTAGATTATCGTACCTCGGAGTATATGCTACTTCGTGTAACCCTAGTGAGTATTGATTGCTGAGTTTCTGACTGATTATGATGGAATTCTGTGGTTTTTGCTTTAAGGTTCTTTTGAGGAAATTCCCGAAGAACAAGGCGTGGATTGTGAAGGAGCGTTTGAGGAGAACCCTGGAGGAGCTACAGGTGAGGGCTACTCACTGAACTATTAGCTAATGCTTTAGGTGTCGACGAATTCGACTTAAATTATTGTTTATGCACTTGTTTGTGTTTGACTGGGAAAATGTTTTCTGAGGCTTCGGCTGACAATGTAGATTATTCATCTACTGACTATTTTTGAGTTTGAATTACATGCTACGTGCTAAATGGTTAATCTAGGATGTGTGATATCTGCCATATATGCTAAGTGCTATGTGGTTAATCTAGGATGTGTTTATATATGAGCTATGATGGTTGTTCTGTGCTGATTTAACTATGTTATTATACGTAAATCTGTGGTACTGGAGAGTGAGGATAACGGGAAGGTCATGCCAAATTTTTATGAGATTTTGAGAAAGTTTGACGGGACGAACGGAGTTCGAGCCTTGTTATGTTTTAGTGGATCGAGACATTCTCTGGGAATTACTTGGGATTATGGGATCTTTGAAACTCATAGGAAAATACGATAAGACTAAATGGAAACTATTTTTACAAGGAAAACTCATAAGACATTAAACAACCTCTAAACCTTTAAATAATGATAACAATCTCGGATGCAAGCTTAGGATTGAATTTTAGTTTTGAAAATGAGAAGTGTCGTCGAATACAAGTTTTAGGGAAATTTGTAAGTTCTGAGTATGTTGATACTCCTTCGCTCTTGGAGCAGTTTGTTTAGCCATCCAAGGGATGAGCCGAGAAGCTTCACTAAGGCGTGAGACCTTGTGAAAAGCATGGATCTTCACTGAGGCGTGAGACCTCGTGAACAGCATGAAACTTCACTGAAGCGTGAGACTTCGTGCAAGTGTGTAAATTCACTGAGGCGTGAGACCTCGTGAAAGCATAAAACTTCACTGGAGCGTGAGACTTCGTGATTGTATAAGACTACACTGAAGCGTGAGACTTCGTGAAAGCATCGACGACTCGAAGAGTTATCATGAGTGATTACACTCTTTTTACGATTATTGTATTTTGTCGCAGAATCGACATTTACCTTAGGGTATTCTTTATAGAGACATTAAGTTAGCTAGAACACGTGGCGACGTGTCGAGTGAGGTCGGAGACGTTGTTTGGCTAATCACTTTGCATTCATGCACTCATTTTGAGGTTAATACACGGCGGGATACCGGACCTCGATGGATTCCAAAATGGTCATAAGATCCGGATTTCCATATAAGAACACTGCGGTGATTCTTAGTAGCAAACGGAAATGGTAGACCTTCGGGTTCACTGTTGATCTGACTACGCTTTGTGTGGTGTAAGAGACACGCGAGCAGAAATGGTCCCACCGTGGCTGGTGTTAGGGCTGACTCGTTGATGCCCATCCTTCCGGAATGCATCTTGTCAACCAGCATTGCATTTCACGCAACATGCATACTAACTTAGTCGCTGAGTGTGATTGATACTTGTTAAACCTATTTGATGCATGCTAATTGTTATTATCGTCTTTTATATTCATTATAAAATGTACAACCCTAGGATGTTATCTCTAACTTATAAGCCTAAGTGGCTACTCCTTATCTATACCTATTAGATTTATTATTTACATAATTCTTTGGAGTTGACCCTCGCGTCTTCTGTGTGTGCTTTGGCGGACTACGCCCTTTGTCAGATGTCCATGGCGGACTGGTTCATGATGGTTCACCCTTCGGGGGGGACTAGGTTGGAGATGATTGATCAGGAGGACTACGGTTCATGGGTGGCCGACCCCGCTAGCCACCGAGCGGCTTACTCGAGACAGGATTAGTGTATGAGTAGAGTCTTAGCTATGACCGTCATGTTTTATTTGGGGACAGGGTAGTTTCCTGCCGATAGTTTTTGTGTGGTTTCTCTACGGAAATCACAGAGAGTTGGTTGGACTAGGGGGTCTTGTTTTTAGGCCGTTTGGGCTAACTTATTCTCATTAATAAGGGATAGTGTTGGAGACACTTGACCTTTCTTTTGGATTGTACCTATTGCCTACGGGTGCTACTTTCTACTACTTTCCGTCACTGGAGGATACTCGTGACGTGGTTTGTTACTTACAGCGGGGGGGCTGTAATTATTTATCGTATATTAGTTCTGTTATCTTTTGTTGGGGAGTTTATATCTTTCAGTCTTTGATTTTATTATAAAAAAAAATATTCACGTTTTTCCGCTTTAAGTTTCTTTTTGGTTACTAAAGTGACGCCACCGAAATCGGGGTGTTACACTCACAACAATTAGTTTTACAAATTTGGCCATCATTAATTTTCTCTATTATGCTTTCCTCGAGTAATTCTTACTAATATATCACAGATAACAAAATATTTCAATATTTTTTCAATAAAGCAAATATATGTTATTTTTAATATTAAATACCATCTAGTGGCATTTTTTAATTTTTAATTTTTATTGTAAAATTATTTTATTATTAACTAATTTTAAATTTCAATATTTGTCAAATAAAAAACTTAAAAAAAGTTTCAGTTTATTTTTTAAAAATCAATTGTAAGTTCATGAATGATTTTATTTAATGTCAATAGTTGAATAGTTTTTAACAATACAACTTTTTTCAGTTTTTTAATTATTTTTTAAAATAGTTTTGACAAAGATAATTTATTATTTCTTAATTTGGTTTAATATATTAGTGGGTGGTTTTTTAGTCCTTATGATGAGAGCGTTTTATCATGTTGATTCTTTCTTCAATAATATCTTCTATTTTTGTAAAAAAATATTATTTGATTATTGAATTTAATTTTTAATATTTGGGAAATGAAAAAATTAAGTAAATTTTAAATTTATGAATGTTGGTATTTATTGTAAGTAGTTGAATAGTTTTTGACAATACAATTTTTTTCATTTTTTAATTTTATTGTTTAGTATATTTATTATAGAGAAAATTTGATGTTTAGTACAATGCTTTTAATACAATGCAACACTTGTGTTTTTCTTATGTATTTAATGTTACACTCAAGTGTGCTTTACATATATAGAAGATAGATAGATAGATAGATAGATAGATAGATAGAAATTTTTTATTTTTAAAACTATTTTATCTAAATTATTTTTTAATAAATATTATTTTATTATTGACTTTTATTTTAATATTTTTGAAAAGAAATACTCAAGTAAATTTTGAGTTTATGAATGTTGTTATTTAATGTAAATAGCTGGATAATTTTGGGGAATAAAAAAATTTTCAATTTTTAATTTTATTGATTAATATATTTATTTCATAGAAAATTATGATTGTTTATGACAATGTTTTTAATACAATGCAACACTTGAGTTTTGCTTATGTATCTAATGCTAAACTCAAGTGTGCTTTACATATCTATCTATAAACTATATAAAGGGAGAGTTTGTGCAACCTTGGGGCAAACCAGTCATTCAACAATTAATTTTAAAAACTATGAAAGTTTGGCATGAGTATTTTAGTAAAAAAGTAATTTATTTCTCTTGGATTGAATCTCAACCGTTGATTCACAAGCATTTGATTTATCAAAGTGCCTAATAATGATTTGCCAAAAAAAAAAAGTGCCTAATAGTGAATTATGAGAAGTTAAAAAAATTAAGGCAATTTAGGAGTTACATACATTTAAGAAATTAATTTATAAGAAGTTAAAAAAAATAAACCTTTAACATCCCACTTTAAATAACCTAATGATGTTACAACAACCATTCATATTCTACAATCATATTCTCATATGCTTTCTATTATTGCATAGAAAATAAATAAAAAAATGTCTTAAATGTGCAAATTTTTATAAGCACAAATTTTTTTATAAAAATATTAATGCAATTTAGAAGTTACATATAAATTAAGAGATTAATTTAGAAGAAGTTTAAAAATTTGTAACCTTCAATATTGGTTTAAAATCCTACATCAAAGTATCTAATCATGACACAAAAATAAATAATTAAAACCAAGAGAAAAAACTATTCCACTTCTATAACTCCATTCCCATTTGCTTACTATATAAATAACAAAAAAATCTTCATCTCAACACACAATTTCCCACTCAAAAATCTTTACCTTTGAAACGATTTATCACCCTTTCGCATTGTTTATCGCCCTCTAAATGAGACTGAAAGATAAAGATTGCAAGTATAATTCATCAAACCATGGATCTTCGACCAACGACACAAGTAAGTTTCGTACATATCAATTTTTTAATTATTTCTTTTTTTATCCAATTTTTTCTACAAGTTTAACATTCATGAATCCACCATTTTCATATAATGCCTAATTCTAACATAAAATGAGCTAAGGAACTTATGCGAGGTTTCAACAATCTAACACTTCTAATCGTAAAGCAACTTTTATTTGTTTTATGTTGTGCCGGTGTTTTGTTAATTAAATTGCTTTTATATATTCTCTAAAAAAATATTTTCGATGTAAATATTTGTATACCATAACAAAACACATTGTGAATCTCCCATGTAAAGGGTTTGGCACGAAGCAGAAATTCACCAGTTCAGAGAACCCATGTCAACGACGAAGGAACTTCTACAAGCATTCAACAACCTAACATTTCAAATGGTATGTTTCCAAAACAAAAAAAAAATTAAGTTATTTTGTGTCGGTGCTTGATTATCTAAATTGCTTTTATATATTTCCAAAAAATTCTTTTAAATGGAAATATTTGAACAAAACAATGCAGCAGATCAAAGCACAACAATATGTATCTCCCATGTAAAGGCCTCGGCACGAAGCCGAAATTCACAAGTTCGTAGAAACCGTGTCAATGATATAAGAAGTAAGTATCTGTCATTTAATTTAATTTATATTTTTTATTATTGCTACTAGATATTTATTAATAAAAAAATAATATAACATTTGACTAAAACCATACCACACTATTTTAATCCAAAAATTCAATAGGTGGTCTAACTCAAAATGATATGAGCGAAGATGAAACTCAATTGCATTGTTTAAAAAGGGGTAGGGGACATTCCATGCATCTTTTAGATCTCGGAAGGATATTGATTCTTCAAGTGTCTTGACTTTACACCAACATGAAAATTTAAATTATAGCATATTTTTAATAAGCTCCCCTTATAAATTGCTAAGCAGCTTCACACAATTTCGACCACGGTCATATTTTATCTGATGAAGATGAAGATGTCGACCATGATAGTTCATCATGTGATGCACTTACGTTAATTTATTTTAATGCATTTTCATAAAATTTATATCGATATTTATTTTACCACAAAAAAAAGCTACTTTCACAAACTAACATATTTGTTCAAGTATATTTAATTTAATTAAAAAATGGAATAATGGTTATTAAAATAATAATAATAATAATAATAATAATAATAATAATAACAATAATAATAATAATAATAACTCATTATGTTGCTATAAAAATTTACCTCATTTAGAATTTCATGATATAGTATTTTTTAAGTTTTATAAACCAAGCAAATTTGTGCAAAAAAAGGATGATGATGATGATGAAAGATAAACTTTTAATTATTTTTTGTTAAAACAAATATCACCTCATTAGTTTTTGTTTTTATCTGTTAGCTCATAAGTTCCAGTTATGAATATCATGTTTTGAATGTGTCTATTCTAACTATTTTGGATTGATACAATAATTCTATATCAGAATGAAATCTTTTTTTTTTTAAGTTAGTTATTTTGACCATTCCAATCTTCCAAGTTCTATTTCAAAACCTAAGGAAGATTGGTGTTAATGAAAGCAGGTACTTCTCTTTGCTCAATTGAAAAATTATAAGGTTGATCTTTTTAATGACAACAACTTCTACTTACTCCCCCCGTTCCAAAATATAGGTTGTTTTAGGTTTGTGCATATTGTTTAAGAGCTCATTAATTGATAATTTTTTTTTATTAAAATACCCATATTTAAAGTTGTGTTATATTAAGAAGAGAGAAATGTTATTATTGGTTAAGTGGATAGTGAGAGTTGTGATAGGTGAAAATTGAAGGTGGTAATTAAGAGATATAATATTAAATGAGGGTATATAAGGAAGAAATAGAAAAAAAGTGCATTGGTTTTGCAAAACAACTTATATTTTGGAATATAGTACAAATTCTAAAACAACTTACATTTTGGAACGGATGAAGTATTTTTCTGTAGATATTTTGCTATAGCCCTTGAATGGATGTTGTTTGTTGTGGTACATGTGTTCTTCTTTTCATTTATCATTTCTTTTATTTATGCCCCCACAAAAAATCATAATGAGTTCTTTTGGTTTGTTTGTTCACCCTGTTAAAAAAACATAGAATTCCATGAAAGGTTATCCCCCAGCCCTCAATGACCCATATTGTATACCTCAGACACGGTGGTGCTTCTACCTGTAGGCTGTAGGAGTCATGTTGAGAAGGTTGTACCCATGTCAAGTCTCTATAATGGCCAAATGGTATATGATGGCTGCAATAGAGGATCTCATATCATAACATTCAATGTAGTAACCAAGAAGCGTTGGACTTCTTTCCTCTGCACCCCACTGAAATTTTGGAAGAAAAAACAACAAGAGACAAAGGTTCAGTTTCTGAGAATAGTTCCAAGTATTCTTTATTCTTATTTTTTTTAATTCTTCTACCTTTATGATAAATTTAAATTTGATGATTTTTGGAGAGCATGTAGTGTTCATTTGATTTTTCCATTTTAAAACTCATGAAGGTTGTTAAGTTTTGTTAGGACATCGCAAAACAAAAAAAAATTTGTAAATATTTATATAAAAACTAAATTAAATTATTCAATATTTAGAAAACAACCACAAAGAAATATAAATATTACGCTTCTTAAAAAAGTCAAACGCATTTATCGCAAAACTAAAAAAAATTCAAATTTTTATTTTCTTATACTTAAGTAAAATTAATTTTATTTTGTTAATTTAGAAACTCTATTTTAATAATCATAACAAAATAATATAAATTTTAAAAAATTTCATCCTATACACAAAAAGACACGGGTCAAAAACTTATCTACAAAATAGTTTTGATACATTAACAAATTAAATAATTTTTTACCCGTTAACTAATATTAGATCTAAATTAAATTTTTAATGAATTTTGGTCATTCTGTAGATATAAAAAAGAAGAAGTTTTCGCAACCTTGAGGATAAAATAATAATTTAACAATTTTTATACTACATTGAAAATTTGACTATAATTATTTTGGTAAAAATGCAAATTATTCTCCCATATTCAATCACAACCGTTCATTTCATAGGAATCTCATTGTCCTTTTGCATTCCCTAATCTATTCACTAAGCTTAATTGTAAAAATCAATGCATTCACATAGGGGTCCTAAGAATCTTTGAAGAGACCTTCAATATTCTTCAGTTTTTTTAGACTTTCAATATTTTTTAGTTCTTTTAAACCTTCAATCTTATGTACAACTTAAATTATAGGTATACATACCTCTTTGTCCATATTTTTTTTACCGGTTTTCTTATATGATTTCATAGATTTGTTGGTCCATTGATTTGTATGCGTTTCACTATGAATTTTCTTTTTTTGCAATTATTATATGCCTTTGTTCTTTTTGGATTCTTAACCTTTTATACACTTTTTAGTATTCTAAAACCATCACAAATGTAGGTGTCCAATAGTGGATTATATTGTTTTTATGTCCACCAATATTTTTTATTCGGATTCTTTCCTTTCTTTTTGGTACATAGGAAAGATAAATTGCACCCTCTCGGGATCGATCTCTAGACCTTCTTCTCCCCTACCCATATGCCCCCCAGCTCTTACCACTTGAGCTATCATTAGAGACTCAGTTTCTTTCCTTAAATGTTAATCACTTCGCATATTATAAAAAAAACTTCACATTTTCTTTTTTAAAACTCTTCACATTTTCAAACGTTAAGTTGATTAATTATTGTATGAAAGACATAAAGAACATGAAAAATAAGATGGTTTTATATTGTAAATCACCCCAATTTAATTACTGTGATCAAAACAATATCATGATTATGTAGTCATAAATATCTAATTAAAGAGTTATCTTTGTAACTTATATCCTACTTATTTGCTTTATCGTCAATTAAGGTTTGTAACTGATATCCTACTTTATTTGCCTCATATATTATAAATGACCCAATTTCTTCTTCTTCTTCTTTTTTTTTAAAAATTAATTTCTACTACATTTATGAGGTTCATTTTGACAATAAAATTCATTCAAATATTCAGATCGTAAATGAGATATTACTCAACTTAATATTCATATGTTTTTTCGTTGATTTCAAATACTCTCATTGGGACACAATACTGTTTGAGTTGACAACATTAATATCATGATGGTGTTAGGGCAAAAAATATGTTTAGAACTATGAGGGATCATCACATCATCACATTGGGGTAAACAACAAACACAAGTGTGTTGAACACCTCATATTTCACCTAAAACCTCAAAACGTTAGGTGTATGAATCATCTTACTTATAAACAGCTCAAAATTGTCATTTTATTTCTATGTTAGACTTTTTTTTTACAGAAAGTTGGAGCTTTCATTAATGAGAAATACTCAAATCAGAGGTTAATATGCCTACTAAACCAGTAGGATACTCCTCTAATCCAACAAAATAATAGTTTGTCAAACTTACTCACACTTGATAGACTTACTCACACTTGATAGTGACTTTTATAATTATTTGAATAAACAAAATAAAATTAACACAAGTTTTTAAAAATTACAAACGACAAACAAAAATGAACATCCCCCGTGCATCGTGTTAGATCAAGATTTGGTCATGTGGTACAACTCTATGTTTTGATGATAACAAGTATTTATTTGTGGATGAACAACTATGATACTCTAATGTTTGTCTTGAGTGTTTTGACAAACAGGTTCTGATTCTGACACCAGAAGATATATTCGTCAGAAGTTCAGAAGATCAGAGGATCTGAAGATCAGAAGATCTGAGGATCAGAGGATCTGAAGATCAGAGGATCTGAAGATCAGAGGATCAGAAGATCAGAGGATCAGAAGATCTGAGGATCAGAAGATCTGAAGACCAGAAGCTCTGAGGGACCAGAGGCTCTGAAGGTTCAGAAGCTCTGAAGGTCCAGAAGCAGAAGTTACGAAGGTCAGAGGATCCAAGCATCCCTCTGACTCTGATCACCAAGCTTCACAAGTTCCAACACGAAGCATAACTCTGATCAGAGGTCAATGGTTAAAGGCAAAGGTCTCTATCGAGAAGTACAAGAGCAGTGTACTATTCTGAAATGCCTACCTACCAAGGTTCAGCCACAGCAGGTTCTGGAAGTTCCAGAAATGCCCTCCAACGGTCATATTCTCTCAACAGAAATATCCTTTGCACCTTGGACTATAAAAGGCTGAAGAAAAGAAGAAAGACTGAGAGTGAGAGAAATCAAGAGCTGCAATACAAGAAAAGATTCAAGCCTCTACTTTCTTCATCTGTTCTTATTTAGTTTACACTCAGCTTATTTAGAAGCAAACCTTTGTAAACACCAACCTCAAACAGTTGTTTGATTTTCCTTAAGGGACCGGGTAGGTCAGTATCCTTAAGAAGACTAAGAGAGTGAATCTTAGTGGTGATTCCTTTAGGAGATCAAGGTTGATCGGATCCTAGAGAAGACTAAGAGAGTGAATCTTAGTGATAGCTAAGTCAGTGTATTGTTAGTCACTTGTAGGTTTCAAGTGCAGTTGTAACAATTATCTGATTAGTGGATTGCCTTCATTCTAAGAAGGAAGAAATCACCTTAACGGGTGGACTGGATTAGCTTGAGGGATTTATCAAGTGAACCAGGATAAAATACTTGTGTGCTTTTCTCTTCTCTCTATCTTTATCCGCTGCACCATCTATCTTAGAGAAACCGAAAAGATTTACTTTAAATCTTAAGGGGAAAGTTTTTATATTGAAAACGCTATTCAACCCCCCCCTTCTAGTCGTTTTTCACACCTTCAATTGGTATCAGAGCGCAAGTTCTGATTACCACACTTAACAGTGTTCAGTAGATCCGGGCCAGTGTGAAAAACTCATGGATTCCACCACTACTACAAGCAAATATCAATACAGTGCAAGACCACCTATCTTTGATGGTCAGAGATTTGATTTCTGGAAAGACAGAATCAAAAGCTTCTTTCTTGGCTTTGATCCTGATCTTTGGGATTTTGTTGTTGATGGCTACACCCCTCCTGTCGATGAACATGGTGTAAAGATCCCAAGGAAGAAGATGAGTGAAGATCAAAAGAAGGAATTCAGAGATCATCACAGATCAAGATCTATTCTGCAAAGTGCCATTTCATATGAAGAATATGAGAAAATTACTGATCGTGATTCCGCCAAGGGCATCTTTGAATCCTTGCAGATGTCTCATGAAGGAAACAAGAAAGTGAAAGAGACAAAAGCGTTGTCTCTAATCAAGCAGTATGAATCCTTCCAAATGGAACCTGACGAATCCATTAAGGATATGTTTTCCAGATTTCAGTTGCTCGTAGCTGGAATAAGACCCCTCAGCAACAGCTACACCACTGCGGATCATGTCATGAGGATCCTTAGAGGTCTTCCTGAAAGCTGGATGCCTTTGATAACTTCCTTGGAGCTAACTAGAGATGTTGAGCAGATGAGTTTGGAAGAACTCATAAGCATACTGAAGTGTCATGAATTAAAGCGTGCTGAACATCAAGATCACAAGAAGAAGTCTATTGCCTTGAAATCCAAATCTGAAAAGACTAAGACTCTCCAAGCTGGAACAGAAGAATCCGAAGAAGCATCAGAAGATTCTGATGAAGATGAGCTGACTCTGATATCCAGAAAGTTCAACTGCATCTGGAAGCACAGGCAGAGCAAATACAAAGGTTCATCAAAGGACGAAAAGTCAAAGAAGCATTTCAAACCAAAGAAAAGTCTGATGGTGACTTTTGATGAATCAGAATCAGAGGATGTTGACTCTGATGGTAAAGTCCAAGGACTCGTGGCTATTGTCAAAGACAAAGGAGCAGAGTCAAAGGAAGCTGTTGACTCTGACTCAGAATTAGAAGGAGATCCAGACTCTGACGATGAAAATGAGGTATTTGATTCTTTCTCAACTTCTGAACTTAAAGATGCTTTGTCTGAAATTATGGATAAATATAACTCTCTCTTGACTAAGCATAAAAGGTTGAAAAAGAATTTCTCTGCTGCCTCTGAAACTTCTTCTGAACATGAGAAAATCATATCTGATTTGAAAAATGATAACCATGCTTTAGTTAATTCTAACTCTGTGCTTAAGAATCAAATTGCTAAGTTAGAAGAAGTTATTGCCTGCGATGCCTCTGATAGTAAGCATGAATCTAAGTATGAAAAATCTTTTCAAAGATTCCTAGCTAAAAGCGTAGATAGAAGCTTAATGGCTTCTATGATCTATGGCGTAAGCAGAAATGGAATGCATGGCATTGGCTATTCTAAACCAATTAGAAATGAGCCCTCTGTGCCTAAAGCTAAATCTTTGTATGAATGCTTTGTTCCCTCTAGTACCATATTGCCTGACCCTGTACCTGCTGAAGCTGCTAAACCTCCTCTTATAAAAGGAACTTTCTCTATGTCAAAATATCATGCTAAAATTCCTTTATATTATCCTGTTGAAAGACCCAAAGTTGTCAGAACTTCTGGGCTAACTAACAAGAAAGGACCCAGAAAGTGGGTACCTAGGGATAAGATTATATATGTTGCAGATATCTTCAATAGGTCCATCGAAACTCCAACCGTGGAACCTGGACAGTGGATGCAAGCAACACATGACGGGAGAAAGGCATATGTCCCAAGATCCAAAACTTGAACCTGAAGGTGAAGTTGATCTTGGAGGCATCAGTAGAGCAAGATTTGGTCAAGGAATCATTGGTTTTTGATATGAACCCCTCTGTTGATATTCTGAACGCTATTCATGTTAGAATTAATGATAAGCTTGACTCTGACAAGTCAAAGCTAGCTGAAAAAGCTTGCAGAGATGAGCATGACCGTTTCAGAAAGAAACAAAGACTCAGAACTTGACGAACCAGAAGCAACAACATCAGAAGATGCTACTACAACTTCTGACTTGCGTCATCAGAAGAAGAGTAGGTTCCTAGCTTCTCATTCTGAAGTATCTGAAGATGAAATTTTGTCCAGAACGGAGATGTCACCAGAACCACACTTCTGCTCTCATCAGAAGATATGCTAATCAGAAGCCAAGTATCCCTTGGTATTACTTCTGAGGGGGAGTATTTCGTCTTTTACTCTTACTATTTTTTTTCCACCTTCATTCTTTTTGCTTATGACAAAAAGGGGGAGAACTTATAGTATCTTGACAACTCAACTCCTACATCATTTAGCTCAGAATCTAGACTTTACTAACGTTGATATTAAGTATTAGATTCAGGGGGAGCTTAGCTCAGAATCAAGCACGAGACTTGGATTCAGAAGGAGCAAGATAAACTATACACATCAGGATAAGTTTTAACTCTGATACCTTATACTCTGAGTGTATTCAGTTTATTTGTTTAGAGTTGTTCATCAAAATACATGGTTTTGTCATCATCAAAAAGGGGGAGATTGTTAGATCAAGATTTGGTCATGTGGTACAACTCTATGTTTTGATGATAACAAGTATTTATTTGTGGATGAACAACTATGATACTCTAATGTTTGTCTTGAGTGTTTTGACAAACAGGTTCTGATTCTGACACCAGAAGATATATTCGTCAGAAGTTCAGAAGATCAGAGGATCTGAAGATCAGAAGATCTGAGGATCAGAGGATCTGAAGATCAGAGGATCTGAAGATCAGAGGATCAGAAGATCAGAGGATCAGAAGATCTGAGGATCAGAAGATCTGAAGACCAGAAGCTCTGAGGGACCAGAGGCTCTGAAGGTTCAGAAGCTCTGAAGGTCCAGAAGCAGAAGTTACGAAGGTCAGAGGATCCAAGCATCCCTCTGACTCTGATCACCAAGCTTCACAAGTTCCAACACGAAGCATAACTCTGATCAGAGGTCAATGGTTAAAGGCAAAGGTCTCTATCGAGAAGTACAAGAGCAGTGTACTATTCTGAAATGCCTACCTACCAAGGTTCAGCCACAGCAGGTTCTGGAAGTTCCAGAAATGCCCTCCAACGGTCATATTCTCTCAACAGAAATATCCTTTGCACCTTGGACTATAAAAGGCTGAAGAAAAGAAGAAAGACTGAGAGTGAGAGAAATCAAGAGCTGCAATACAAGAAAAGATTCAAGCCTCTACTTTCTTCATCTGTTCTTATTTAGTTTACACTCAGCTTATTTAGAAGCAAACCTTTGTAAACACCAACCTCAAACAGTTGTTTGATTTTCCTTAAGGGACCGGGTAGGTCAGTATCCTTAAGAAGACTAAGAGAGTGAATCTTAGTGGTGATTCCTTTAGGAGATCAAGGTTGATCGGATCCTAGAGAAGACTAAGAGAGTGAATCTTAGTGATAGCTAAGTCAGTGTATTGTTAGTCACTTGTAGGTTTCAAGTGCAGTTGTAACAATTATCTGATTAGTGGATTGCCTTCATTCTAAGAAGGAAGAAATCACCTTAACGGGTGGACTGGATTAGCTTGAGGGATTTATCAAGTGAACCAGGATAAAATACTTGTGTGCTTTTCTCTTCTCTCTATCTTTATCCGCTGCACCATCTATCTTAGAGAAACCGAAAAGATTTACTTTAAATCTTAAGGGGAAAGTTTTTATATTGAAAACGCTATTCAACCCCCCCCTTCTAGTCGTTTTTCACACCTTCACATCGCACGGGTAAAAAATACTAGTATAAATATATTAGAAAGTTATGATATTTAATGTAAAGGTAAAATGTGTTTTTAGTTATATAAAAGAGCTAATATTTAGTTTTAGCCATATTAAAAAAGTTTTAAAGTCATGCATCAAATCCATTTTTGACATGTACGATTTTGATTCTCACTTTTTGCAACATACTCTCATTTTTGTTTTGAATATTTGAATTCTCATCTAGGTTAGAAGTTAGGGTTAGATGAAGAGTTTATGAGTCAGGCCAATATGTATACTTGTTCAACACTCCCGATCTAATACTATAAACTAGTTTAAGACTCGTGCCTCCCATGGGGTTATTATATACTTGAGGCTATCTTAATTATGCGTTTTCATTCTAAACATGTTAAATAACCTCTATAAAAATTTAAAACCTCAAGTTTTATTCGAATTTTGAACCTTATAAATGGTTGATGCTAGTTAAAATTTACTTCAACATAAAAAAAAATTAAGAAATTTTGAAATTTAATTACTCTAATTGTAAAACTTGAGTTTTACAGCTTTATTTGATTTGAACCTTCTTATCTCTCGCGACTAGATTGCTGGGATGTTCGTATCTAGCATGTGTTTTGTGAAGCTCATGCGCCCATGGATTTCCTTGCAGGGCATGGAGCTGATTTGCAATGTGCGGTGATGGCTTTGGACTCTCCCCATCCCCTAGTCTTGCTTCTTTTGACACGTGATTTGTTAGCTCTTTAGTTCTGTTGTCTTGCTCTATTCTGTTACAATGACTATGTTTGACATGTCATTTCAGCTAGTTTAAAGCTTACATGACTAGCTTAAAATTTCTACAAAAGTGTTTGGCAAATGAGATTATTTCAGTAACTTATAACTTTTTTAATTAGGTAGCTTATAGCTTAAAGTTTAAAGTGATTATTCTCATTTTTATCTTTATCATTTTAATGAAATTCTATCATTACCCTTTCTATATTTATAAAAACGCTAAACTCTAATTATTTTTATTTTGAAATAATTGTTAATATAAATTTAAAATAATATTTTGTTAATTTAGACAAATATAAACCTACTTTATTAAATTAAAATATAAATTTATTTATTTTATACTATTTAAATTAATAAAAATATAAAAAAAATTACAAATTAATATTATATTTTTTAGATGATAAATAATTTAAATTGAATTAAAATATTTAAAGTAATGTTGAATGCAAAAATGATGCCATTTTATGTCATTTTATCATTTCAGCTTGTTTAACAACTAATTTTACCAAACACTTGAAGGTGTGAAAAACGACTAGAAGGGGGGGTTGAATAGCGTTTTCAATATAAAAACTTTCCCCTTAAGATTTAAAGTAAATCTTTTCGGTTTCTCTAAGATAGATGGTGCAGCGGATAAAGATAGAGAGAAGAGAAAAGCACACAAGTATTTTATCCTGGTTCACTTGATAAATCCCTCAAGCTAATCCAGTCCACCCGTTAAGGTGATTTCTTCCTTCTTAGAATGAAGGCAATCCACTAATCAGATAATTGTTACAACTGCACTTGAAACCTACAAGTGACTAACAATACACTGACTTAGCTCACACTAAGATTCACTCTCTTAGTCTTCTCTAGGATCCGATCAACCTTGATCTCCTAAAGGAATCACCACTAAGATTCACTCTCTTAGTCTTCTTAAGGATACTGACCTACCCGGTCCCTTAAGGAAAATCAAACAACTGTTTGAGGTTGGTGTTTACAAAGGTTTGCTTCTAAATAAGCTGAGTGTAAACTAAATAAGAATAGATGAAGAAAGTAGAGGCTTGAATCTTTTCTTGTATTGCAGCTCTTGATCTCTCTCTCTTAGCTTTCTTCTTTTTCTTCAGCCTTTTATAGTCCAAGGTGCAAAGGATATTTCTGTTGAGAGAATATGACCGTTGGAGGGCATTTCTGGAACTTCCAGAACTTGCTGTGGCTGAACCTTGGTAGGTAGGCTTTTTAGAATAGTACACTGCTCTTGTACTTCTTGATAGAGACATTTGCCTTTAACCATTGACTTCTGATCAGAGGAATGCTTCGTGTTGGAACTTGTGAAGCTTGGTGATCAGAGTCAGAGGGATGCTTGGATCCTCTGACCTTCGTAACTTCTGCTTCTGGACCTTCAGAGCTTCTGGTCTTCAGATCTTCTGATCCTCAGATCTTCTGATCCTCTGATCTTCTGATCCTCTGATCCTCAGATCCTCTGATCTTCAGATCTTCTGATCTTCAGAACTTCTGACGAATATATCTTCTGGTGTCAGAATCAGAACCTGTTTGTCAAAACACTCAAGACAAACATTAGAGTATCATAGTTGTTCATCCACAAATAAATACTTGTTATCATCAAAACATAGAGTTGTACCACATGACCAAATCTTGATCTTACAATCTCCCCCTTTTTGATGATGACAAAACCATGTATTTTGATGAACAACTCTAAACAAATAAACTGAATACACTCAGAGTATAAGGTATCAGAGTTAAAACTTATCCTGATGTGTATAGTTTTTCTTGCTCCTTCTGAATCCAAGACTCGTGCTTGATTCTGAGCTAAGCTCCCTCTGAATCTAGTACTTAATATCAACGTTAGTAATATCTAGATTCTGAGCTAAATAATATAGGAGTTGTCAAGATACTATAAGTTCTCCCCCTTTTTGTCATAAGCAAAAAGAATGAAGGTGGAAAAAAAATAGTAAGAGCATAAGACGAAATACTCCCCCTCAGAAGGAATACCAAGGGATACTTGGCTGCTGATTAGTGTATCTTCTGATGAGAGCAGAAGTGTGGTTCTGGTGACATCTCCGTTCTGGACAAAATTTCATCTTCAGATACTTCAGAATGAGAAGCTAGGAACCTACTCTTCTTCTGATGACGCAAGTCAGAAGTTGTAGTAGCATCTTCTGATGTTGTTGCTTCTGGTTCGACAAGTTCTGAGTCTTTGTTTCTTTCTGAAACGGTCATGCTCATCTCTGCAAGCTTTTTCAGCTAGCTTTGACTTGACCAAATCTTACTCTACTGATGCCTCCAAGATCAACTTCACCTTCAGGTTCAAGTTTTGGATCTTGGGACATATGCCTTTCTCCCGTCATGTGTTGCCTGCATCCACTGTCCAGGTTCCATGGTTGGAGTTTCGATGGACCTATTGAAGATATCTGCAACATATATAATCTTATCCCTAGGTACCCACTTTCTGGGTCCTTTCTTGTTAGTTAGCCCAGAAGTTCTGACAACTTTGGGTCTTTCAACAGGATAATATAAAGGAATTTGAGCATGATATTTTGACATTGAGAAAGTTCCTTTCTTAAGAGATGATGCAGCAACTTCAGAAGGTTTAGAATAGAAAATGCCATATATTCCATTTCTGCTTACGCCATAGATCATTGAAGCCATTAAGCTTCTGTCTACGCTTTTAGCCAGGAATCTTTGAAAAGATTTTTCATACTTAGATTCATTCTTACTATCAGAGGCATCACATGCACCTACTTCTTCTAACTTAGCAATCTGGTTCTTAAGCACTGAGTTAGAATTTACCAAAGCATGATTATCATTTTTCAAATCAGAAATAATTTTCTCATGTTCAGAAGGAGTCTTGGAAACAACAGATAAGTCCTTTTTCAACTTTTTATGCTTAGACAATAAAGAGTTATACTTATCCATGATATCAGACAAAGCATGTTTCAGTTCAGAGGTTGAGAAAGAAGCGAATACCTCATTTTCATCGTCTGAGGTAGGATCTCCTTCTGATTCTGAGTCAGAGTCAACAGCTTCCTTTGACTCTACTCCTTTGTCTTTGACAATAGCCATGAGTCCTTGAACTTCACCATCAGAGTCAACATCCTCTGACTCTGATTCATCAAAAGTCACCATCAGACTTTTCTTTGGTTTGAAATGCTTCTTTGACTTTTTGTCCTTTGATGAGCCTTTGTATTTGTTCTGCCTGTGCTTCCAGATGCAGTTGAGCTTTCTGGATATCAGAGTCAGCTCATTTTCATCAGAATATTCTGATGCTTCTTCAGATTCTTCTGCTTCTGCTTGGATAGCCTTAGCCTTTTCAGATTTGGATTTTAAGGCTATAGACTTCTTCTTCTGATCCTGATGTTCAGCACGCTTTAGTTCATGACACTTCATTATGCTTATGAGTTCTTCCAAACTCATCTGCTCAACATCTCTAGTTAACTCCAAGGAAGTTATCAAAGGCATCCAGCTTTTAGGAAGACCTCTAAGGATCCTCATGACATGATCCGCAGTGGTGTAGCTATTGTTGAGGGGTCTTATTCCAGCAATAATCAACTGGAATCTGGAGAACATATCTTCAATGGATTCGTCAGGTTCCATTTGGAAGAGTTCATATTTCTGGATCAAGGACAGCGCCTTTGATTCTTTCACCTTCTTGTTTCCTTCATGAGACATCTTCAAGGATTCAAAGATGCCCTTGGCGGAATCACGATCAGTAATTTTCTCATATTCTTCATATGAAATGGCACTTTGCAGAATAGCTCTTGATCGGTGATGATCTCTGAACTCCTTCTTTTGATCTTCACTCATCTTCTTCCTTGGGATCTTTACACCATGTACATCAACAGGAGGGGTGTAGCCATCAACAACAAAATCCCAAAGATCAGGATCAAAGCCAAGAAAGAAGCTTTTGATTCTGTCTTTCCAGAAATCAAATCTCTGACCATCAAAGATAGGTGGTCTTGCACTGTATTGATATTTGCTTGTAGTAGTGGTGGAATCCATGAGTTTTTCACACTGGCCCGGATCTACTGAACACTGTTAAGTGTGGTAATCAGAACTTGCGCTCTGATACCAATTGAAGGTGTGAAAAACGACTAGAAGGGGGGGGGGGGTTGAATAGCGTTTTCAATATAAAGACTTTCCCCTTAAGATTTAAAGTAAATCTTTTCGGTTTCTCTAAGATAGATGGTGCAGCGGATAAAGATAGAGAGAAGAGAAAAGCACACAAGTATTTTATCCTGGTTCACTTGATAAATCCCTCAAGCTAATCCAGTCCACCCGTTAAGGTGATTTCTTCCTTCTTAGAATGAAGGCAATCCACTAATCAGATAATTGTTACAACTGCACTTGAAACCTACAAGTGACTAACAATACACTGACTTAGCTCACACTAAGATTCACTCTCTTAGTCTTCTCTAGGATCCGATCAACCTTGATCTCCTAAAGGAATCACCACTAAGATTCACTCTCTTAGTCTTCTTAAGGATACTGACCTACCCGGTCCCTTAAGGAAAATCAAACAACTATTTGAGGTTGGTGTTTACAAAGGTTTGCTTCTAAATAAGCTGAGTGTAAACTAAATAAGAATAGATGAAGAAAGTAGAGGCTTGAATCTTTTCTTGTATTGCAGCTCTTGATCTCTCTCTCTTAGCTTTCTTCTTTTTCTTCAGCCTTTTATAGTCCAAGGTGCAAAGGATATTTCTGTTGAGAGAATATGACCGTTGGAGGGCATTTCTGGAACTTCCAGAACCTGCTGTGGCTGAACCTTGGTAGGTAGGCTTTTCAGAATAGTACACTGCTCTTGTACTTCTTGATAGAGACATTTGCCTTTAACCATTGACTTCTGATCAGAGGAATGCTTCGTGTTGGAACTTGTGAAGCTTGGTGATCAGAGTCAGAGGGATGCTTGGATCCTCTGACCTTCGTAACTTCTGCTTCTGGACCTTCAGAGCTTCTGGTCTTCAGATCTTCTGATCCTCAGATCTTCTGATCCTCTGATCTTCTGATCCTCTGATCCTCAGATCCTCTGATCTTCAGATCTTCTGATCTTCAGAACTTCTGACGAATATATCTTCTGGTGTCAGAATCAGAACCTGTTTGTCAAAACACTCAAGACAAACATTAGAGTATCATAGTTGTTCATCCACAAATAAATACTTGTTATCATCAAAACATAGAGTTGTACCACATGACCAAATCTTGATCTTACAACACTTTTTACTACTAGGTAGCTTTTCAGCTATCAGTTTTCATCTAGCTTATTATAAGCTTTCAACTTTCAGCTTTCAGCATGCCAAACATAGCCAATATGTTCCATTCAATTCTACCACGTTCTATTCTATCAACAAACACTATCAACCACCGAGTTTCATCGCATCACATTACATTACCTATCACATTTTTAACTCGTTTTTCTTTTCCTATCACTCTTAAGTACACGGAGGTTTCTGCCCTTTTTATTCCTTAGTTTTATGCGTAGTATGAATACTCTAATTTAATTTGATCACTATATACATTCTTTGCCGTCTTGATTACCACCCACCCATTTACCAAAAATTATTAAAAAAATGAAAGGAACTGCTCTTTCTTTTTGTGTCACAATTTTCTCCAGGCCAATAATAAGATCGAAATATGATTCATTCATACATATCTACTAGATATTATAACCGTGCGTTGCACGGGTTTACTTACAATACTTTTTAACATCATGTAAAAATTATTATAATTTAACTAAGTAAAAATAATTTTTTTATTATAAATATAAAAAATTTGTATTAAGTCATTTCAATAAATATTATTATGGTTCTTTTTGTATAAATAATTAATATTACTCAAATTTAATTGTTAGCATAGAAATGATTTTAACAATTAAAAATTTTATTTATTTAATAATATGAAAAAGTATAAGTTAATTTGAAATATTTAAATTACGTAAAAGAATGTTAAGTAATAAGTGTTTAGTGTCATGAAATAAGTTTTAATATAATTTTTTTTTTACTTTTTACCTGGAAAGTCATTTGTTGTGGCATGTCAAGACCAAAAAGAATAAATTAGTTTTAACTTTTTGAATTATAATAAGTGATAACTTAAATAGCATTTTGACAAAAAAAATAGTCGAAAATATTATCTTGTGAATTTAAATTTTATCAACTTATTTGGTTTGCGAATTTTTTCTCACCGCCGATAGTCATGAGACTAATCCTTTGAGGCTCTACGATCACGTTAAGTGGATAGGTCAGACCTCACACAACAAACATTTATTCAACTTTGACCATTATTATTTTTCTCTATTATGCTTCCTCGAGTACTTCTTACTACTATATCATAGATCAAAAAATATATTTAAACATTTTACAATAATGCACATATATGTTATAGTTAATATTAAATACCTTTTAGCGGCATTTTTCAATTTTAAAATATTTTATCCATATTATTTATTATTAAATATTTTTAATTTTTAATATTTTTCACATGCAAAATTTAAGGTAATTTCAGTGTTTTTTTTAGTCAAGATGATGAATGTTGTTATTAAATGTAAGTAGTTAAATATTTTTTGACAATATAATTTTTTTAGTTTTTTTTTTAATATATTATTACAAAGGTATGAGAGTTTTATGGTTTAATATATTTAATGTAAAACTCAAGTCTCCTTTACATATAAATAGTTTTTTAATTTTAAAACTATTTTATCTAAACTATTTTATAATAAATATTATGTCCTTATTGAATTTAATTTTTAATATTTGTGAAATACATAACTCAACTAAATTTTAAATGTTGTTATTTAATTTAATGTAAGTTTTTTTAGAGAAAAAAGATATTTGTAAGTAGTTGAATAGTTTCTTACAATATAATTTTTTCAATTTTAATTTATTATTTTTTAATATATTTATTACAATTTTTTGTGTTGTATGGTTGCTTTTAATACAATGCAACACTTGAGTTTTGCTTATGTATTTAATGCTAAAACTCAAGTGTGCTTTACATATATATATATATAGATTTCATTTTCACTTTATTTTTCATTTATCTCTCTTTTCTTTTAATCATATCATTAATGACATATCATTTCTTCGTATTTCTTTCCTTTATCTTCTCTTAGCTTTTTTTACTAAAATCATTGCACAATAGGACCCTTTTTTCCAGAAAGACGAGTCGGAGTCAGCAACTGAACAAGCACTATCACTTTCGCAAGTCTTCGCGGTTCTGTAGTCAAGTCTTCTCTCAAGCTTGGAAATTTTTGGCTTACCTTGTTTGACCCGTTCCAATTTCCAAATTCTTTCTCATGTTCACACCAGAAACAGTAAGCATATCTCAAAGGTAGCTTCTTTCTTCTCTCCTCCTCTCTGAAATTTTCAAACTTTATATTCATAGTCTTCATATTCTGCACCTTACTCAGTTCATGTTCTTTTTTTTTTGGCTTTCCTTCTCAGCAGTGCGAAGTTTCCTGTGAGCTTCATGCGTTTTCCTGCGTTGGGTTGTTCAAAAACCCAGGTGGGTATTTGAGCACTTCTTTAAAAACCATTGTTTTCAATTCATATCTGAGTTAGCTTTATTGGGTTTCTCAAAGTTTTGATTTTTTTCTTTTCCTTCTTTCAAGAAGTCATACTTTGTTGGGGGGGTGAGAATTTTGGTCTAAAGTAAAGGATCTTTCTTTGCCTTTGTTTGTATCTCTTTGGATGGTTGACTTGGTTTGTGAGCTGAACTATGTTTATGCTGTTTTGTTTTTCTTTTCAGTGTTTCTCAGGGTTTGTTCTGAGGAGGATTATGGTGCTATGGAGTTTATTATTATAGTTTGTGCTGTGCCTTGAATTGGATACCAATTTCAGTGAGGTGTCTGGATTACTTCTTCTTGGATTGTGTTAGAATCTTGGTGAAGATGGTTGTTCTAAGTAGCCGGATTTTCAGTTCTCATATTTTTGTTAACTTCATGCTGCTGATTAGTATCGGGACAACCTATGGGACTGAAACTGACATCTTGTGCTTGAGAAACATAAAAAATTCCCTTCAAGACCCCAATAATTATTTGCAATCATCTTGGAATTTCAACAACAATACTGAAGGGTTTATCTGTAGATTTAATGGGGTTGAATGTTGGCACCCTGATGAGAACAGGGTTTTGAACCTCAAACTGTCCAATATGGGACTCAAGGGCCAGTTTCCTCGTGGCATTGTAAATTGCTCAAGCTTAACAGGCTTAGATCTTTCGAATAATGGTCTTTCTGGAACCATTCCAGTAGATATAAACACTCTTGTACCATTTGTGACAGCTTTTGATCTATCTTCAAATGAATTGTCTGGGAATATACCTGTCAATCTTGCAAATTGTACCTATCTTAATACCCTGAAACTCGACCAGAATCGACTCACAGGTCAAATTCCTGCACAATTGGGCCTTCTTCAACGACTCAAGACATTTTCAGTAGCTAAGAATCTTTTGACGGGACCAGTTCCGAACTTTCCCAGTGGCAAAGTTGACGTAAGCTATGGAAATAATCAAGGCCTGTGTGGAGGTTCATTGGGGAGTTGCCAGGACAGTGGTTCCTCCAAGAGTAACACTGCAGTTATAGCTGGAGCAGCTGTTGGTGGGGTGACTCTTGCAGCATTAGGATTGGGTGTTGCAATGTTCTTCTACGTGCGCCGTGTTTCGTACAGGAAGAAGGAAGTGGACCCTGAAGGCAACAGATGGGCAAGAAGTCTAAAAGGAACTAAAGCAATTAAGGCAAGTTGTGCTGATGACTTATACTGCGCGTATATGATTACTATTAGAGAGCTTTTCATTTTTCTTCTGAGATCCATTTGGTTTTTATACTTTTAGTAAAAACTAGTTTATTTGAAACATTTCCTTTTTTATACTTTCAACTAGAGGGCATGCCTTGGCGCAACAATAAGGTTGCTGCCTGGTGACTTTGCGGTCAGAAGTTCGAGCCGTGGAACCAGCCTCTTGCAAAAAATGCAAGGTACGGTTGGCTACATTAGATTCACAAGGTGGATCCAGCCCCTCCCTAGACCTTGCTCATATTAGGAGCTTTATAGCATTAGGTTTGCCCTAATTTTGTATTTTCTTACTTTCAATTGAAGCATTTTCTTAATAACTATTATATTTGCTTGATATTGTTCTTTATAGTAATTGGGAGAACTTTTTGTGCATACTGCTACACCAAACACATTGAAGTAATATATTTTCTAAATGAAACTGAGATTGTATTCATTTTCAATGTCAAAGTTAGAAAATATAGAATATACTTGCTGCAAAGTTATTTTGTGTAAAACTTTCAGATCTGTTGTAGTTCAAATGATTTTACATACTATTGAACTCTTGTGAGAATATTATGCATGAGCCTAACAATACTGAATTGGACATCAGGTTTCTATGTTTGAGGGATCAATTTCAAAAATGAAATTGAGTGATCTCATGAAGGCTACTAACAGCTTCAGCAACAACAATATCATTGGGTCAGGAAGAACAGGAACTTTTTACAAAGCTTCTCTTGTTGATGGCCCAACACTCATGGTTAAGAGATTGCAGGAATCTCAGCACTCTGAGAAAGAATTTATGTCTGAGATGCAAACATTGGGGACTATCAAACATCGTAACCTGGTTCCTCTTTTAGGTTTTTGCATGGCCAAAAAGGAGAGGCTGTTGGTCTATAAAAACATGCCGAATGGCAACCTCCATGATCAACTACATCCCGCTGCTGGTGAGTGCACCCTTGATTGGCCTTTGAGACTGAAAATTGCAATTGGAGCAGCCAAAGGATTAGCGTGGCTTCACCATAGCTGCAATCCCCGTATTATCCACCGAAACATAAGCACCAAGTGCATCTTGTTGGATGCAGATTTTGAGCCCAAAATTTCTGATTTTGGCCTTGCCAGATTGATGAACCCAGTCGATACTCATTTGAGTACTTTTGTCAACGGTGAGTTTGGGGATTTAGGTTATGTTGCTCCCGAGTATGCAAAAACTCTGGTAGCGACACCTAAGGGGGATGTTTTTAGCTTTGGAACCATACTTCTTGAGTTGGTAACGGGTGAAAGACCTACAACTGTGTCTAAAGCTCCAGAAACTTTTAAAGGAAATCTCGTAGATTGGATTACAGAGCTCTCAAGCAACTCACAACTCCATGATGCCATTGATGAATCACTAGTCGGCAAGGGTGTTGATAATGAGCTTTTCCAAGTTTTGAAGGTTTCATGCAACTGTGTTTTATCAATTCCAAAGGAGAGGCCCACCATGTTTGAAGTATATCAGCTTTTAAGAGCTATTGGGGGTGCATACAATTTCACAACTGAGGATGAGATATTGTTACCGGAAGATATTGGTGATACTGAAAACATGGTGGAACTTATTGTTGCTCGAGAAGGAAATAACTGAAAAGGTATGCCTATAGGGTATCTGTAATCAGTTTTAATATGTAATTATCTATATCTTACTTTGTTGTCTTAAAATAAATTAGTGTTATAAATAGTTTTGAGGATCTAGATCAAGTTGTGTGCTATTATCTTTAAATATAAATGTCAATATGAGATAATCATAGATTATATATAGTTGGGTTACTTCTTTCTAATCCTGGTTTTTTTATCTGATTTGCTTGTTCTCCTCTTGTATGCTTATGTGTGGTTGAAGCTCTTTTAGTAGTTTTCATGCCTCCTCCTGCAAGTTCCATTTGAGCTTGGGGCGCGTGCACAATCTACCTTGTGCTGGAACTAAACTACTATTTAGAAGAATGAAGATGGTGATAATCGAATTCCTGACCGGTTTTGATACTTTGTTATTGCCCAATGTTCCAAAGGGTAAATACTAAATACTAGTAGTAATGAGTTCCCGAAGAGCATCTCCAATGCAAGGTTATTAGGTTATTAGTTCTTATTTCTGAGCTAAGAACTAAGAACTGATTTCTTAACCGTTAGAGGGGGAGGGGGCTGACGTGGAGTTCTTAGTTCTTAAAAATAAAATAAGAACTAGTTCTATAAGAAGTTTTACTTTTTGAGTTCTTAGTATAAAAAATTATTTTTTTCACTTTCATTCATCAACTCATTTAATTTAAATATTGAATTAACATTTAAATTTAAATCAAGATTAATCAAAATTATATGGAAATAAAAAATATTAATATAATGGTATTGTGGTACCGGATAAATAGTGCTAAGAACTAAGAACTCATGGTAGGAGCAAAATTTGCAAAGAGTTGCTTAAGCACATATGACAGTACGGCCTATATAAATAGTGTTAAGAATTAAGAACTAAAAACTAGCATTGGAGATGCTCTAAGGACACTAGTAAAGGAAACCAAAGTAGAAAGCGTTTAATGAAAAGAAAAAAGATTTACATTGGAAATACAAAAATCATGAAATGCTTACTTTTTAAAGTATAATTAAAAGCATTTAATAGCTAGGTGTCCTAAATGCTCCTTAACCAGTGTCCATGGGGCACACGTTAGCAGGACCCTGTTCCAAAAGTATAATATGATCGATTTTAAGTTCACACGTTTCCAATGAGGCAAATGTAAAATGAGCTTTTTACTTCCGTTGAATTGAAGGTGTTTTTAAATTGATCTCAACTTGAATCCAAACACATGTTGCTCATAATTTTTTCTTAATATGTAATCATTTGATTTGCTAGTTTGTTTCATTAGTAAACCACCAAGGCAAAATGACATCAAACTATAAAGGAGGGCTATCTTAATTTTTTTTTTTATTCTGGTTGCTATTTGTAATTTTATGTCATTATCTATAGTAGACATAAAGTGTACATTCGATATCTTTTGCATGGTTTCTGTGACTGACTTGCATTACTGGACACACCAAGGTAGCGTTTGGTAGACAGGTGGGAACGGAACGGAACAGGACATGTAACACCCCGATTTCGGTGGCGTCACTTTAGTAATCAAAAAGAAATTAATGCGGAAAAACGTGAATATTTTTTTTTCGATAATAGGACTAAAGACTGAAAGAAATAAACTCCCAACAGAAGATAACAGAACTAATATATAATATAAATACAGCCCCCGCTGTAAGTAGCAAACCACGTCACGAGTAAACCTCCAGTGACGGGAAGTAACAGAAGGTAACGCCCGTAGGCAAAAAGGTACAGACCAAAAGTAAAGGTTAAGTGTCCGCAACACAAACCTCAAAAATGAGAATAAGTCAGCCCAGATGGCCTAAAACAAGACCTCCTAACCCAACCAACTCTCTGTGATTCCCGTAGAGAAACCACACAAAAAGCTATAGCGGGAAACTACCCTGTTCCCAAAATAAACAATGACGGTCAGAGCTACGACTCTACTCCTACACTAATCCTATCTCGAGGAGCTCACACCAGCGCTCAGAACTACGTGCTAGCGTGATCGTCGTCCGAATCTGAATCCAGAACGACCAAGTCTATGTACACCGTCCTCAGCACTCCTTCCGTCAAGTGTCCTAAGCTGTCGACACGATTCTCCATGATCCTCCCCGAGTACGTCGCTCGATGGCTAGCGGGGTCGACCACCCACGCGCCGGAGTCATCCTGATCCATCATCTCGTATCTAGTCCCCCCGAAGGGTGGACCATCGTGAACCAGTCCGCCAAAGACATCTGACAATGGGCGTTTGTCCGCCAAAACACACACAGAAGACGCGAGGGTCAACTCCAAAGAATTACATAAGTAATACACTTCAATAGATACAGGTTAAGTGATAGCTACTTAGGCTTATAAATTAGAGATAGCATCCTAGGGTTGCATATACCACAATGAATATAAACGACAGTAATAACAAATAGCATGCATCAAATAGTATTAACAATTATCAATCACACTCAGCAACTAAGTCAGTATGCATGTTGCATGAAATGCAATGCTGGTTAACAAGATGCAGTTCCGGAACGGATGGGCATCAACGAGTCAATCCTAGCACCAGCAACGGTGGGACCATTTCCGCTCGCGTGTCTCTTACACCACATAAAGTGTAGTCAGATCAGCAGTGAACCCGAAGGTCTGCCATTTCCGTCTGCTACTAAGAATCACCGCAGTGTTCTTACGTGGAAATCCGGGTCTTATGACCATTTTGGAATCCACCGAGGTCCGAAGTTCGTCTCGTGTTAATACCTCAAAATGTATGCATGAATGCAAAGTGATTAGCCAAACAACGTCTCCGACCTCACTCGACACGTCGCCACGTGTTCTAGCTAACTTATGGACTCTAAAAAGAATACCCTAAGGTAAAAGTCGATTCTGCGACAAAATACAATTAATCATAAAAAGAATGCAACCACTCACGATAACTCTTCGAGTCATCAATTCTCTCACGAAGTCTCACGCTTCAGTGGAGTCTTATACAATCACGAAGTCTCACGCTTCAGTGAAGTTTTATGCTTTCACAAGGTCTCACGCCTCAGGGAATTTACACACTTTCACGAAGTCTCACGCTTCAATGAAGTTTCATGCTGTTCACGAGGTCTCACGCCTCAGTGAAGATCCATGCTTTTCACGAGTTCTCATGCCTCAGTGAAGATTCTCGCTTTCACAAGGTCTCACGCCTCAGTGAAGATTCTCGGCTCGTCCCTTGGATGGCTAAACAAACTGCTCAAAGAGCGAATGAGTATTCGACATACTCAGAAACTTGCAGTTTTCCCAAAACGTGGACTCGACGACAATTCTCATTTTCGAAAACTAAGAGTCAATTCCAAAGCTTGCATCCGAGGTTGTTATCATTATTTAAAGGTTTAGAGGTTGTTTAATATCTTATGAATTTCCTTGTAAAAATAGTTTCCTTTTAGTCTTATCGTATTTCCTATGAGTCTTCAAAGATCCCATAATCCCAAGTAATTCCCAGAGAATGTCTCGATCCACTAAAACAATAACAAGGCCCGAACTCCGTTCGTCCCGTCAAACATTCCCAAAATCTCAAAATAAAATCGGCATGACATGCCCGTTATCCTCACTCCTCAGTACCACAGTATATATGAAAAGGCATAGTTAAATTAGCACAGTCAACAAACATATCATATATATATCAACACATTCTAGAATAACCACATAGCACTTAGCATATAGGCAATTATCACACATCCTAGATTAACCGCTTAGCACATAGCATGTGAATCAATCTCAAAAACAGTCAGTAGATGAATAATCATCATTGTTAGCCGAAGCCTCAGAAAACATTTTCCCAATCAAACACACACAAGTGCATAAACAGTAAATCAAGTCGAATACGTCGACACCTAAAGCATTAGCTAATAGTTCAGTGAGAAGCCCTCACCTTAGCCAATTTCCATACTAAGGTGCAACTCCGATACGATTACATCTTTGTTTGCATGCGTCGGCTCGATTCCTTCCATTGTGTAGCTTCGATGCAGGGTGCTTCCGTTCATCGTACGAAAATCAAGTTTCTGAAACTTGTCGGCGAAGAGTCGCCAGAGAAAGTTGCCGCTCACGGGGTTGACGGAGGAACTGTCGCCGGAGACACAAAGGAAGGTTGTTCGTTCATCCTTTCGCGGCCAGAAACTCAACGGCGCTGTCCGTTTCCCCAAAGAGTCGACGGTTTGCCCAGAAAGTTCAGCCGAAGGTCGACGGTGGTTATCGGGGTCGTCGAATAAAATGACCCAAATACGAAATTGAAGATAGGGTTTTGCTCTTCTCACGGCAAGGATCGTAGCAGTATCCTCTGCTTTTCCTTCGGTCGCCGGAGTTGACCGGAAAGAGCTCCCGAAGGCGGCAGCGGCGGCGTTCGACGACGACGGAACGACGATTCGGAACATGGGTTTTGTTGTGCACGTCGCAAGGATCTCAACAGTATTAACCTTGCTATGAACGGAGGTCCGATGACACCGGAATCAAAGGTCGAAGTTTGCGATGTCGACGGCGTCGTTGGTTCTGTTTCACGTTGTCTTCGTTGCTTCCATGGAGATGGTTGTGGTGCTTTTGGCCATGGAGAAAGAAGCTTGCGGTGATGGCTGGTGCTTTGTTTTGGGTGGAGAAAAATGATCCATGGTGGTGATTCCTTGGAGAAAAGAAGAAGAAGCTTTGTGATGGCTTCTTTGTGGCTTGTGCGTGAAGGAGAAGGAGGGACGATGGGGGCTGGATTCCTCATGGTTGTTGCGGTCATGAGGAGGAGGAGTGGTGGTCTCGTGGTGGCTGTTTGACAGCGGCTGTTAGTGGCTCTCACGGTGGTGGTGTTGGTTGCAAGAAGGAGAAGCTTACATCGTGGTAAGGCTTGTCTCATGGAGAAGAAGGTGCTGCCATGAGGGAAAATGAATGAGACGAAGAAGAAAAGGAATGGTTTGGGTGCTTCAGCAAAGGAAATGAAAGAAGAAGAAAATATTGGTGATGATGGGAGAAGAAATCGTGAGTCCGAGAGACAGAGAGCAGCGTGAGGATACATATTTTGTGAGGTGAATGGAGATAAAATTGATATATGTTGGTGGTGGGAAGAAAATAGAAAAAGTGTATGTGCTGCAGCTTTTGGAAAATAGGAAGAAGAAGAAGTAGAAAGAAAAGGAGAAGGGACATAATATATATAGAAGAAGAAGTAGGAAATGGGTCAAGGAAGAAAAATGAAGAAAAAGTGTAATGATAGAGAGATGTCGACAGAGTGAGGATAGGAATGGATTGGTGGAGGGATAAGGATGGATATATATTTTAGGGAGATATTTTGTAAACTGGTATAAATTGATTTAAACACTGAAGAATTTAGCTCACAAAGTTAAGAGAAAAATATATAATGGATATATAACTATATTAAAAATTATGAGGAACTTCATCAAATAGTAAAATATAAATTATGATCACTTTGAGCAAATTAAAATGATCCATGAACCAAGAAATGAGTAGATATTTATCAAAGATCGGATAAGGATGAATAGATATTTATCAAAGATATTTTGAGAAGATATTTTGTAAATCAGTACAGATTTGTTTAGATATCGGAGGATTTAACTCATAGAGTTAAGAAAAGAATATAAGAGTGATTCCGATTTTGCCGGCTTCATTCTCCGTGAATTCTAAGATAGGTTTTGGCGACAGAATTCCAAAACTCAACAGAGGTTTCCTTGTATTTTTGGTTACTAATGCAAAGTCGGTGTAAAACTATTTTACCCGATAAGTTACTTTTTGCAGTGGATGTCGGAAGAGAAAACTTCCTTCTGAAGAAAGATTGAAAACATCAAGAGAAATGGGTGTACGCGTGTGAAATCTTCATTCGAAGCTCCGAATAGAAAAAGTCCTCATCGTCGGTCGATTTTAGGGTTTTAACCTATCAGTGATTCGGTTTCGGCAAACTTCCGAGTATTGGAATTTGACGTTCGTACATTCCAGGGTTTCGTATCGAAACGCTTGCTATGGAAAGGAATAAGAGAAAGTCTTATATTCCTCTTGAAGATTTTTGGAATTTATTCCTATAGTGTTCCAAGGGTGGAAGATTTTTGGAATTTATTCCTATAGTGTTCCAAGGGTGGAAGATTTTTGGAATAAGTTTCCATCGTGACTTTAAGTGTAAACTAGCTATTTACTAGGGTTTTCGCCCTAGATCTAAGGGTATATCGATCGTGCTATAACTTTTATCGATCATGTTGCAATCCTTAGACTTTTCGTGAACTTTCTCCTTCATAAATTTATTTCATTTAGTAAACTCTTGTTCAGGTTTTTCCTTCGCGATACATCAAGCCTAATCGTAAATGGAAATCTCTTCCACTTATTCTAAGCTTAAAAACTTGGGTCTTACATTACTACCCTCCAAAAAGAAAGTTTCGTCCTCGAAACTTAGGGCTCAGTAAAAGCTCCGGATATTATTCCTTGATCTTTTTCTCTAATTCCCATATAGCACCGTCCGTGTCTTTGTTCCAAATAACTTTTACTAAAGCACTCTGCTTTCCCCTCGATTGTTTCACTCTTCTAGTCCCCATGTTGACCGACGGCGTCTCACCAGACATATCATCTTCAACTTTCCGAGATTTAACTACAATCGTAAATGCTAACACCACTAAATCTCTTACTCGTACATGATCTTCAGCTCCCGAAGTCAATCTTAACCCTAGTATTCTCATTCAACTTAGCAAAATTCACTTGCTAACTCTACCAAACTTGTCCAAATATAATCACCTCAAGCACTCATCTTAATACTACCACTTTCCTCTTTGTAACTTGATCACCATCCAATCAATCCAATACTTAGTCTCTCGGTCAAAACCTGAGACTTCAATTCTACTAACTCCGCAGGTGCCATACGATATGATGCAATTGAAATCGGCCCTGTTCCCGGTACGATGTCAATAGCAACTCAAGGTCGCGTACGGGCGGCAATCCAGGTACATCGTCAGGAAAGCGTTGGTGAAGTCTCTCACCACTGGAATAGTGTACATTTCCGGGTTCCCTTTACTCTCCACGCTTAGCAATACGGAGTACTCTTGAGATCCGTCATTCAAAGATACGCTAATGTGATTGGCAGATAGATACTCAGAAAGATCCGAGTCAGGAAATACCACTCTCTTTCGGTTGCAGTCCAAAAGACAATGATAGTAGGACAACCAATCCATTCCTAGGATAACATCTAGGTTCTGTTAAGTCAATCAAACAGTTAGTACTCATCATAAGATAGCATCTAACATGCTATACAATATGATTAAGCAATAACTTCAATCAATTCTAAGCGAAAAATCGCGTGCAGACAATCAATTTTCACTCTATGCAGAGTCACACAACCTAGCACAGAAGACCTATTCCCCAAAGACTCCCGAAAGACTCGACAAGCTCTGATACCACAATGTAACACCCCGATTTCGGTGGCGTCACTTTAGTAATCAAAAAGAAATTAATGCGGAAAAACGTGAATATTTTTTTTCGATAATAGGACTAAAGACTGAAAGAAATAAACTCCCAACAGAAGATAACAGAACTAATATATAATATAAATACAGCCCCCGCTGTAAGTAGCAAACCACGTCACAAGTAAACCTCCAGTGACGGGAAGTAACAGAAGGTAACGCCCGTAGGCAAAAAGGTACAAACCAAAAGTAAAGGTTAAGTGTCCGCAACACAAACCTCAAAAATGAGAATAAGTCAGCCCAGATGGCCTAAAACAAGACCTCCTAACCCAACCAACTCTCTGTGATTCCCGTAGAGAAACCACACAAAAAGCTATAGCGGGAAACTACCCTGTTCCCAAAATAAACAATGACGGTCAGAGCTACGACTCTACTCCTACACTAATCCTATCTCGAGGAGCTCACACCAGCGCTCAGAACTATGTGCTAGCGTGATCGTCGTCCGAATCTGAATCCAGAATGACCAAGTCTATGTACACCGTCCTCAGCACTCCTTCCGTCAAGTGTCCTAAGCTGTCGACACGATTCTCCATGATCCTCCCCGAGTACGTCGCTCGATGGCTAGCGGGGTCGACCACCCACGCGCCAGAGTCATCCTGATCCATCATCTCGTATCTAGTCCCCCCCGAAGGGTGGACCATCGTGAACCAGTCCGCCAAAGACATCTGACAATGGGCTTTGTCCGCCAAAACACACACAGAAGACGCGAGGGTCAACTCCAAAGAATTACATAAGTAATACACTTCAATAGATACAGGTTAAGTGATAGCTACTTAGGCTTATAAATTAGAGATAGCATCCTAGGGTTGCATATACCACAATGAATATAAACGACAGTAATAACAAATAGCATGCATCAAATAGTATTAACTATTATCAATCACACTCAGCAACTAAGTCAGTATGCATGTTGCATGAAATGCAATGCTGGTTAACAAGATGCAGTTCCGGAACGGATGGGCATCAACGAGTCAATCCTAGCACCCGCAACGGTGGGACCATTTCCGCTCGCGTGTCTCTTACACCACATAAAGTGTAGTCAGATCAGCAGTGAACCCGAAGGTCTGCCATTTCCGTCTGCTACTAAGAATCACCGCAGTGTTCTTACGTGGAAATCCGGGTCTTATGACCATTTTGGAATCCACCGAGGTCCGAAGTTCGTCTCGTGTTAATACCTCAAAATGTATGCATGAATGCAAAGTGATTAGCCAAACAAAGTCTCCGACCTCACTCGACACGTCGCCACGTGTTCTAGCTAACTTATTGACTCTAAAAAGAATACCCTAAGGTAAAAGTCGATTCTGCGACAAAATACAATTAATCATAAAAAAAATGCAACCACTCACGATAACTCTTCGAGTCATCAATGCTCTCACGAAGTCTCACGCTTCAGTGGAGTCTTATACAATCACGAAGTCTCACGCTTCAGTGAAGTTTTATGCTTTCACAAGGTCTCTGTAACACCCCGATTTCCAGGTGTCACTTTAGTAACCAAAAATAAACTTTACGCGGAAAACAGGTAATTTTTTTTTCGTTTGATTCCTTTTAAATCAAGCAATAGGAAGTAAAGACATAACCCAACCACTAAACTAACCTTTATACATCAAATATAAACATGTACAACCTCAGCTGCACTTCCACGTCACGCGCACTCGCAGTGACTCCAAAGCAGTGTGCCCGTAGGCAAATAGTTACAGATCTAGAGGTTTAGGTTTGAAAGTTTATAATTACAACCCACTGGGAGAAAGTCGGCCTCAAAATGGCCTAAGCAAAGACCCCTATAGTCCGACTGACTCACTGTGATCCCTCAGTAAGAGAACCACACAAAAAGTCATGCGTCGGGAACCTACCATGTCCCAAAAGCAAAACGAATCAGAGCTCTACACAAAACATGACGCCTGCCTAAACCTACCCTCCCAGTACCAAGTCCACAGCGAACTGAAGTTGGCAAGTTGAAGCTCAGCTCCATGCGTCGTAGAACTCCTTTCGTCAGATGTCCACGCTCGTCAGTCCGGTCCTCCATGACCCTTCCCCAGTACGTCGCTCGATGACCCACAACATCGATCACCCAAGCGGTGGGGGCAGCACGGTCCACAAGCTCATACCTGATCCCCCCCGAGGGAGAGACCATCGAATCCCAATCCACCGTCGACATCTGGCAGCAAGCCGACCGCCCAAACACAAACATGAAACCAAAGCCAAGGCGCTAGGGTCAACTCACGGAAATAAGTAGATATACACTCAACATGTGATAGGGGTATAGATATATGTTGATATATACATATATAAACAATCCTAGCATGTTATGGCTCTAACATTGCTTCAATAAACAAACAGCACACAATTCAAGTCAGAATGAATGTATGCGTGAAATGCACAATATGATCCGGATTTGTGACGCGTTCCCGTTCGCCACAAGTGAAGCATTCCCGTTCTTCACTATGGATGAACCATTCCCGTTATTCATCCTGGATGAACCATTCCCGTTATTCATCCTTGGTGAACCATTCCCGTTATTCACCATATGATGAACCATTCCCGTTATTCACCATATGATGAACCATTCCCGTTATTCATCATAAATGCAAGGTGAACCATTCCCGTTATTCACCATGATATGCACAGGTGAACCATTCCCGTTATTCACCCGATTGATGCAATATGGTTAGCCAAACATCGAATCGTCCTTACCACGAAAGTGTTTAGCTCACAACCCAAACTCAAAACAAACCCATGAGTTAGTGTCGGTCAATACAACACAACTCGGAGTAAGTGTCGGTCAATACAACACAACTCCACCCACAAAAGTACACAAGGGTCTAGTGTCGGTCAATACAACACAGCCCAAACAACAAGAGCGCTAAGTGTCGGTTAATACAACACCGCTCCAACAACAAGATAACCCAAGGGATTAGTGTCGGTCAATACAACACAACCCCAACAACAAAACCAAAAAACAAAGCCCAGAGTCTGTGCCGGTCAATACAGCACGACTCGAACAACACTCCCAAGAGTAATAGAGTACTCGGTGACTTTCAATCATCACCATAGCTCACCTTATTTTCTTTCCCAATTCCAATAACTCTCCAAACCCACAACAAAGTCGACTTTTCCCCGTCTTTCGTAAATATTTTCCCCTTCAGTTCTCCTATCCTTAAACGTTAATAAAAATTGTTTCGATTCGAATTAGTCAAGTTATGAGTTTATTTCTCAAAGTCTAAGTTTCCCAAGTCCTTAGTTTTCGAAATTCTAATCATTCTAAATTTTCCAAAAACCATCCAAAAGAAGTTTCCCGGGGAAAGTCTAAGTATTCAAACGAATCCCAACAAATGGCTAAGTCTCAAACCCCACATTTGAACTTGCCTAGGGTTGTTCATCCAACCCGAAATATCAAAGATCACCAGATCAATGAATCTCCACTCCGTAATTGCGTCAAAACGCACAATCCAACAAAAGCACAACATCACAAGTTATGGAAAAGCATCATAACATCAACTCATCATCATAAACAACATCGGACAAAGCATAAGTCGAATTTATCGACGCCTATCATGCAATCATAGCTAATACAGTAAGTTGCCCTAACCTCGAGCTGCTCCAGCCTCGTAATCAAAATCTCCTTCACACAAATGCTCTGAAACTCCCAAAGTTCCTTCAACTGAACCTCAGAGAAAAACAAAGCAGAATCCAAACAAAATCGATTAGTTCGATCGAAATACAACACATAAACGATAGACAAAGCATTAAAGCTTCAGAATACGACCATCGGGTACGAAAAGACAAGTTTTCGAAAACGAAAACTTCCCCCCCAACACTACAAGCTCACGGCCATAAGAGAAAAAGGGCTCCGGCTCTTTTTCTTCGATCAAATCTGTTTACAAGGTAGTTTTAGGATAAAACTAAGGCAAAGAAACTGTCAGAACAATTTTCGGACAATCGGGTCGAAATACGGCCGTTCAGGGGCATTTTCATCCAAAATAAAAGCTCAAAACCTCAAAGTTATCAGTTCGGAAAACAAATTTGACAGCAGTGATCCTCACGACATCCGTGACAACAAATCCTAAAGGCACGAAGTCAGATTACGTCTTTTCGACAATAAAGTTTCGAAATGTGAGACAAAAAGGGTTTTGAATCAGTTTTTCAGATCCTGGACAACTGGATCACAATCAGCGATTACTGACAGAGGTTTTAGGCTCTTGGGAACGTAGGGAACAAACCCCAACCAAGAAATCAAAGAAATCAGACAATTTTAGAAAAAGCTCAAAACTGTGAGCACAGAAACGACTATAGAAACGGAACAGAAACAATAATTAGAGGTAAGAATCATGCTAGTTACCTCGGTACCTCGAAGTAGGGACGAACTGCACGAGGATTGGTCAAGTTTTCGCGAAAATCTCTTCTCCCCTCCTCTCCTTGAAACTCGCGGCTCTAATGGGTGAAAATGGCAAGATTTTTGCTTTTTCGCCTATTTATAGGCGGGTAAAATCGCGGGAAAATGAAAATTTCGCGATTCCGATTTTTGCAGCACATTCACCGATGAATTCTAAGAGAGATTCTGGCGTCAGAGTTCCAGAACTCAAAACAAGTATCTATGATTTGGGAAAAACGATATCTAAAATCCCAAAAGCGGTGTAAGTTAATCTGACCCGAAAAACTACTTTTTGCTGTGATGCTCAAACGACAAAACTTCCTACTGAGGAAAGATTGGAAATGTTGAAACAAATCTGGCAAAGCGAACGGAAACTTCGTTAGAAGTCCCGAATAGAAAAAGTCTTCATCCATCGCTCAAAACTAGGGTTTCAAAGCAAAGAAATTAGCGTCGGCGGACTTCCGAAGAGTAAATACTATCGTGCGTACAGTCCAGAGTTCCGAAATGAAACGCTGGTCGATGGAAAAATAAAGAGAATCTTTAAATTTTCCAAGGATTCAAAATCTCACTTAAATCGTTGCTCTAAAAGCGAAATAGCCTATTCTGGTCACGCTCGCCATAAGGCAGGTGTGCAGACGACTCGCACTAACTCCGAAAACGACTACGCAACATTCCTCAAGCAATTCCTGGACTTTCTTCTTCATTAATCTTTCTCAAATATCAAACTCCTGTCACGCTTACACTGATTCTACGCGTGAGTCGGAAATTAGCTTGTTCTGAAAATCCAGGTCTTACAGTCTCACGCCTCAGTGAATTTACACACTTGCACGAAGTCTCACGCTTCAATGAAGTTTCATGCTGTTCACGAGGTCTCACGCCTCAGTGAAGATCCATGCTTTTCACGAGTTCTCACGCCTCAGTGAAGATTCTTGCTTTACAAGGTCTCACGCCTCAGTGAAGATTCTCGGCTCGTCCCTTGGATGGCTAAACAAACTGCTCAAAGAGCGAATGAGTATTCGACATACTCAGAAACTTGCAGTTTTCCCAAAACGTGGATTCGACGACAATTATCATTTTCCAAAACTAAGATTCAATTCCAAAGCTTGCATCCGAGGTTGTTATCATTATTTAAAGGTTTAGAGGTTGTTTAATATCTTATGAATTTCCTTGTAAAAATAGTTTCCTTTTAGTCTTATCGTATTTCCTATAAGTCTTCAAAGATCCCATAATCCCAAGTAATTCCCAGAGAATGTCTCGATCCACTAAAACAATAACAAGGCCCGAACTCCGTTCGTCCCGGCAAACATTCCCAAAATCTCAAAATAAAATCGGCATGACATGCCCGTTATCCTCACTCCTCAGTACCACAGTATATATGAAAAGGCATAGTTAAATCAGCACAATCAACAAACATATCATATATATATCAACACATTCTAGAATAACCACATAGCACTTAGCATATAGGCAATTATCACACATCCTAGATTAACCGCTTAGCACATAGCATGTGAATCAATCTCAAAAACAGTCAGTAGATGAATAATCATCATTGTCAGCCGAAGCCTCAGAAAACATTTTCCCAATCAAACACACACAAGTGCATAAACAGTAAATCAAGTCGAATACGTCGACACCTAAATCATTAGCTAATAGTTCAGTGAGAAGCCCTCACCTTAGCCAATTTCCATACTAAGGTGCAACTCCGATCCGATTACATCTTTGTTTGCCTGCGTCGGCTCGATTCCTTCCATTGTGTAGCTTCGATGCAGGGTGCTTCCGTTCATCGTACGAAAATCAAGTTTCTGAAACTTGTCGGCGAAGAGTCGCCAGAGAAAGTTGCGGCTCACGGGGTTGACGGAGGAACTGTCGCCGGAAACACAAAGGAAGGTTGTTCCTTCATCCTTTCGCGGCCAGAAACTCAACGGCGCTGTCCGTTTCCCCAAAGAGTCGACGGTTTGCCCAGAATGTTCAGCCGAAGGTCGACGGTGGTTATCGGGGTCGTCGAATAAAATGACCCAAATACGAAATTGAAGATAGGGTTTTGCTCTCCTCACGACAAGGATCGTAGCAGTATCCTCTGCTTTTCCTTCGGTTGCCGGAGTTGACCGGAAAGAGCTCCCGAAGGCGGCAGCGGCGGCGTTCGACGACGACGGAACGACGATTCGGAACATGGGTTTTGTTGTGCACGTCGCAAGGATCTCAACAGTATTAACCTTGCTATGAACGGAGGTCCGATGACACCGGAATCAAAGGTCGAAGTTTGCGATGTCGACGGCGTCATTGGTTCTGTTTCACGTTGTCTTCGTTGCTTCCATGGAGATGGTTGTGGTGCTTTTGGCCATGGAGAAAGAAGCTTGCGGTGATGGCTGGTGCTTTGTTTTGGGTGGAGAAAAATGATCCATGGTGGTGGTTCCTTGGAGAAAAGAAGAAGAAGCTTTGTGATGGCTTCTTTGTGGCTTGTGCGTGAAGGAGAAGGAGGGACGATGGGGGCTGGATTCCTCATGGTTGTTGCGGTCATGAGGAGGAGGAGTGGTGGTCTCGTGGTGGCTGTTTGACAGCGGCTGTTAGTGGCTCTCACGGTGGTGGTGTTGGTTGCAAGAAGGAGAAGCTTACATGGTGGTGAGGCTTGTCTCATGGAGAAGAAGGTGCTGCCAAGAGGGAAAATGAATGAGACGAAGAAGAAAAGGAATGGTTTGGGTGCTTCAGCAAAGGAAATGAAAGAAGAAGAAAATATTGGTGATGATGGGAGAAGAAATCGTGAGTCCGAGAGACAGAGAGCAGCGTGAGGATACATATTTTGTGAGGTGAATGGAGATAAAATTGATATATGTTGGTGGTGGGAAGAAAATAGAAAAAGTGTATGTGCTGCAGCTTTTGGAAAATAGGCAGAAGAAGAAGTAGAAAGAAAAGGAGAAGGGACATAATATATATAGAAGAAGAAGTAGGAAATGGGTCAAGGAAGAAAAATGAAGAAAAAGTGTAATGAGAGAGAGATGTCGACAGAGTGAGGATAGGAATGGATTGATGGAGGGATAAGGATGGATATATATTTTAGGGAGATATTTTGTAAACTGGTATAAATTGATTTAAACACTGAAGAATTTAGCTCACAGAGTTAAGAGAAAAATTTATAATGGATATATAACTATATTAAAAATTATGAGGAACTTCATGAAATAGTAAAATATAAATTATGATCACTTTGAGCAAATTAAAATGATCCATGAACCAAGAAATGAGTAGATATTTATCAAAGATCGGATAAGGATGAATTGATATTTATCAAAGATATTTTGAGAAGATATTTTGTAAATCAGTATAGATTTGTTTAGATATCGGAGGATTTAACTCATAGAGTTAAGAAAAGAATATAAGAGTGATTCCGATTTTTCCGGCTTCATTCTCCGTGAATTCTAAGATAGGTTTTGGCGACAGAATTCCAAAACTCAACAGAGGTTTCCTTGTATTTTAGGTAACTAATGCAAAGTCAGTGTAAAACTATTTTACCCGATAAGTTACTTTTTGCAGTGGATGTCGGAAGAGAAAACTTCCTTCTGAAGAAAGATTGAAAACATCAAGAGAAATGGGTGTACGCGTGTGAAATCTTCATTCGAAGCTCCGAATAGAAAAAGTCCTCATCGTCGGTTGATTTTAGGGTTTTGAACTATCAGTGATTCGGTTTCGGCAAACTTCCGAGTATTGGAATTTGACGTTCGTATATTCCAGGGTTTCGTATCGAAACACTTGCTATGGAAAGGAATAAGAGAAAGTCTTATATTCCTCTTGAAGATTTTCGGAATTTATTCCTATAGTGTTCCAAGGGTGGAAGATTTTTGGAATTTATTCCTATAGTGTTCCAAGGGTGGAAGATTTTTGGAATTTATTCCTATAGTGTTCCAAGGGTGGAAGATTTTTGGAATAAGTTTCCATCGTGACTTTAAGTGTAAACTAGCTATTTACTAGGGTTTTCGCCCTAGATCTAAGCGTATATCGATCGTGCTATAACTTTTATCGATCATGTTGCAATCCTTAGACTTTTCGTGAACTTTCTCCTTCATAAATTTATTTCATTTAGTAAACTCTTGTTCAGGTTTTTCCTTCGCGATACATCAAGCCTAATCGTAAATGGAAATCTCTTCCACTTATTCTAAGCTTAAAAACTTGGGTCTTACAGGACATATGTGTCTTGTTCTGTGTTTGGCATGCTTTTAAGAGGGAACAGAACAGGACAAAAGGGTGTTGGAACAGGACATTTTGGTTCTCTTAAAAAAGGTGGAACGGATGGGAACAGAACAGAACACTCTATTAAAAAAAATTACACAGACAAAATTACCTTAGGTATATACTCTCATTCACACTTGACTCTTCTCATTCTCGATCAAACCTTGTTGGTTCCACCTCGTCACCTCCTGCAATTCACCTCGTCACCTCCTTCAAGGTAAATTTTGTCACTCAAAATTGCTACTTTCTATTCGTCCCTCACGTTAAGGAACTGTTTGTGGCCATACTTTCTTATCACACCTTTTTTATTGTTAACATCTCTTCTTGGAAACTATTATAATATTAACCCATCAAAACACTCATATATTTTCTGGGTAAACACTTGAACATCTCACTAGATATTTTATTTGATTGTTTATTTGTATTCATTGTTTTAACAAAAGAAATAGATCTGTTACAATCATCGAAAGCTAATTAAATTGTATGAGATGAGAATTTTGATGGAACTGCAACTTGTGTCATGTTTGGTGCTTGTATTATTCAATTTCTTACTATGGTGTGCTGGTGGTACTAGGGTTTTTTGCATACTCCAGGTTGGGTTTCTTTGTTTATATTTAAATCTAAAATAATTTTTTTAAATTATATATGATAAGGGTATATGTGTAATTAACTGTATGGTTCTGTTCTGTTTCACGTGCACCAAACATAGAACAGAACATAATTGTCCTGTTCTGTGCTGTGTTTACCAAACACACTGCACAGAACATTATTGTCCTGTTTCGTTCTGTCCCGTCCCGTCCCGTTCCGTTCTGTCCTGTTCCGTTCCGCTGTCAAACGCTACCCAAATGTTTAGAGTGTGCTTCGAGAGTGGTCTTCGACACAATTTTCCTATACTAGTTTTTAACCCGTGCAAGGAATTTAATTTTGGATTTATTTTTTTAATTTTTGTTAATCAATTAATATCTTTTTTTATTTATTCTATATAGGTATTTGATTTATTTTTCGTTTTTTACACATTTGTGGTGTAGGTTATTTTTTTTGCAAAGTAATGTGTTTAAGGGTCGAAAGCACATTTAAATTGACGTATGCACGAAGATTTGCAAACATAAAACGATTTTATTGAATATTTTAGTAACATGGTCAATATACGAAAAACAAATGTCAAAATATTTGAAAGTCACCACCAAGGTCAATTTACCAACAAAAAAAAACACATTGTCAACGTGGGTAAAAACATAAAAGTAAAAGTTTAGCACATAGGCTCTTTATTTGTAAACAATTTTGAGGAAATGCTACTAATTCTTTGAAAACTTGATCTTTTTGAACATTTTTGTATCGTTACTTCCAACAACTTCTGTTATGGATCCATCGTCTGAACGACGTTTAATAAGTGTGTTGGAGTCTTCAATTATAGGTGGAGGTGTGTTTCGTTTAACACTTTTAGTGATTGTCTGCAAAACAAACATATTTTGAAATAGTAATGATCAATGTCTAAAACAAACCTATTTGACAATAGTGATGACCAATACCTCAATTAGAGATTTTACATTTGAATCGGAAATATCAAAATTCATTATGTAGATATAAATAATCATTATTTAGCAATAAGAGTTTAAAATTTTACCTTTGTTTTGAATTTTGAAATTATTTGTGGATCCTTGCAAATTTTCAAGACGTTAAATGCTGATTTAAACCACCTTCCGGATCTATCCTTCCCTTCAACCTTGAAAAGAAATTCTTTGTGCACTAAATCTACAATTTCTTGAGGGGGGTCTTCCATGTTCCCGGTCTAAATTGAATTTAACTTAAAATGAAAAAATTAATATATTATGAATTAAGTGAGCAATGAAAATGTACCTTTTTTTAACATGGCTATGTTTACCTTTTCCATGTTTTTCAATATCTCGTTGCTTTTTTTGTTCATCAGATAACAACCTTCGCGATAAAAAACGGTAAACGTTGCAGATCCAGTATCATCAACAACATTAAGCAATAATTTGTACCTGATGTAAACATTAATAATTAAATAAATTGAATATTTTACAAATTAATTTATTTATCGAATTTGTAGATTATCGTATGGTAGGAGTGACATGCTTGTTACATTTTTCACAATAATATTGTGCTCCGTCAGAGTATGCTGCTGAGTGACATTCACAGTTATGGTAATACCAATCATTTGTGCTCTAAATTTTCTTAATCGTGGCATATCTAATGAATATTGTACGCTGTAGAAATGAATAAAATGCAAAAAAAAAAAAAATCGTAGTTACAACTGATTGTTAGATTAACAGTGATGATAACATATGTAAATGTAATACGTTTAAATGTAAATACTCAATAACATGTTTTTTTAAATGGGAAATGATTGTACTTGATTTTTTTGTTATTTTTTTAGATAGTAATTTATTTATAGAAAAAGTAATTAAATTTGTATAGTGTAAACTTTATTTTTCTAAAAGGAGGGATTATAGTGTCTACTGTTTTTATAACTCAATATAAAACAAACTATTTAAGATCCATTAAATACGTTTATATAGTAACAAAAAAAATACGTTTATATAAGAGTTTTTGTAACACCCCGATTTCGGTGGCGTCACTTTAGTAACCAAAATAAACTTAATGCGGAAAAACGTGAATATTTTTTTTTTCGATAATAACTAAGACAAGACTGAATTAAATAAAACCCAACAATAACAATAATCAGAACTAATATACAATATATAAACTGCCCCCGCTGTAGTAGTAACATCGTCACGAGTAAACCTCCAGTGACGGAAAGAAAAGTGTAGCGCCCGTAGGCAATATGTACAGACTGAAAATAAAGGTGAAGTGTCCGCAACACCATCCCTCAAAACTGAAAATCAGCTGGCCCATCGGCTTGAAGCAAGACCTCCTAAGTCCAACCAACTCTCTGTGATTCCTGTAAATAAACCACACAAAAAGCTATAGGTGGGAAGCTACCCTGTCCCGAAAGAAACAAATGATGTTCAGAGCTAAGACTCTACTCCTACACTAATCCCATCTTGAGGAGTTCACACCAGCACTAAAACCTACATGCTAGCATGATCGTCGTCCGAATTCGAAATCCAGAACGACCTAGTCTATGTACACCATCCTTCATCCTCTCGCTACCGCGACGCGCTCCTGTTCCAGCATCCCAACCTAGTTTCCCCCGAAGGGTGGACCATGGTGAACCAGTCCGCAATACTCATCTGACAAAAGGCGTTGTCCGCCAAAACACACACAGAAGACGCGAGGGTCAACTCTAAAGAACTATGTAGATAATAAACCCAATAGGTACAAATAATAGATAGCCACTTAGGCTTATAACTAGAGATATCATTCCTAGGGTTGCATGTTCCACAAAATCATAACGACAATAATAACAATTAGCATGTTCCAAGTAAGTTTACCAAATAGCAACCACACTCATCAACTAAGTCAGTATGCATGTTGCGTGATATGTATGCAGGTTAACCCAGTCAACCAATATGCAATCCGGAACGGATGGACATCATCGGATCAGCCCTTCACCAGCCACGGTGGTGCCATTTCGGCCCGTGATGTCTCTTACTCCCACAGGGTAGTCAGATCAGCAGTAAACCCGTAGGTCTGCCATTTCGGTCTGCTACAAGAGACGTCTACAAACGCTCTTTCACGGCATTCCGGGTCTTATGACCATTTTGGAAACCGACGAGGTCCAGAGTACGTCCTGTGTTAATACCTCATTAATGTTGCATGTATGCAAAATGATTAGTCAAACAACGTCTCCGACCTCACTCGACACGTCGCCACGTGTTCTAGGGAAGTTAAAGTCTCTAAAAGCTTACCCTAAGGTAAAGTCGATTCTGCGACCAAAAGACACACTACATAACGACACATAGCTGCTCCAACAGCACCACAACACACGCTGCTCCAACAGCACAATAACACACGCTGCTCCAACAGCACAACAATAAACGCTGCTCCAACAGCACAATAACACACGCTGCTCCAACAGCACAACAATAAACGCTGCTCCAACAGCACAACATCAAACGCTGCTCCAACAGCACAACGACAACATACTCAACACTTGGATCCGACGACACTCCTCGTTTTCCAAAATTAAGATTTCACTTCCAATGCCTTCCTTCGAGGTTGTTATCATTACTTAAAGATTTAGAGGTTATTTAAGGTCTTATGAGTTTTCTTTATAAAATAGATTCCATTTTGTCTTATCGCAAGTCTTATACATTTGCAGGATCTCCCAATCCCAAGTCGCTTCCAGAGGATGTCTCGATCCACTAAACAAAATCAAGGCCCGAACCTCGTTCGTCCTATCAAACTTTCTCAAAACTCTCAAAATAAAATCGGCATGACCTGCCCGCTATTCTCACCATTCAGAATCTCAGATTTCCAGTGTAAAGCATATTTAAATCATCACAATCAACAACATGTCATATATCAAGAAATCTCAACATTAACACTTAGCACTTAGCATATAAAGCATGCACCACATGTAAGACCTGAATTTTCAGAACAAGCTAGTTTCCGACTCACGCGTAGGATCAGTGTAAGCGTGACAGGAGTTTGATATTTGAGGAAGATTAATGAAGAAGAAAGTTCAGGAATTGCTTGAGGAATGTTGCGTAGTTGTTTTCGGAGTTAGTGCGAGTCGTCTGCACACTTGCCTTAGGGCGAGCGTGTCCAGAATAGGCTATTTCGCTCTTAAAGCAACGTTTTGAGTGAGATTTCGAACTCTCGGAAAATTTAAAGATTCTCTTTATTTTTCCATCGACCAGCGTTTCATTTCGGAACTCTGGACTTTTCGCACGATAGGTTTCACTTTTCGGATGTCCGCCGACGCTAATTTCTTTGCTTCGAAACCCTATTTTCGAGCAATGGATGAAGACTTTTTCTATTCGGGATTTCTAACGAAGATTCCGTCCGCGTTGCCAGACTTGTTTCGACATTTCCAATCTTTTTTCTGTTGGAAGTTTTGTCGTTTGAGCATCACAGCAAAAAGTAGTTTTTCGGGGCAGATTAACCGACACCGCTTTTGAGTTTTTCGATATCGTTTTTCCCAAATCTTAGATGTTTGTTTTGAGTTCTGGAATTCTGACGCTAGAATCTCTCTTAGAATTCCATGGTGATCGTGCTGCAAAAATCGGAATCGCGAAATTTTCATTTTCCCGCGATTTCGCCCGCCTATAAATAGGCGAAAAAGCTAATATCTTCTTCATTTTCACTCATTTGGCCGAAAATTGTAGAGAGAGAGGGAGAGGAGAGATTTCGAGAAATCTTGACCAATCTTCGTGCAGTTCGTCCCTACTTCTAGGTATCAAGGTAACTAACACGATTTCTACCTCTGATTGTTGTTTCTGTTGCGTTTCTGAAGCCGTTTCTGTGCTCTAAGTTTTGAGCTTTTTCTAAAATTGTCCGATTTCTCTGATTTCTCGCTTGGGTTATGTTCCTTATGTTCCCCTGAGTCTAAAACCTCTGTCAGTAAACTCTGATTTCGATTCAGTTGTCCAGGATCTGAAAAATTGACTCAAAACTCTTTTTGTCTCACATTTCGAAACTTTATTGTCGTAAAGCTATAATCTGACTTCGTGCCTTTAGGATTTGTTGTCACGGATGTCATGAGGATCGTTGCTGTCAAATTTGTTTTCAGAACTGATAACTTTGAAGTTTTGAGCCTTTATTTTGGACCAAAATGCCCCTGCGTAGTCGTATTTCGACCCGATTGTCCGAAAATTGTTCTGACAGTTTCTTTGCCTTAGTTTTACCCTAAAACTACCTTGTAAACTGATTTGATCGAAGAAAAAGAGCCGAAGCCCTTTTCTCCTTATGGCCGTGGGCTATTTCTAAGGGGGGGGAGTTTTTCGTTTTCGAAAACTTGTCCTTTCGTACCCGTTTGTCGTATTCTGAAGCTTTGATGCTTTGTCTATCGTTTATGTATTGTTTTGCGATCGAACTAATCGATTTTGTGTGGATTCTGCTTTGTTTTTCCTCCGAGGTTCAGTTGAAGGAACTTTGGAAGTTTCAAGGCATTCCTGTGAAGGAGATTTGATTTGCGAAGCTGGATCAGCTCGAGGTTAGGGCAACTTACTATATATTAGCTATGACTGCATGATAGGCGTCGATAAATTCGACTTATGTTTTATCTGATGTTGTTTTTGATGATGAGTTGATGTTATGATGCTTTTCCATACTTGTGATGTTGTGCTTTTGTTGGATTGAGCGTTTTGACGCAATTTCGGAGTGGAGATTCATTGATCTGGTGATCTTTGATATTTCGGGTTGGATGAACAACCCTAGGCAAGTCCAAATGTGGGGTTTGAGACTTAGCCATATGTTGGTTTACTTAGACTTTCCCCGGGAAATGTATTTTGGGTGGTTGATCTTTGAAAACTTAGAATGATAGAGCTTTGAAAAACTAAAGACTTGGGAAACTTAGACTTTGAGAAATAAACTCATAACTTGACTAATTCGAATTGAAACAATTTTTATTAACGTTTAAGCATAGGAGAACTGAAGGGGAAAATATTTACGAAATACGGGGAAAAGTCGACTTTGTTGTGGGTTTGGAGAGTTATCGGAATTGGGGGAAGCCACTAAGGTGAGCTATGGTGATGATTGAAAGTCACCGAGTACTCTAGTACTCTTGGGGATTGTTGTGGAGCCGTGTTGTATTGACCGACACCTAGTGCTCTTGTTGTTTGGGCTGTGTTGTATTGACCGACACTAGACCCTTGTGTTTTCTTGTTGGAGTTGTGTTGTATTGACCGACACTTACTCCGAGTTGTGTTGTATTGACCGACACTAACTCATTGGGTTGGTTGAGATTGGGTTGTGAGCTAAACACTTTCGTGGTAAGGGCGATTCGTTGTTTGGCTAACCACGTTGCATTCAATCGGGTGAATAACGGGAATGGTTCACCTGTGCATATCATGGTGAATAACGGGAATGGTTCACCTTGCATTAATGATGAATAACGGGAATGGTTCATCATTCGGTGAATAACGGGAATGGTTCACCAAGGATGAATAACGGGAATGGTTCATCCAGGATGGATTTCATCCAGGATGGATAACGGGAATGGTCCATCCATAGTGAAAATGCTTCACTTGTGGCGAACGGGAACGCGTCACAAATCCGGATTCATATTGTGCATTTCACGCATACATTCATGCTGACTGAGACTGTGTGCTGTTTGTTTATTGAAGTAATGTTAGAGCCATAACATGCTAGGATTATTTATATGCTTATATAACAACTTATATATATACCCTGTCACATGTTGTGTGTATATGTACTTATTGCTGTGAGTTGACCCTAGCGCCTTGGCTTTGTCTGTATGTTTGTCTTTGGGCGGTCGGCCTGCTGCCAGATGTCGATGGCCGACTGGTTCTCGACGGTCTCTCCCTCGGGGGGGATCAGATATGAGTTGCTGGATAGGGATGCCCCCACCGCTTGGGTGATCGATGTGGCTGGTCACCGGGCGACGTATAGGGGAAGGGTCATGGAGGACCGGACGGATGAGCGAGGACGCCTGACGAGCGGAGTGCTACGGCGTATGGAGCTGAGTTTTGACTTGCCGCCCTCAGTTCATTGTGGACCAGGCACTGGACATGCACCACCTGCACCACCTCCGACTTCACCTTCTGTTGAGGAGGACCCAGAGGAGATCGAGCCTGCTGCTGCTGCTATATCTGTTGTGCCACCTCCGGCTACTGCCATCGCTTCTACCGACGTGGCGTCGTCCTTTAGGCTCGTACAGTCGAGGAGGGAGTCTGTTGTCCCATCTGCCTCACGTCTCTTATCTTTCTCTTCACCGCACGGCTACCGTGTGGACCCCTTGATGAGGGTGGAGGAGGAGGATGTTCTCACAGGAGAGGTGGATGTGGAGACCGGCTCGACTAGGGCGGTGCGCAGGACAGTGAGGAGGGAGGTTATGGACTTGGACACCGAGATGATTACGGTGGATTCCGACTCTGACTCCGAGAGCAGTGGGGAGAGCTACTCGCCGAGCAGCGATGAGGAGGAGGATGATTGGTGAGCTGAGCTGGGAGGGTAGGTTAGGATTAGCGACATTTTTTGTGTAGAGCTCTGATCGTCAGTTTCTTGTTGGGACAGGGTAGGTTCCGATGTGTGGCTTTTTGTGTGGTTCTTTTGAGGAGGATCACAGAGAGTCTGTCGGAGTATAGGGGTCTTCCTTTCAGGCCATTTTTGAGTGCCGACTTTCTCTTGGATAACTGTATTTTGATACTTTTACTCACAGTTCTGGTTTGTATATTTGCCTGCGGGCGTACTACTTTGGAGTCACTGCGGCTTCGCGTGACATGGAGTGCAGCCGAGGCTGTACAGATGTATATATATTTGTATATCGGTTAGTTTAGTTGTTGGGTGTTGTCTCTACTTCTTTATCGCTTTGATTTAAAGGAAAGAAACGAAAAAAAAATTTACCTGTTTTCCGCGTAAAGTTTATTTTTGGTTACTAAAGTGACACCTGGAAGTCGGGGTGTTACATTGTGGTATCAGAGCTTAGTCGAGTCTTTTGGGAGTCTTTGGGGAATAGGTCTTCTGTGCTAGGTTGTGTGACTCTGCAAAGAGTGAAAATTGATTGTCTGCAGGACGATTTTTCGTTCTAATTGATTGCATGGTTGTTTAACCATATGTAATAGTTTGGTGCTATTCTACGATTAGGACTAACAGTTTTCTTGGGGCTAACAGACGATGGTGAACACAAACCAGCTAGCAGAGATGATGGCCACTATGGCCCAGGCAATGACTAACCAAGCGAATGACAATGCTTTGAGACGTGCTGCGGAGGAAGCGCGTGATCAACACCAGCGTCAGAGGGAGGCGACTCTGGATCAGAACAGAGGGTTGAATGACTTCAGGAGACAGGATCCGCCTAAGTTTTCGGGAGGTACTGACCCGGACAAAGCGGAACTCTGGATAGAGGAGATTGAGAAGATCTTTGGAGTGTTACAGACTGCTGAGGGAGCCAAGGTGGGGCTGGCAACCTATCTGTTGTTGGGAGATGCTGAATACTGGTGGAGAGGCGCCAGAGGAATGATGGAGGCAAATCATGTGGAGGTGAACTGGAATTCTTTTCGAACTGCTTTTCTCGAGAAGTATTTCCCAGACAGTGCTCGTGACGAGCGTGAATCACAGTTTCTGACTCTGAAACAAGGAAGCATGACCATTCCGGAGTATGCTGCCAAGTTAGAGTCTCTGGCAAAGTACTTTCGGTTTTTCCGTGATCAAGTTGATGAACCCTACATGTGCAAGAGATTTGTGAGGGGATTGAGGCCTGATATTGAAGATTCGGTGAGACCATTGGGGATCATGAGATTCCAGGCATTGGTTGAGAAGGCAACTGAGGTGGAATTGATGAAGAACCGGAGATACAACAGGGCTGGAACAGGAGGACCGGCGAGGTCGACACCACAGAGTTTTCAGGGAAAAGGGAGGTTTCAGGCGAGGAAGCCATATCAACGACCTGCGGGGAGAGGGTTTACCCCGGGATCTTACAAGCCGATGGCTGCTGCTACTTCAGGAGGGTCGGGAAGCCGTACCCCAAACCGTGAAGTGACTTGTTTCCGGTGTGGAGGAACCGGGCACTATGCAAACAATTGCACGAGGCCACCAAGATGCTACAACTGCAATAAATCTGGGCATCTGGCTACGGAATGCAAGGCACCGAAGGTTGAACCGGCTGTGAATGCTGTTAGTGGGAAGCGCCCAGTGGCTAAGGGAAGAGTGTATACAATGGATGGAGAAGAAGCTGAAGGAGCTGATGGGTTGATCAGAGGGGAATGTGAAATTGACGGTAATCTTCTAACTGTACTCTTTGATTCTGGTGCAACTCATTCATTTGTCTCTAAGGATTGCGTATCAAGACTGCATCTGCCTATTACTACTTTGAGTTTTGATCTTATGGTAACTACACCTGCTAGGACTCTAATTGCTAATGCCGCATGCATGCACTGTTCAGTAGTATATAAAGATAGAACTTTTCATGCCAACCTAGTATGTCTACCCCTTAAAAACCTAGATGTAATCCTCGGGATGGATTGGTTATCCCACTACCATTGTCTTTTGGACTGTAGTCGAAAGAAAGTGGTGTTCCCAGACTCGGATCTTTTCGAGTATCTTTCTATTAACCACATTAGTGCATCGTTGAGCGAGGGCACTCAGAAGTACTTTTCATTGCTAAGTCTGGAGGGGAAGAAGGAATCGGATATTCAAGGTATTCCGGTGGTTCGAGATTTTGCGGATGTTTTTCCTGGAGATGTACCTGGACTGCCGCCTGTACGCGATGTGGAGTTTGTGATCGACATTGTACCCGGAACCGGACCGATTTCGATCGCACCTTACCGTATGGCACCTGCGGAGTTAGCGGAGTTGAAATCTCAGTTGGAGGATCTTTCGGCAAAAGGATTCATTCGACCAAGTGTTTCACCGTGGGGAGCGCCAGTGTTGTTAGTTAAGAAGAAAGACGGAAGGTCGAGATTATGTGTGGATTATCGACAACTGAACAAGGCGACGATCAAGAACAGATACCCGTTGCCGAGGATAGATGATTTGATGGATCAATTACGAGGGGCTGCTGTATTTTCGAAGATAGATTTGAAATCAGGCTATCATCAGATCAGAGTGAAGACTGAGGATATACCGAAGACTGCATTCAGAACACGCTACGGACACTACGAGTACTTAGTGATGCCGTTTGGAGTGACAAATGCACCTGCTGTTTTCATGGATTACATGAACCGCATCTTTCATGAATTCTTAGATCGGTTTGTGGTGGTGTTTATTGATGATATACTGATATACTCGAAGGATGCAACGGAACATGAAGGACATTTGCGCCAAGTTCTACAAGTGTTGAGAGAGAAGAAGCTGTATGCGAACCCTTCTAAGTGTGAATTTTGGCTGGAGAAAGTCAATTTCTTAGGCCACGTTATCTCAAAGGAAGGCATAGCTGTGGATCCGGCGAAAGTAGAGACTGTTTTGGCTTGGGAGCAACCGAAGACAGTGACAGAAATCAGAAGTTTTGTGGGTTTGGCTGGATACTATAGACGCTTCATTGAGGGATTTGCCAAGATCGTTGGACCTTTGACTCAACTAACGAGGAAGGATCAACCTTTTGCATGGACTGAGGCGTGTGAATCAAGTTTTCAGACTCTGAAGGAACGTTTGACGACGTCACCTGTGCTTATTTTGCCGCAACCAGAAGAACCTTATGAAGTTTATTGTGATGCTTCGTATCAAGGCTTGGGATGTGTGCTGATGCAACATCGAAAAGTGGTGGCGTATGCTTCGAGACAGTTGAAGACGCATGAGAGGAACTATCCGACTCATGATTTGGAGTTAGCTGCCATTGTGTTTGCGCTGAAGATCTGGAGACATTACCTCTATGGTTGTACTTTCACGATATTTAGCGATCACAAGAGTCTTAAATACTTGTTTGATCAGAAGGAGCTGAACATGAGGCAACGAAGATGGATGGAGTTCATCAAAGACTATGAGTTTACGTTGCAATATCACCCTGGGAAGGCGAACGTAGTTGCTGATGCTTTGAGCAGAAAGATGCATGTCTCGTCAATGATGGTTAAAGAGCTGGAGTTACTGGAACAATTTCGAGATATGAGTCTAGGTGTGACACCGTCTGAGGGAAAGTTGAAGTTCGGTATGATCAGAATTGCCAGTGGACTGATGGAAGAGATTAGAGAGCAACAACTGCAAGATGAGTTTCTGCTGGAGAAGAGGAACTTAGTGATTCAAGGGAAAGACCCGGAATTCAAGATCGGAACTGACGATATCTTAAGATGCAAGGACAGAGTGTGTGTACCCAATAATCCAGAATTGAGAAGGCTGATCATGGATGAAGGGCACAAGAGCAAATGGAGTATTCATCCGGGAATGACCAAGATGTATCAAGATTTGAAGCTGAATTTCTGGTGGCCAGGAATGAAGAAACAAGTGGCCGAGTATGTAGCTGCATGTTTGACTTGTCAGAAGGCCAAGGTAGAGCATCAAAGACCTGCTGGTATGCTACAGAGTTTAGACGTGCCAGAATGGAAATGGGATAGTATATCCATGGATTTTGTGGTGGCTTTGCCAAGAACACAGAAGAGACACGATTCGATTTGGGTGATTGTAGATCGTTTGACCAAGTCAGCGCATTTTCTACCAGTGAGAACTACCTACAATGTGGAGAAGTTGGCCGAGATCTATGTGGCGGAGATTGTGAGACTACATGGAGTTCCGACAAGTATTGTGTCTGATCGGGATCCAAAGTTTACTTCGCACTTTTGGGGAGCTCTTCATGATGCGTTAGGAACCAAGCTGAGGTTGAGTTCGGCGTATCATCCACAAACGGATGGGCAAACAGAGAGAACTATTCAGTCGCTAGAGGATCTACTACGGGCTTGTGTGCTAGATAACAGAGGAAGCTGGGATGATCTTCTGCCATTGGTTGAATTCACCTACAACAATAGTTTCCATGCGAGCATTGGGATGGCACCGTATGAAGCTTTGTATGGTCGGAAGTGTAGGACACCTTTGTGTTGGTATCAAGATGGGGAGAGTTTGTTGATTGGGCCAGAAATGCTGCAACAGACGACTGAGAAGGTTAAGCAGATCAGAGAACAGATGAGAGCTTCACAGAGCAGACAGAAGAGCTATGCTGATCAGAGACGTAGAACCCTAGAGTTTGAGGAAGGTGACCATGTGTTTCTACGAGTTACTCAGACTACGGGGGTTGGACGAGCTATTAAGTCAAGGAAACTTGCGCCAAAGTTTATTGGGCCTTATCAAATCACTCGACGTGTTGGACCAGTTGCGTATCAGATTGCACTACCGCCATTTCTTTCCAACATTCATGATGTATTTCATGTGTCGCAGTTGAGGAAGTACATTCCAGACCCGACTCATGTGATCGTGCCAGACAACGTTGAACTGAAGGATGATTTGACCTTTGAGGCACCGCCAGTGAGTATTGGGGATAGGAGAGTGAAACAGCTGAGGGGAAAGCAGATTTCGTTGGTAAAAGTGATATGGAACAAGGATACGGGAGATGCTACATGGGAATTGGAAGATAAGATTAAGGAATTGTACCCCGGACTTTTTGCTGAACTCTGAGTTTCGAGGTCGAAACTTTCTTTTTGGAGGGGAGTATTGTAAGACCTGAATTTTCAGAACAAGCTAGTTTCCGACTCACGCGTAGGATCAGTGTAAGCGTGACAGGAGTTTGATATTTGAGGAAGATTAATGAAGAAGAAAGTTCAGGAATTGCTTGAGGAATGTTGCGTAGTTGTTTTCGGAGTTAGTGCGAGTCGTCTGCACACTTGCCTTAGGGCGAGCGTGTCCAGAATAGGCTATTTCGCTCTTAAAGCAACGTTTTGAGTGAGATTTCGAACTCTCGGAAAATTTAAAGATTCTCTTTATTTTTCCATCGACCAGCGTTTCATTTCGGAACTCTGGACTGTACGCACGATAGGTTTCACTTTTCGGATGTCCGCCGACGCTAATTTCTTTGCTTCGAAACCCTATTTTCGAGCAATGGATGAAGACTTTTTCTATTCGGGATTTCTAACGAAGATTCCGTCCGCGTTGCCAGACTTGTTTCGACATTTCCAATCTTTTTTCTGTTGGAAGTTTTGTCGTTTGAGCATCACAGCAAAAAGTAGTTTTTCGGGGCAGATTAACCGACACCGCTTTTGAGTTTTTCGATATCGTTTTTCCCAAATCTTAGATGTTTGTTTTGAGTTCTGGAATTCTGACGCTAGAATCTCTCTTAGAATTCCATGGTGATCGTGCTGCAAAAATCGGAATCGCGAAATTTTCATTTTCCCGCGATTTCGCCCGCCTATAAATAGGCGAAAAAGCTAATATCTTCTTCATTTTCACTCATTTGGCCGAAAATTGTAGAGAGAGAGGGAGAGGAGAGATTTCGAGAAATCTTGACCAATCTTCGTGCAGTTCGTCCCTACTTCTAGGTATCAAGGTAACTAACACGATTTCTACCTCTGATTGTTGTTTCTGTTGCGTTTCTGAAGCCGTTTCTGTGCTCTAAGTTTTGAGCTTTTTCTAAAATTGTCCGATTTCTCTGATTTCTCGCTTGGGTTATGTTCCTTATGTTCCCCTGAGTCTAAAACCTCTGTCAGTAAACTCTGATTTCGATTCAGTTGTCCAGGATCTGAAAAATTGACTCAAAACTCTTTTTGTCTCACATTTCGAAACTTTATTGTCGTAAAGCTATAATCTGACTTCGTGCCTTTAGGATTTGTTGTCACGGATGTCATGAGGATCGTTGCTGTCAAATTTGTTTTCAGAACTGATAACTTTGAAGTTTTGAGCCTTTATTTTGGACCAAAATGCCCCTGCGTAGTCGTATTTCGACCCGATTGTCCGAAAATTGTTCTGACAGTTTCTTTGCCTTAGTTTTACCCTAAAACTACCTTGTAAACTGATTTGATCGAAGAAAAAGAGCCGAAGCCCTTTTCTCCTTATGGCCGTGGGCTATTTCTAAGGGGGGGGAGTTTTTCGTTTTCGAAAACTTGTCCTTTCGTACCCGTTTGTCGTATTCTGAAGCTTTGATGCTTTGTCTATCGTTTATGTATTGTTTTGCGATCGAACTAATCGATTTTGTGTGGATTCTGCTTTGTTTTTCCTCCGAGGTTCAGTTGAAGGAACTTTGGAAGTTTCAAGGCATTCCTGTGAAGGAGATTTGATTTGCGAAGCTGGATCAGCTCGAGGTTAGGGCAACTTACTATATATTAGCTATGACTGCATGATAGGCGTCGATAAATTCGACTTATGTTTTATCTGATGTTGTTTTTGATGATGAGTTGATGTTATGATGCTTTTCCATACTTGTGATGTTGTGCTTTTGTTGGATTGAGCGTTTTGACGCAATTTCGGAGTGGAGATTCATTGATCTGGTGATCTTTGATATTTCGGGTTGGATGAACAACCCTAGGCAAGTCCAAATGTGGGGTTTGAGACTTAGCCATATGTTGGTTTACTTAGACTTTCCCCGGGAAATGTATTTTGGGTGGTTGATCTTTGAAAACTTAGAATGATAGAGCTTTGAAAAACTAAAGACTTGGGAAACTTAGACTTTGAGAAATAAACTCATAACTTGACTAATTCGAATTGAAACAATTTTTATTAACGTTTAAGCATAGGAGAACTGAAGGGGAAAATATTTACGAAATACGGGGAAAAGTCGACTTTGTTGTGGGTTTGGAGAGTTATCGGAATTGGGGGAAGCCACTAAGGTGAGCTATGGTGATGATTGAAAGTCACCGAGTACTCTAGTACTCTTGGGGATTGTTGTGGAGCCGTGTTGTATTGACCGACACCTAGTGCTCTTGTTGTTTGGGCTGTGTTGTATTGACCGACACTAGACCCTTGTGTTTTCTTGTTGGAGTTGTGTTGTATTGACCGACACTTACTCCGAGTTGTGTTGTATTGACCGACACTAACTCATTGGGTTGGTTGAGATTGGGTTGTGAGCTAAACACTTTCGTGGTAAGGGCGATTCGTTGTTTGGCTAACCACGTTGCATTCAATCGGGTGAATAACGGGAATGGTTCACCTGTGCATATCATGGTGAATAACGGGAATGGTTCACCTTGCATTAATGATGAATAACGGGAATGGTTCATCATTCGGTGAATAACGGGAATGGTTCACCAAGGATGAATAACGGGAATGGTTCATCCAGGATGGATTTCATCCAGGATGGATAACGGGAATGGTCCATCCATAGTGAAAATGCTTCACTTGTGGCGAACGGGAACGCGTCACAAATCCGGATTCATATTGTGCATTTCACGCATACATTCATGCTGACTGAGACTGTGTGCTGTTTGTTTATTGAAGTAATGTTAGAGCCATAACATGCTAGGATTATTTATATGCTTATATAACAACTTATATATATACCCTGTCACATGTTGTGTGTATATGTACTTATTGCTGTGAGTTGACCCTAGCGCCTTGGCTTTGTCTGTATGTTTGTCTTTGGGCGGTCGGCCTGCTGCCAGATGTCGATGGCCGACTGGTTCTCGACGGTCTCTCCCTCGGGGGGGATCAGATATGAGTTGCTGGATAGGGATGCCCCCACCGCTTGGGTGATCGATGTGGCTGGTCACCGGGCGACGTATAGGGGAAGGGTCATGGAGGACCGGACGGATGAGCGAGGACGCCTGACGAGCGGAGTGCTACGGCGTATGGAGCTGAGTTTTGACTTGCCGCCCTCAGTTCATTGTGGACCAGGCACTGGACATGCACCACCTGCACCACCTCCGACTTCACCTTCTGTTGAGGAGGACCCAGAGGAGATCGAGCCTGCTGCTGCTGCTATATCTGTTGTGCCACCTCTGGCTACTGCCATCGCTTCTACCGACGTGGCGTCGTCCTTTAGGCTCGTACAGTCGAGGAGGGAGTCTGTTGTCCCATCTGCCTCACGTCTCTTATCTTTCTCTTCACCGCACGGCTACCGTGTGGACCCCTTGATGAGGGTGGAGGAGGAGGATGTTCTCACAGGAGAGGTGGATGTGGAGACCGGCTCGACTAGGGCGGTGCGCAGGACAGTGAGGAGGGAGGTTATGGACTTGGACACCGAGATGATTACGGTGGATTCCGACTCTGACTCCGAGAGCAGTGGGGAGAGCTACTCGCCGAGCAGCGATGAGGAGGAGGATGATTGGTGAGCTGAGCTGGGAGGGTAGGTTAGGATTAGCGACATTTTTTGTGTAGAGCTCTGATCGTCAGTTTCTTGTTGGGACAGGGTAGGTTCCGATGTGTGGCTTTTTGTGTGGTTCTTTTGAGGAGGATCACAGAGAGTCTGTCGGAGTATAGGGGTCTTCCTTTCAGGCCATTTTTGAGTGCCGACTTTCTCTTGGATAACTGTATTTTGATACTTTTACTCACAGTTCTGGTTTGTATATTTGCCTGCGGGCGTACTACTTTGGAGTCACTGCGGCTTCGCGTGACATGGAGTGCAGCCGAGGCTGTACAGATGTATATATATTTGTATATCGGTTAGTTTAGTTGTTGGGTGTTGTCTCTACTTCTTTATCGCTTTGATTTAAAGGAAAGAAACGAAAAAAAAATTTACCTGTTTTCCGCGTAAAGTTTATTTTTGGTTACTAAAGTGACACCTGGAAGTCGGGGTGTTACACCACACATCCTAGATTACCCACATAGCACATAGCATGTAAGTCAATCTTCAAAAACATTCAGTAGATGAATCATCTACATTGTCAGCCGAAGCCTCAGAAAACATTTTCAATCACACACAATCTCAGTGCATAAACAGTAAACAATGTCGAAACATCGACCCTAAGCATTAACTAGAGATTCAGTGAGAAGCCCTCACCTGAAAGTTCTCCAGAATGATCAACTAGTGCTTCCTCGCTCTCAAAGTGTTGGTCCTCAGAGAAATCCTCAAAAGCACCTTTACAATAAAATCACAGAATACTATCAGAATCTATCGGAAACTAAGCTATCGATACTTACTAAGGTTACTCGAAGTAATCTATACTCTAAGGTACGATAATCTAGCGCGAAAAGACAAGTTTTCGGAAAAGGAAATTTCTTCCTCCCCCTCTAATAGGCTCGGCCACTTTTCACAATTAAGGGGCTCGATTTTTCTTCCATCAAACTTGGTTCCTATGCTTTCATAAGCCGTAACTAAGGGTATTCTGAACTCGGAAAAATTATCGGATCAAAAACTGTCGCAGGGGTATTTTGGTCATGATTTTTAACTTAGGATTTTCAAAACTGAAATCCCAAAAATAAAATTTTGCAGGGACGTCACCAACGACGTTTATGACAACTAATCCTACTAGCACTAAGCTAAGGCGATAGTTTTCAGCCTAAAGGGTGGAACTTTACTCAAAAACTACATAAATGGGTATTTTAGGCTAGAATTGATTCCGGCGGAATTCCGGCGACATAACGAAAAATCTAATCCGGCAGAAGTGATCTTGGGCACATATAGAAGAGGTTTAGAATCAGAAATGAAAGATTCAGGATAGTTTTGCAAAAACCCATAAACTATCCACTCAGAAAACTCTACAGAAAAGCTATGGAAAAAGCGATCGGAGGTAAGGATTAGCGACTATACCTCGAAACCTTGAAGCAGCAACTGATTAATCAACGATCAAGCAAGGATTGAACAAAATCTCTTCTCCTCCTCTCCTTAGCAAACTCGCGGCCTTTGGGTGGGTTTTGGGTAGTTTGTTTTGATTTTTCTTCCTTTCTTTGCTATATATAAAGGTTGGAAATTCGCGGGAAAATGAAAGTTTCGCGAATCTGATTTTTCCGGCATCATTCTCCATGAATTCTAAGATAGGTTTTGGCAAAGGAATTCCTAAGCTAAGAAGATGTCTCCTTGTATTTTTGGCAACTAATGCAAAGTCGGTGCAAAGTCGGTGTAAAACTATTTTACCCTATAAGTTGCTTTTTGCCTCGAATGCCGGAATAGAAAACTTCCTTCGCAAGAAAGATTGAAATCATCAAGAGAAATGGGTGTACGCGTGTAGAATATTCATTTGAAGCTCTGAATAGATAAAGTCTTCATTGTCGAGAAATTCTAGGGTTTTGAAATACCAGGGATTCAGTTTCGGCAAACTTCCGATGATTGGAATCGGACGTTCGTAGATCCTAGAGTTTCGCCTCGAAATGATGGTGATATATGGAAAAAGAGAAGTTCTAACATTTCTCTGAAGATTTTTGGAATTAACTGCCATCGTGCCTAAAAGTGAAAATTAGCTATATACTAGGGTTTCTGACCTAGGGTTAAGCGTAAAACGTTCGTGCTGTAACTTTTATCGATCATAATGCAATCCTTGAACTTTTCCTGAACTTTCTCCTTCATAAATATATTTCATTTAATAAACTTTCGTTCAGGTTTCCCTTCACATTACATCAACCCTAATCGTGAATAAGAAGTTTATTCACTTAGCATGAACTTAAAAACTCGGGCCTTACATTACTACCCTCCAAAAAGAAAGTTTCGACCTCGAAACTTAAGGGTTAGTAAAAAGTTCTGGATACTGTTCTTGAATCTTCTCCTTCAGCTCCCATGTCGCATCACCAGTGTCTTTATTCCAAATAACCTTCACTAACTCGATCTCTTTCCCTCTCAACTGTTTTATCCTGGTGTCACCAATGCTAATTGGCGGTGTCTCGAAAGACAGATCATCCTTCAACTCAATATCATCCAGCTCGATAACATGTGTCGGATCCGCAATATATTTCCTCAGTTGTGACACGTGGAATACATCATGAATATTTGATAGAAATGGAGGTAGTGCAATCTGATATGCGACTGGTCCAATTCGACGAGTGATCTGATACGGTCCAATGAACTTGGGCGTAAGCTTCTTTGACTTGATTGCTCGACCAACACCCGTCGTCTGAGTAACTCTCAGAAATACATGATCTCCTTCTTCGAACTCCAGAGTTCTGCGCCTCTGATCTGCATAACTCTTCTGTCTACTCTGAGAAGTCCTCATCTTCTTTCTGATCTGCTTGATCTTCTCAGTGGTTTGTTGCAGAAGTTCCGGTCCTACCAACAGATTTTCTCCATTTTGGTACCAACACAAAGGTGTTCTACACTTGCGGCCATACAAAGCCTCATACGGTGCCATACCAATGCTCGTATGAAAACTGTTGTTGTATGTGAACTCAATCAATGGCAATAAGGTATCCCAACTGCCCTTGTTGTCTAGAACGCAAGCGCGTAGCAAATCCTCCAACGACTGAATAGTTCTCTCAGTCTGTCCATCAGTCTGAGGATGATAAGCATAACTTAGTCTCAGCCTCGTTCCCAAAGCTTCTGGAAGAGCTCCCCAAAAATGTGATGTAAACTTCGGGTCTCGATCGGATACAATACTTGTCGGTACTCCGTGAAGTCGTACAATCTCCGCTATATATAACTCTGATAGTTTCTCCACGTTGTACGTAGTCCTCACCGGTACGAAATGAGCCGACTTAGTCAGTGATCCACGATTACCCAAATAGAATCGTATCCCTTCTGAGTTCTCGGCAAAGCCACGACGAAATCCATCGATATGCTATCCCATTTCCATTCTGGCACATCCAAGCTTTGTAGCATACCTGAAGACTTCTGATGCTCCACCTTCGCCTTCTGACATGTCAGACATGCAGCTACATACTCAGCCACTTGTCTTTTCATTCCTGGCCACCAAAAATTCACCTTCAAGTCCTAATACATCTTCTTCATTCCAGGATGAATGCTTAACTTGCTCTTGTGACCTTCATCCATAATCAATCTTCTCAAGTCAGGGTTGTTAGGTACACAAACCCTATCCTTGCACCGTAGGATATTGTCACTTCCTACCTTGAATTCTGGGTCCTTACCTTGACTTACCAAATTTCTTTTCCCGAGCAGAAACTCATCTTGTAACTGTTGGTCTCGGATTTCTTCCATCAACCCATTGGTAATTCTGATCATTCCGAACTTCAGTTCTCCCTCGGATAATTTCACATCCAAGCTCAAATCTCGAAATTGCTCTAACAGCTGCAGCTCCTTCACCATCATCGACGAGATGTGCATCTTCCTGCTCAAGGCATCAGCAACAACATTCGCCTTTCCAGGATGATATTGCAGAGTGAACTCGTAATCTTTGAGAAATTCCATCCACCGACGCTGTCTCATGTTCAGCTCCTTCTGCTCAAACAAGTACTTCAAGCTCTTATGATCACTGAATATGGTGAAATTGCATCCATATAAGTGATGTCTCCAAATCTTCAGCGCAAATACGATTGCAGCTAGTTCCAAGTCATGAGTCGGATAATTCTTCTCATGCACCTTCAGTTGTCTTCAAGCATAAGCAACCACCTTTCGATGTTGCATCAGCACACATCCCAAACCTTGATGCGAAGCATCACAGTATACCTCATAAGGTTCCTCTGGTTGCGGTAAGACGAGTACAGGTGACGTCGTCAACCGTTCCTTCATCGTCTGAAAGCTAGTCTCGCACGCTTCAGTCCATGCAAACGGTTGGTCCTTCCTCGTCAGTTGAGTCAAAGGTCCAACAATCTTCGCGAAATTCTCGATAAAGCGACGATAGTATCCCGCCAAACCGACAAAACTTCTGATCTCCGTCACTGTCTTCGGCCGTTCCCACGACAATACGGTCTCTACCTTTGCTGGATCCACAGCTATCCCCTCCTTAGAGATCACATGGCCTAAGAATTTTACCTCTTTGAGCCAAAATTCGCACTTAGAAGGATTGGCATACAACTCCTTCTCCCTCAGCACTTGTAAAACTTGTCGCAAGTGCTCCTCATGGTCTTCAGCATTCTTTGAATAGATCAGAATGTCGTCGATAAACACCACGACGAATCGATCCAGAAATGTATGGAAAGTCATATTCATGTAAGCCATGAATATTGCTGGTGCATTTGTCACCCCAAATGGCATCACTAAGTACTCATAGTGTCCATAACGGGTTCTGAATGCCGTCTTCTGGATATCCTCGGTCTTGACCCTGATTTGATGATAACCCGACTTCAGGTCGATCTTCGAGAATATTGTAGCTCCTCGCAGTTGATCCATCAAATCATCAATCCTAGGTAACGGATACCTATTCTTGACGGTTACTTTGTTCAGTTGTCGGTAGTCGACACATAATCTCGACTTCCCGTCCTTTTTCTTCACCAATAAGACTGGCGCTCCCCAAGGTGAAACGCTTGGTCGTATGAATCCCTTCGACAGAAGATCTTCGAATTGGGACTTCAGTTCCACTAGCTCCGCAGGTGCCATACGATATGGTGCAATCGAAATCGGCCCTGTTCCCGGTACGATGTCTATAGCAAACTCAATGTCGCGTACGGGCGGCAATCCAGGTACATCGCCAGGAAAAACATCCGTGAATTCTTTCACCACTGGAATACTGCCAACTTCTGGGTTCCCTTTGCTCTCCAAGCTTAGCAAAACAGAATACTCCTGAGATCCCCCGTTCAAAGAGACGCTGATGTGATTGGCAGATAGATACTCGGAAAGATCCGAATCAGGGAATACCACTCTCTTTCGGTTGCAGTCCAAAAGACAATGATAGCGGGACAACCAATCCATTCCTAGGATAACATCTAGCATCACTATACAATATGAGTAAGCAATAACTTCAATCAATTTTTAAGCGAAAAATCGCTTGCAGACAATCAATTTTCACTCTTTGCAGAGTCACACAACCTAGCACAGAAGACCTATTCCCCAACAACTCCCGAAAGACTCGACCGTGCTCTGATACCACAATGTAACACCCCGATTTCGGTGGCGTCACTTTAGTAACCAAAATAAACTTAATGCGGAAAAACGTGAATATTTTTTTTTTCGATAATAACTAAGACAAGACTGAATTAAATAAAACCCAACAATAACAATAATTAGAACTAATATACAATATATAAACAGCCCCCGCTGTAGTAGTAACCTCGTCACGAGTAAACCTCCAGTGACGGAAAGAAAAGTGTAGCGCCCGAAGGCAATATGTACAGACTGAAAATAAAGGTGAAGTGTCCGCAACACCATCCCTCAAAACTGAAAATCAGCTGGCCCATCGGCCTGAAGCAAGACCTCCTAAGTCCAACCAACTCTCTGTGATTCCTGTAAAGAAACCACACAAAAAGCTATAGGTGGGAAGCTACCCTGTCCCAAAAGAAACAAATGATGTTCAGAGCTAAGACTCTACTCCTACACTAATCCCATCTTGAGGAGTTCACACCAACACTAAAACCTACATGCTAGCGTGATCGTCGTCCGAATTCGAAATCCAGAACGACCTAGTCTATGTACACCATCCGTCATCCTCTCGCTACCGCGACGCGCTCCTGTTCCAGCATCCCAACCTAGTTTCCCCCGAAGGGTGGACCATGGTGAACCAGTCCGCAATACTCATCTGACAAAAGGCGTTGTCCGCCAAAACACACACAGAAGACGCGAGGGTCAACTCTAAAGAACTATGTAGATAATAAACCCAATAGGTACAAATAATAGATAGCCACTTAGGCTTATAACTAGAGATATCATTCCTAGGGTTGCATGTTCCACAAAATCATAACGACAATAATAACAATTAGCATGTTCCAAGTAAGTTTACCAAATAGCAACCACACTCATCAACTAAGTCAGTATGCATGTTGCGTGATATGTATGCAGGTTAACCCAGTCAACCAATATGCAATCCGGAACGGATGGACATCATCGGATCAGCCCTTCACCAGCCACGGTGGTGCCATTTCGGCCCGTGATGTCTCTTACTCCCACAGGGTAGTCAGATCAGCAGTAAACCCGTAGGTCTGCCATTTCGGTCTGCTACAAGAGACGTCTACAAACGCTCTTTCACGGCATTCCGGGTCTTATGACCATTTTGGAAACCGACGAGGTCCAGAGTACGTCCTGTGTTAATACCTCATTAATGTTGCATGTATGCAAAATGATTAGTCAAACAACGTCTCCGACCTCACTCGACACGTCGCCACGTGTTCTAGGGAAGTTAAAGTCTCTAAAAGCTTACCCTAAGGTAAAGTCGATTCTGCGACCAAAAGACACACTACATAACGACACATAGCTGCTCCAACAGCACCACAACACACGCTGCTCCAACAGCACAATAACACACGCTGCTCCAACAGCACAACAATAAACGCTGCTCCAACAGCACAATAACACACGCTGCTCCAACAGCACAACAATAAACGCTGCTCCAACAGCACAACATCAAACGCTGCTCCAACAGCACAACGACAACATACTCAACACTTGGATCCGACGACACTCCTCGTTTTCCAAAATTAAGATTTCACTTCCAATGCCTTCCTTCGAGGTTGTTATCATTACTTAAAGATTTAGAGGTTATTTAAGGTCTTATGAGTTTTCTTTATAAAATAGATTCCATTTTGTCTTATCGCAAGTCTTATACATTTGCAGGATCTCCCAATCCCAAGTCGCTTCCAGAGGATGTCTCGATCCACTAAACAAAATCACGGCCCGAACCTCGTTCGTCCTATCAAACTTTCTCAAAACTCTCAAAATAAAATCGGCATGACCTGCCCGCTATTCTCACCATTCAGAATCTCAGATTTCCAGTGTAAAGCATATTTAAATCATCACAATCAACAACATGTCATATATCAAGAAATCTCAACATTAACACTTAGCACTTAGCATATAAAGCATGCACCACACATCCTAGATTACCCACATAGCACATAGCATGTAAGTCAATCTTCAAAAACATTCAGTAGATGAATCATCTACATTGTCAGCCGAAGCCTCAGAAAACATTTTCAATCACACACAATCTCAGTGCATAAACAGTAAACAATGTCGAAACATCGACCCTAAGCATTAACTAGAGATTCAGTGAGAAGCCCTCACCTGAAAGTTCTCCAGAATGATCAACTAGTGCTTCCTCGCTCTCAAAGTGTTGGTCCTCAGAGAAATCCTCAAAAGCACCTTTACAATAAAATCACAGAATACTATCAGAATCTATCGGAAACTAAGCTATCGATACTTACTAAGGTTACTCGAAGTAATCTATACTCTAAGGTACGATAATCTAGCGCGAAAAGACAAGTTTTCGGAAAAGGAAATTTCTTCCTCCCACTCTAATAGGCTCGACCACTTTTCACAATTAAGGGGCTCGATTTTTCTTCGATCAAACTTGGTTCCTATGCTTTCATAAGCCGTAACTAAGGGTATTCTGAACTCGGAAAAATTATCGGATCAAAAACGGTCGCAGGGGTATTTTGGTCATGATTTTTAACTTAGGATTTTCAAAACTGAAATCCCAAAAATAAAATTTTGCAGGGACGTCACCAACGACGTTTATGACAACTAATCCTACTAGCACTAAGCTAAGGCGATAGTTTTCAGCCTAAAGGGTGGAACTTTACTCAAAAACTACATAAATGGGTATTTTAGGCTAGAATTGATTCCGGCGGGATTCCGGCGACATAACGGAAAATCTAATCCGGCAGAAGTGATCTTGGGCACATATAGAAGAGGTTTAGAATCAGAAATGAAAGATTCAGGATAGTTTTGCAAAAACCCATAAACTATCCACTCAGAAAACTCTACAGAAAAGCTATGGAAAAAGCGATCGGAGGTAAGGATTAGCGACTATACCTCGAAACCTTGAAGCAGCAACTGATTAATCAACGATCAAGCAAGGATTGAACAAAATCTCTTCTCCTCCTCTCCTTAGCAAACTCGCGGCCTTTGGGTGGGTTTTGGGTAGTTTGTTTTGATTTTTCTTCCTTTCTTTGCTATATATAAAGGTTGGAAATTCGCGGGAAAATGAAAGTTTCGCGAATCTGATTTTTCCGGCATCATTCTCCATGAATTCTAAGATAGGTTTTGGCAAAGGAATTCCTAAGCTAAGAAGATGTCTCCTTGTATTTTTGGCAACTAATGCAAAGTCGGTGCAAAGTCGGTGTAAAACTATTTTACCCGATAAGTTGCTTTTTGCCTCGAATGCCGGAATAGAAAACTTCCTTCGGAAGAAAGATTGAAATCATCAAGAGAAATGGGTGTACGCGTGTAGAATATTCATTTGAAGCTCTGAATAGATAAAGTCTTCATTGTCGAGAAATTCTAGGGTTTTGAAATACCAGGGATTCGGTTTCGGCAAACTTCCGATGATTGGAATCGGACGTTCGTAGATCCTAGAGTTTCGCCTCGAAATGATGGTGATATATGGAAAAAGAGAAGTTCTAACATTTCTCTGAAGATTTTTGGAATTAACTGCCATCGTGCCTAAAAGTGAAAATTAGCTATATACTAGGGTTTCTGACCTAGGGTTAAGCGTAAAACGTTCGTGCTGTAACTTTTATCGATCATAATGCAATCCTTGAACTTTTCCTGAACTTTCTCCTTCATAAATATATTTCATTTAATAAACTTTCGTTCAGGTTTCCCTTCACATTACATCAACCCTAATCGTGAATAAGAAGTTTATTCACTTAGCATGAACTTAAAAACTCGGGCCTTACAGTTTTTATATTTATTAAATGATAATTAAAATACTCGTTAAAAGACCTTTAAGTAGCTTTTTTTTCTTTTTTAAATACGGTATTTACTTTTAAAGAATTTTTTTTAAATTGATTAAAATTTAATTTTTTTTTTAAAATTAAATAAGTGTTCCATCATTTTTTTTGTAACGTTATGAATTTAAAGCAATTAAATTTAATGAAAGAGTATAAGAGTTTATGGTCTAATTAATTGATATTTTATCTCATTATTCATGTGTTGTTAATTTCCCATTATAGGTGATTATTAAATTAGTTTAATAAGTATTTTAAGTTTGTTGTCAGTGTTTAAAAAACTCTAACCCCCTGAATTTTGTATTTAAAATGCATTTTTGTTTAGTGTACTAACATTAAATGTTTATTTACTAATTTAATAATTTATTCATTAATACTAAGTTAATAATATAATAAGTAATTGTTTTATTTAATTAAAACATTGAATGAAAATCAATTTCTGTTTTTTTTAATAAAAAAAAATGTCTAATAAATTAAATTAAAAGTGATGAGAACATACCGATCTGCAAGTAACCAAATTTTTAATACTTGTGCTTGGGAAAAGCGTCAGGAACTCATCTTTTTCAGTAACGTTTAATCTTTCAATCACAACGTTCATTACTTGAGTATGAAGTGCGTCACACTCAAATAATCTGCGAAGAAACAAAAATTATGTTGTTATTTGTCATCTAAATTTGTTCAAAGTAATATGAAATCCACAGTACATACATACCTTTCTCTGTAGGACACTGCTTGTGGAATGTCAGGATTGAACATTACTTTAGTGCAGTTTAACCCAGCAGTTAGTTTATATTCCCCTGGAAAAACAATTAGCCATCGATTGTAAGTTTAAGTTTGAACATGTTGATTTATTATATAGAAGTTTATGTTTGTTTGTTGCTCAAAATAATTAAATGTACCTTGATGAATTGTTACAACTTCCAACAATATGATAATAACAACATGTTTGTGGTCTTTTGAATTTAGAAGTGCGTCCAATTCGTTGAGAAATTGGCCGTATAAAAAACATTTAATTTTTTTTTGCAAGAAAAAAATTAAATAAAAGTTGTTAACTTTCTTCCGTAGGAATTTATAGAAATTAATAACACTAATTTGTTATTGATAAAAACAAATTTACCCTTGAGATTCAATTTCAATGTCTCTGCTTTGCGTATGGACTCCGTTCCGCTCAAATTCGTTGTAATATCCGACGTACGTTACTTCTCCCATAACATCTGTTTAATGGTAGTGTCAATACATGAAAGTGTTGATGTATTTGAAGTTATTTAAATGAAGGTATTTACATACTAACTAAGAACCGCTCATCAAAGTTAGGATTTAGAATTTCATGCACGTTGTCAAATATCAGATCACGCATAGGAAACACATCTTTATTATATCGAACCATCCTTGTCCTACTTTGCAAGTGTATCTTGTAGATATGCCTAGATGCACTAAGACCTCGGAAATTATGCCATACCCAGAAATATTCAAGTAAATAAAATCTTCCATGATTCTGTTGGCAAAACGTTCATAAAGGTTACGCCTACACTCTGCATGGATTGTTTGACCCTAGAAATGAAGGAGTTACATATGAATTTATGTCCGTGAATTAAATTAAAATACAATTACATATTTAATAACAACGAAATTGTTTCTGGTTTACATACCTTTCGATCCATCAACAACAGGTTATAGAACGAACCGTCGTGTCCTTCCTCATCTTCTTCCTCCTATTCTTCAGCAAACCACACCCTTATTACACGAACGACAATAGTCTAATCATGTGCTAAAGGAGTTAGTTGGTCAAGTAGGCTATGGTTCGGATTCATGTTGCATGGAAGTTTTGGAGATGAAAACTAACGTCTGTTAATTTTGGCCTGAACTTGTGTATCAAAGGAGATGTATACTAAAGTATATATATAGGCTTATTGCTCTTCTATGATTCCTAATTGATTTTGTTTTGATTTTTTTTTTTTGGTTAAAGCTCGAATTTTTATTAGTATAAGTTGAAAAATTAAAAAAATTTAATGCGTTATTCAATTTTTTACTTGATTCCGAATTTTTCATTTATGTATGTAGGTTTTATTTACTTAATTAACGCACATAATTTTGTATAATTAATGTATATAATCAAGTAATTGTAATTAAGGAATTATTACTAAGTTCTTGCTTGATTTTTTAAAAATAAATCGATGTAATTAATGTACTTAATTGTGATGGATGAATTTTAAAATTAAATAATGTTATTAATTTTTTTTAATTCTAATTTAAAAGTATTTTTATTCGATTTTCCTAAATAGCAGTCAACAGTTTTAAGGAAAGATATTTTTAAGGAATATTTGTTAAAAATAATTGAATGTAATTAATGCAGTTAGACTATTTTGTTATTTTGAATTTAATGTACTTTATCGCGTTATTAATGCAACGAATTTGGTATATTTTTAATAAACATGGTTTTTTTTACACATTAAAGGTTGAAAAATACCTTTATTTAAATATTAATTTTTTAAATGCTAAACATTATAAATGCGCTTAATTATATATTGACTAAAAGTTCCCATATGCTTTTATTTTATCAATAATAACTATACTGTTTGTTCTCAAAAAAAATATATTGACTAAAAGTTAATGCAGAAAAAAATCATTCAATGCGTGACTAATAATTTTTTTGTAAACGTAACTTAAATTATATAATTAAATCATTGTAATTAAGAAAATAAAATAAATTTTGTCATGAATTTTTAAAGATAAGTCAACTGAATTAATGAAAAACTTTTACGGATTCATTCTAAAAATAATTGAACGTAATTAATGCAGTTAAACTATTTTGTTATTTTTAATTTATTTTACAATATGTCGTAATTAATGCAATAAATTTGGAATAAATGATGGTCATTACTATTTTTACCCATTAAAACTTAATTAAATTATAATCTTGTTGTAGGTAAGTAGTTATTTTTAGTAACAGGAGAGTAACAGCAATTAAATAAATTTTATTTTATAAATTTTAATAATCAAATTGTTAAAAAAAAGTCAAGCATTAAATCAAGTTTTTTTTTGTACCAATAAAGGTTGAAAAATACCTTTTTTAAAATTTAAATTTTAAATGTTAAAAATCATAAATGCGCGTGATTATTAATTGACTTAAAGTTAATGCAGTAAAAAATCATTAAATGCATGACTAATTTCACGTTTAAGCATTAATTAAAGTATATGATTAAATCATTGTGTTTTGAAAAGAGAAAAAATATAATGAAATCATTGTAATTAAGGAAATAAAATTAATTTTGTCATGAATTTTTAAAGATTAATCAACTGAATTAATGATAAACTTTAACGGATTCATTAAAAAAATAATTGAATGTAATTAATGCTGTTAAACTATTTTGATTTTTTGTATTTATTTTTGAATATCTAGTTATTGATGCATTAATTTGTAATATTTATAATAAGTGATGGTTATTCATTTTTTTACGCATTTAAACATTAATTAAATTATAGTTTCATTATAGTTATGTAATTTCTTTTTTTTTGAACAGGAGTACGCCCTTGAATGAACTTATAAGTAATTAAAATTTTAGAAATTTTATCTTCTAAAGTTTAGTAATCAAATTGTTAAAAAAAGTCAAGCATTAAATAATTTTTTTTCTACAAATTAAAGTTGAAAAATACGTTTATTTAATAATTGCCTCAACCTGTATGGCACGAAGAGTGCGTTGGTTGGCCACAGATGTTATGAAATTGAAACTTCGGATGAAAATCTTGACCCACGTAGCGAGGGGCGAGTGAACAGACCCACACCAATTGAGGAAACAAAGGCGCTAAAGTTTGGCGATCGCACTTTGAAGATTGGGACCAGATTGACGGACGAGCAGGAGACGCGCCTGACAAAGTTGCTAGGCGAGAACTTAGATTTGTTTGCTTGGAGCTGCAAGGACATGCCCAGAATTGATCCAAACTTCATCTGCCATCGATTAGCATTGAATCCAAGTGTCAAGCCAGTTTCACAACTCAGGCGGCGCTTGGGCGGGGACAAGGGAAAAGCGGTTCAGCAGGAAGTTGACAAGTTGCTGGCGGCAGAGTTCATCAGGGAAGTGAAATATCCGACGTGGTTGGCGAACGTCGTTATGGTGAAGAAAGCGAATGGAAAATGGCGAATGTGCGTGGATTACACAGACTTAAACAAAGCATGCCCAAAGGATTCGTATCCCCTTCCAAGCATTGATGGTCTCGTTGATGGTGCCTCGGGCAACGAACTGCTTAGATTGATGGATGCTTATTCTGGTTATCATCAAATCCGCATGCACCCGGCAGACGAGGACAAAACGGCTTTCATGACCGCCAGAGTCAACTATTGCTATCGCACCATGCCGTTTGGATTAAAGAATGCTGGGGCGACCTACCAAAGATTGATGGATAGGGTTTTTGCTGGACAGGTGGGAAGAAACATGGAAGTTTATGTTGATGATATGATCGTTAAATCAGTACGTGGTTTGGACCATCATCAAGATCTGGAAGAAGCATTTGGCGAGATAAGGAAGCACAATATGCTCCTCAACCCGGAGAAATGCTCTTTTGGTGTTCAGGGCGGCAAGTTTTTAGGATTCATGATCACATCCAGAGGAATAGAGATGAACCCAGATAAATGCAAGGCGATTCAGCAGATGAAAAGCCCCTCTAATGTGAAAGAAGTCCAACGTTTAACAGGGTGAATAGCAGCTTTATCTCGATTTCTTCCTAAGTCTGGTGATAGATCTTTCTCTTTTTTCAAGTGTCTTCGAAAAAATGTTGCATTTGAGTGGACGGCGGAGTGTGAAGAAGCTTTTGTTCGCCTCAAGGAACTTTAGTCGTCACCGCCAATCTTGTCAAAACCAATACAGGGACACCCGCTGCACTTGTATTTTGCTGTGAGTGATAGTGCTCTGAGTTCTGTGATACCGCAGGAAATAGATGGCGAGCATCGAATTGTTTATTTTGTTAGCCACACACTCCAGGGCGCAGAGGTCAGATACCAGAAAATTGAGAAGGCGGGCACTGGCGGTCCTTGTCACCGCCCGGCGGTTGAGACCTTATTTTCAGAGTTTTCCAGTGAAGGTGCGAACGGATTTGCCTCTGAGACAAGTGTTACAAAAACCGGATTTGTCAGGTAGATTGGTCGCCTGGTCGGTTGAATTATCTGAATATGGGTTGCAATATGATAAGCGAGGCACAGTTGGCGCACAGTCACTGGCTGATTTTGTGGTGGGGTTGTGTAAGGCCCAAGTTTTTAAACTTATGCCAACTAAATAGAATCCTATTCACGATTAGGGTTGATGTATCGTGAAGGGAGACCTGAACTAGAGTTTACCAAATAAAATAAATTTGTGAAGGAGAAAGTTCAGGAAAAGTCAAAGGATTGTATCGAAGTCGATTTAAGTTATAGCTCGATCGTTATACGCTTAAACCTAGGTCAGAAACCCTAGTATATAGCTAGTTTTCACTTATAGGCATGATGGAAGTTAATTCCAAAAATCTTCAGAGAAATGTTAGAACTTCTCTTTTTCCATATATCACAATCGTTTCGAGGCGAAACTCTAGGATCTACGAACGTCCGATTCCAATCATCGGAAGTTTGCCGAAACCGAAACCCTGGTATTTCAAAACCCTAGAATCACCCGACAATGAAGACTTTTTCTATTCGGAACATCAAATGAAGATTCCACACGCGTACACCCATTTCTCTTGATGATTTCAATCTTTCTTCAGAAGGAAGTTTTCTATTCCGACATTCGATGCAAAAAGCAACTTATCGGGTAAAATAGTTTTACACCGACTATGCATTAGTTGCCAAAAATACCAGGAGACATCTTTTTAGTTTTGGAATTCTTTCGCCAAAACATATCTTAGAATTCACGGAGAATGACGCCGGAAAAATCAGAATCGCGAAACTTTCATTTTCCCGCGATTTGCCATCTTCTATATATAGCAAGCAAGTGAGAAGAAATCACAAAACTCCACCATTTTCTCTCCTCAAACCCGCGAGCTTCACCAAGGAAGAAGGAAGAAGAGTTTTTCTTCATTACTTGCTTGATCGTCGATCAATCAGTTGCTACTTCAAGGTTTCGAGGTATAGTCGCTAATCCTTACCTCTGATCGCTTTTTCCATAGCTTTTCTATAGACTTTTCTGAGCTGATAGTTTTGAGGTATTTGCAAAACTATCCTGAATATTTCATTTCTGATTCTAAACCTCTTCCTTATGTGCCCAAGATCACTTCTGCCAGATTAGATTTTCCGTTATGCCGCCGGATTTCCGTCGGAATCAATTTTAGCCTTAAATACCCATTTTTGGAGTTTTTGGAGTAAAGCTTCAACCTTTAGGCTGAAAACTATCGCCTTAGCTTAGTGCTAGTAGGATTAGTTGTCATAAACGTCGTTAGTGACGTCCCTGTCAAATTTGCTTTTTGGGATTTCAGTTTTGAAATTCTAAGTTAAAAATACTGACCAAAATACCCCTGCGACAGTTTTTGATCCGATAATTTTTCCGAGTTTAGAATACCCTTGTTTATGCACTTGTTTGTGTTTGACTGGTAAAATGTTTTCTGAGGCTTCGGCTGACAATGTAGATGATTCATCTACTGAATGCTTTTGAGATTGAATTTCATGCTAAGTGCTAAGTGGGTAATTTAGGATGTGTGGTGCATGCTTTATATGCTACGTGCTACGTGGTTATTGCATAATATGTGGATATATGACATGCTGGTTGATTGGGCTGAGTTATTTATGCTTTTGCAATGAAATCTGAGATTCTTTGTAGTGAGAATAGCGGGCAGGTCATGCCGATTTTATTTTGAGAGTTTTGAGAAAGTTTGATAGGACGAATGAGATTCGGGCCTTTTTATGGTGTTTTATGGATCGAGACATTCTCTGGAGTCATTTGGGGATTTGGAGATCCCAAGAACTTATAAGAATTGCGATAAGGCTAAAAGGATATTATTTTGTGAAGAAAACTCATAAGACCTTAAACAACCTCTAAATCTTTAAGTAATGATAATAATCTCGAAGGAAGCTTAGGAGTCGAATCTTAGTTTTGGAAAACGAGAAGTTTCGTCGGATCCAAGTGTTGAGATATTGAGAGGTTTTGAGTATGTTGATACTCTTGTGCTCTGGGAGCAGTTGTGTTGTTGGGCTATCTGAGAGATAAGCCGGGAAACGGATAGTTTCCGAGCATGTTGATGCTCTTTGCTCGTTGAGCAATGTTGACCATCGGATAGAGATGAGTCGGATGATTTGGAGATCATCATGAGATACAGTTTATGCCTTTGGGTACAGTTTATGCCTTCGGGTACAGTTTATGCCTTCGGGTACAGTTATGCCTTCGGGTACAGTTTATGCCTTCGGGTACAGTTTATGCCTTCGGGTACAGTTTATGCCTTCGGGTACAGTTTATACCTTCGGGTAATTCGGACATCGACGGGGGATATGATCGACCGTGAGGTTAGGATCGACCTGTTGATTGTCGGGCATGGCGGAGGGAAAAGTCGACCCGCAGGGTTAGGACTGATCCGGCTATGTCAAGGTGGTAAGTGACAGTCGAGGGTTATGGTCGACACAACGCTAGTGTTAGGACCGACTCGATCGTGCCCAGCCTACTTCTTCTGGAACCGTCGAGAGTGACGTTGCATTGACATATCATGCACTCTAATTATATTCGTTGGGATTTTGATGAGTAGATGTTGATAAACATCGTTATGTGTTTTGATGAGTAGATGTTGATAAACATCGTTATGTGTTTTGATGAGTAGATGTTGATAAATATCGTTATGTGCTTTGATGATTGAATTGTACTAGAGATTTGATAACATGCTATGTTTGAACCTTAGGGTAGACAATGCAGAACTTATATGTATATATGCAACATATATATATACCCCTTATACTTTACCTGTTGTCTTGTATTCTCTACACTATATTCCGTAAGTTGACCCTTGCACGTGCTACCTGTGTTTGGGGGGCTATGTATGCCCTTTTTGTCAGATGTCGTCGATGGATTCTTTCGTGATTCTTCGTCGTTCGGGGAAGACCCGGAGCGAAATGACTACTACTGAGCCTTCGACGTGGACCCGGACTTCATGCATGACCAGATGAGAGTCGATGATGGAAGTATGGGGGATGGATGTTTAGAGTTTACTAAGGTTGGGTGTTAGTGTCCTAGCTCTGACTTATTCTTATTTTTGGAGGGCTTGTGTTGCTGACACTTGACCTATCAATTTGGGGATTGTACATTTTGCCTACGGGCGTTACACTTTTCTACTTTCCGTCACTAGAGGTTACTCATGACGAGGTCGCTACTTACAGCGGAGGATGTTATATGTATTGTGTATTAGTTCTGTTGCCTTTCGCATTTGGGTTTTATTTATTTCAGTCTTAGTTATTATCGAAAAAAAAAATATTTACGTTTTTCCGCATTAAGTTTATTTTGGTTACTAAAGTGACGCCATCGAAATCGGGGTGTTACATTGTGGTATCAGAGCACGGTCGAGTCTTTCGGGAGTTGTTGGGGAATATGTCTTCTGTGCTAGGTTGTGTGACTCTGCAAAGAGTAAAAATTGATTGTCTGCAAGCGATTTTTCGCTTAGAATTGATTGAAGTTATTGCTTAATCATATTGTATAGTCATGCTAGATGCTATCTTATGATGAGTACTAACTGTTTGCTTAACTTAACAGAACATGGTGAACTCTAACCAACTTGCTGAGATGGTGGCCACTTTGGTCCAAGCAATGACTGTACAGACGAATGACAATGCACATAGGCGTGCTACTAAGGATACACGCGAGCTACACCGGCTTCAGAGAGAAGTAGCCCTGGACCAGAACAGGGGACTGAATGATTTCAGAAGGCAGGATCCACCCAAGTTCACGGGTGGGACTGACCCGGACAATGCGGATCTATGGATCCAAGAAATTGAGAAGATTTTCGAAGTACTGCAGACTGCTGAAGGGGCTAAGGTGGGCCTGGCAACTTATCTGCTGCTGGGCGGCGCTGAGTACTGGTGGAAGGGTACCAGAGGAATTATGAGAGCTAACCACGAAGAGGTGAATTGGAACTCCTTTCGTACTGCATTTCTAGAGAAGTACTTTCCAACTAGCGCTCGAGACGAGCGAGAGGCACAATTTCTGACCCTTTGTCAAGGGAGCATGACCGTACCTGAGTATGCTTCCAAGCTGGAATCATTGGCTAAGCACTTCCAGTTTTTCAACAACCATGTTGATGAACGCTACATGTGTAAGCGGTTTCTGAATGGGCTGAGAGCAGACATCGAAGATTCAGTGAGGCCGTTGGGGATTATGCGATTTCAAGCCTTGGTGGAGAAGGCCACATAGGTGGAGCTGATGAAAAATAGAAGGACGAATAGAGCAGGAACTGGGGGACCGATGAGGTCTACCTCCCAAGACAATCTTGGAAAAGGAAGGTTTCAGATGAAGAAGCCTTATTAGCGCCCTATGGGGGAAGGTTATACCCTAGGACAGTACAAACCGATGACCCTTGCTACTGGAGGTGCAGGGAATCAAGTCGGCAACACGGATGTGACATGTTTCCGGTGTGGGAAGACTGGACATTTTGCTGACAAGTGCCCAGCGACTGGACCAAGATGCTTTAATTGCAATCGAGTGGGACATCTAGCCGTGGATTGTAAGGGGCCCAAGTGGGAGCCATCTGTTAACACTGTAAGGGGAAAACGCCTCACTACTAGGGGAAGAGTTTATATTATGGACGGAGGAGGATCGAAGAAGTTAGCCAGAGGAGAGCGCAAGAACGACGGTAACCTTCTAACCATTCTTTCTCATTTCAGTATAGTATATTCCATTACTCTCATAGCGTGTGCAAAACACACCTAACTTACTTATACTGTCTAAGCTTTGACCTTATAGTTATTACGCCTATTAATACTTTATTTGACTGTGCTCGTGTTTAAACTATAGAAGTACACGAGGTTTAGAATAACACGTTAAGCCTAGAAAGTAGTCTTGTACCGATGCGTTTAAAAGGAAGCTAGAAGCTGAAGAATGAATCTCATAGAGATTTCTTATGAATAGTATACGTATGATGTTGAGGGCGGGTAGTTCCGTAGCGGAATCGTTGAGGATGTGATGTCAGGATATTTGTGACTATTGGATGATAGGAACTCATTGACTGTTTCAGTAGGTTTTTCTAGATTTCCACCTTCGATGTATTAGGCCTGATCAACTTAATATTGAGGGGGTGATTTTCGGAATCACAACTGGCGATGGACTTTGATAGAAGGATGTGTAAGATGAATTTGAACTGGATCGAAGATTAGTCCAGTTTGGAAGTAAAAGTTCGCGTTAAGTATTAGTTTTCTTGCGAAGGAGTTATAATTTTAAGAAATGGATATTCGTTTAAGAAGTATTGAAGAATTAAAGGATATTAGAGGTCCAAACTTAGTGAAGGCTTAGATTTTAGATCAATCGATTTGATCACGAACGCGTGAGACATGAAGTCTTGTCAAGTTTTGATCGAGAGACTAAGTATTGGGATGATTGGAGGATGATCAGATTACAGAAAGGGAAGTGTTCGTATCAAGATGAATACTTGAGGTATAGTTATGATTGGAACTTTTAGAGGATAAACCTCGATTTATGCGAAGTGTTAGGGATTTCAGTACGCCTAAATTGGTTTGAGTGAGGAAGGTTTTGATGACGAAGACGACAATAATGGATTGTTAGATAGTAAGAGGGTGATTAGCTTATGAGTGGTTGATGAATTTATGATTAAGGGAGTCAGTCTTGTCCTGTACGAGGTATTAAGACTCAAGTCGAGTTTTAATTTGATTGGTGACTAAGGAGAAGATCAAGGAATAATATCCGGAGCTTTTACTGAACCCTAAGTTTCTGTAAGACCCAAGATTTTAAGCTTAGGATCAGTGGAAGAGATTTCCATTTACGATTAGGGTTGATGTATTGTGAAGGGAAACCTGAACTAGAGTTTACCAAATGAAATAAATTTATGAAGGAGAAAGTTCAGGAAAAGTCTAAGGATTTTACCAAAGTCGATGAAAGTTATAGCACGATCGTTATACGCTTAACCTAGGTCAGAAACCCTAGTATATAGCTAATTTTCTCTTTTAGGCACGATGGAAGTTAATTCCAAAAATCTTCAGAGAAATTTTAGAACTTCTCTTCTTCCATATATCACAATCGTTTCGAGGCGAAACTCTAGGATCTACAAACGTCCGATTCCAATCATCGGAAGTTTGCCGAAACCGAAACCCTGGTATTTCGAAACCCTAGAATTTCTCGACAATGAAGACTTTTTCTATTCAGAGCTTCAAATGAATATTCTACACGCGTACACCCATTTCTCTTGATGATTTCAATCTTTCTTCAGAAGGAAGTTTTCTATTCCGACATTCGATGCAAAAAGCAACTTATCGGGTAAAATAGTTTTACACCGACTATGCATTAGTTGCCAAAAATACAAGGAGACATCTTTTTAGTTTTGGATTTATGTCGCCAAAACCTATCTTAGAATTCACGGAGAATGAAGCCGGAAAAATCAGATTCGCGAAACTTTCATTTTCCCGCGTTTTTTCAACCTCTATATATAGCATTAAAAACAAGCCTCGAAACCAAAAATCATACTGATATTTCTTTGTAGAATTAGAAGATTCAGCGGGGATAATATCGTGTCTAAAATACGTTGGAATCAGTAGGAAGAAATCGGAATCACTCTTATATTCTTTTTTTAACTCTATGAGTTAAATCCTCCGATATCTAAACAAATCTGTACCGATTTACAAAATATCTTCTCAAAATATCTTTGATAAATATCTATTCATCCTTATCCGATCTTTGATAAATATCTACTCATTTCTTGGTTCATGGATCATTTTAATTTGTTCAAAGTGATCATAATTTATATTTTACTATTTCATAAAGTTCCTCATAATTTTTAGTATAGTTATATATCCATTATCTATTTTTCTCTTAACTTTGTGAGCTAAATTCTTCAGTGTCTAAATTAATTTATACCAGTTTACAAAATATCTCCCTAAAATATATATCCATCCTTATCCCTCCACCAATCCGTTCCCATCCTCATTCTGTCGACATCTCTCTCATTACACTTTTTTCTTCATTTTCTTCCTTGACCCATTTCCTACTTCTTCTTTTATATATATATTATGTCCTCTTCTCCTTTCTTTCCATTTTCAATTCTTTCTTTTGCTGCAGCAGACCCATTTCATTTTCTTCATTCTTCCTTTCTCTTCTCCAAGCGTGGCAACACAAGCCACCACCGCCCCTCCTCCTCACCATGGCTGTTATGTCCAGCCAAGAGGCCACCATAATCACGTTCTTCTTCTCCTTTCCACCATGAAAACCATCACCACAAACATGTTCTTGTTCTGCCCCTCCTTCTTCACGCAAGAAAGCCACCATGGCAGCCACCACGTTCCTTTTCTTTCTCTCCATGGCCACCACAAGAAGGCCAGCACCACAAGGAGACACCATCATCATTTTCCTCTCCTTTGCTGTACACGCACACCATGTTTCTTCTTCCTCTATCAACCATGGCAGCACCCCATCATCAACATGTTCTTCTTCTTCTTTCTTCCTCACGAAGCCACCACCGATGGCCACTCACAACACCATCATGGACACACCACATGAACCACCACCATGGGTCTCTCTTTCCAGCCGAGAGCACCACCTCCATGGCCACGAAGCAAGCAAAGAGAAACGACAAAGGAACCATGAAAGAAAACAGGGGAGAACGACGTGAAAACGCCACCGCCGCCGGCGTCGCAAACTTCGACCTTCGATTCCGGTGTACTCGGACCTCCGTTCACAGCGAGGTTAGTACCGTTGGAACCCTTGCGGCGTCCACAACAAAACCCATATTCCGGATCGTCGTTTCGCCGCCGTCGCTGCCGCCTTCGGGAGCTCTTTCCGGTCAACTCCGGCGACCGATGGAAAAGCAGAGGATACTGCTACGATCCTTGCCGTGAGGAGAGCAAAACCCTATCTTCAATTTCGTATTTGGGTCATTTTATTCGACGACCCCGATAACCACCGTCAACATTCGGCTGAACTTTCTGGGCAAACCGTCGACTCTTTGGGGAAACGGACAGCGCCGTTGAGTTTCTGGCCGCGAAAGGATGAAGGAACAACCTTCCTTTGTGTCTCCGGCGACAGTTCCTCCGTCAACCCCGTGAGCCGCAACTTTCTCTGGCGACTCTTCGCCGACAAGTTTCAGAAACTTGATTTTCGTACGATGAACGGAAGCACCTTGCATCGAAGCTACACAATAGGAGGAATCGAGCAAACATATGCAAATAAAGATGTAATCGGATCGGAGTTGCACCTTAGTATGGAAATTGGCTAAGGTGAGGGCTTCTCACTGAATCTCTAGTTAATGCTTAGGGTCGATGTTTTCGACATTGTTTATTGTTTATGCACTGGATTGTGTGTGATTGGAAAATGTTTTCTGAGGCTTCGGCTGACAATGTAGATGATTCATCTACTGAATGTTTTTGATATTGACTTACATGCTATGTGCTAAGTGGGTAATCTAGGATGTGTGGTGCATGCTTTATATGCTAAGTGCTAAGTGTTTATGATGCGATTTATTGATATATGACATGTTGTTGATTGTGATAATTTAAATATGCTCTGTACTGGAATCTGAGTTTCTGAATGGTGAGAATAGCGGGCAGGTCATGCCGATTTTATTTTGAGAGTTTTGAGAAAGTTTGATAGGACGAACGAGGTTCGGGCCTTAATTTTGTTTAGTGGATCGAGACATCCTCTGGAAGCGACTTGGGATTGGGAGATCCTGAAAATGTATAAGACTTGCGATAAGACAAAATGGAATCTATTTTATAAAGAAAATTCATAAGACCTTAAATAACCTCAAAATCTTTAAGTAATGATAACAACCTCGAAGGAAGGCATTGGAAGTCAAATCATAGTTTTGGAAAAACGAGGAGTGTCGTCGGATCCAAGTGTTGAGTTTGTTGTTGTGCTGTTCGAGCAGCGTTTGTTGTTGTGCTGTTGGAGCAGCGTTTATTGTTGTGTCGTTGGAGCAGCGTTTGTTATTGTGCTGTTGGAACAGCGTTTGTTGTGGGGCTGTTGGAGCAGCTATGTGTCGTTATGAAGTGTGTCTTTTGGTCGCAGAATCGACTTTTCCTTAGGGTAAGCTTTTAGAGACTTTAACTTCCCTAGAACACGTGGCGACGTGTCGAGTGAGGACGGAGACGTTGTTTGACTAATCATTTTGCATACATGCAACATTAATGGGGTATTAACACAGGACGTACTCTGGACCTCGTCGGTATCCAAAATGGTCATAAGACCCAGAATGCCGTGAAAGAGCGTTTATAGACGTCTCTTGTAGCAGACCGAAATGGCAGACCTACGGGTTTACTGCTGATCTGGCTACCTTTGTGTGGTGTAAGAGGCACGCGGGCCGAAATGGTTCCACCGTGGCTGGTGTTAGGGCTGATCCGTTTGATGTCCATCCCTTTCCGGAATGCATGTGGTTAACTGGGTTAACCTGCATATCATTTCATGCAACATGCATACTGACTTAGTGATGAGTGTGTTTGATACTTGTTAATTCTATTTGAGGCATGTTAACTGTGATTTATCGTCGTTTATATTCATCATGAGATATGCAACCCTAGGATGTTATCCCTAGCTAAAAGCCTAAGTGGCTATCCTATTATCTGTATCTATCCTTGCTATTATTTACATAATTCTTTGGAGTTGACCCTCGCATCTTCTGTGTGTGCTTTGGCGAACAAACGCCCTTTGTCAGATGTCTTTGGCGGACTAGTCCACGACGGTTCACCCTTCGGGGGAAACTAGAGTTGGGATGCTGAAACAGGAGCGCATCGCGATAGCGAGCGGAGGACGGAGGATGTACCTAGACTTAGTCGTTCTGGATTCAGATTCGGACGACGATCACGCTAGCATGTAGGATTGAGTGTTAGTGTGAGCTCCTCGAGATGGGAGTAGTGTAGGAGTAGAGTCTTAGCTCTGAACATCATTTGTTTCATTCGGGACAGGGTAGTTTCCCACCTATAGCTTTTTGTGTGGTTTCGTTACGGGAATCACAGAGAGTTGGTTGGACTTAGGAAGTCTTGTTTCAGGCCGATGGGCCAGCTTATTCTCATTTTGAGGGATAGTGTTGCGGACACTTAACCTTTTCTTTTGGTTTGTACTTTTGCCTACGGGCGCTACTCTTCTATTACCCGTCACTGGAGGTTCACTCGTGACGAGGTTGCTACTTACAGCGGGGGCTGTTTATATATTGTATATTAGTTATAATCGAAAAAAAAAAATATATTCACGTTTTTCCGTATAAAGTTTACTTTTGGTTACTAAAGTGACGCCACAGAAATCGGGGTGTTACAGTTTAGAGGACGAAACTTTCTTTTTGGAGGGTAGTAATGTAAGGCCCAAGTTTTTAAACTTATGCCAACTAAATAGAATCCTATTCACGATTAGGGTTGATGTATCGTGAAGGGAGACCTGAACTAGAGTTTACCAAATAAAATAAATTTATGAAGGAGAAAGTTCAGGAAAAGTCAAAGGATTGTATCGAAGTCGATTTAAGTTATAGCTCGATCGTTATACGCTTAAACCTAGGTCAGAAACCCTAGTATATAGCTAGTTTTCACTTATAGGCATGATGGAAGTTAATTCCAAAAATCTTCAGAGAAATGTTAGAACTTCTCTTTTTCCATATATCACAATCGTTTCGAGGCGAAACTCTAGGATCTACGAACGTCCGATTCCAATCATCGGAAGTTTGCCGAAACCGAAACCCTGGTATTTCAAAACCCTAGAATCACCCGACAATGAAGACTTTTTCTATTCGGAACATCAAATGAAGATTCCACACGCGTACACCCATTTCTCTTGATGATTTCAATCTTTCTTCAGAAGGAAGTTTTCTATTCCGACATTCGATGCAAAAAGCAACTTATCGGGTAAAATAGTTTTACACCGACTATGCATTAGTTGCCAAAAATACAAGGAGAAATCTTTTTAGTTTTGGAATTCTTTCGCCAAAACATATCTTAGAATTCACGGAGAATGACGCCGGTAAAATCAGAATCGCGAAACTTTCATTTTCCCGCGATTTGCTATCTTCTATATATAGCAAGCAAGTGAGAAGAAATCACAAAACTCCACCATTTTCTCTCCTCAAACCCGCGAGCTTCACCAAGGAAGAAGGAAGAAGAGTTTTCTTCATTACTTGCTTGATCGTCGATCAATCAGTTGCTACTTCAAGGTTTCGAGGTATAGTCGCTAATCCTTACCCCTGATCGCTTTTTCCATAGCTTTTCTATAGACTTTTCTGAGCTGATAGTTTTGAGGTTTTTGCAAAACTATCCTGAATATTTCATTTCTGATTCTAAACCTCTTCCTTATGTGCCCAAGATCACTTCTTCCGGATTAGATTTTCCGTTATGCCGCCGGATTTCCGCCGGAATCAATTTTAACCTTAAATACCCATTTTTGGAGTTTTTGGAGTAAAGCTTCAACCTTTAGGCTGAAAACTATCGCCTTAGCTTAGTGCTAGTAGGATTAGTTGTCATAAACGTCGTTAGTGACGTCCCTGTCAAATTTACTTTTTGGGATTTCAGTTTTGAAATTCTAAGTTAAAAATACTGACCAAAATACCCCTGCGACAGTTTTTGATCCGATAATTTTTCCGAGTTTAGAATACCCCTGACCAAATTTGAATTTTTATGGTGTTTTATGGATCGAGACATTCTCTGGAGTCATTTGGGGATTTGGAGATCCCAAGAACTTATAAGAATTGCGATAAGGCTAAAAGGATATTATTTTGTGAAGAAAACTCATAAGACCTTAAAGAACCTCTAAATCTTTAAGTAATGATAATAATCTCGAAGGAAGCTTAGGAGTCGAATCTTAGTTTTGGAAAACGAGAAGTGTCGTCGGATCCAAGTGTTGAGATATTGAGAGGTTTTGAGTATGTTGATACTCTTGTGCTCTGGGAGCAGTTGTGTTGTTGGGCTATCTGAGAGATAAGCCGGGAAACGGGTAGTTTCCGAGCATGTTGATGCTCTTTGCTCGTTGAGCAGTGTTGACCATCGGATAGAGATGAGTCGGATGATTTGGAGATCATCATGAGATACAGTTTATGCCTTCGGGTACAGTTTATGCCTTCGGGTACAGTTTATGCCTTCGGGTACAGTTATGCCTTCGGGTACAGTTTATGCCTTCGGGTACAGTTTATGCCTTCGGGTACAGTTTATGCCTTCGGGTACAGTTTATGCCTTCGGGTACAATTTATACCTTCGGGTAATTCGGACATCGACGGGGGATATGATCGACCGTGAGGTTAGGATCGACCTGTTGATTGTCGGGCATGGCGGAGGGAAAAGTCGACCCGCAGGGTTAGGACTGATCCGGCTATGTCAAGGTGGTAAGTGACAGTCGAGGGTTATGGTCGACACAACGCTAGTGTTAGGACCGACTCGATCGTGCCCAGCCTACTTCTTCTGGAACCGTCGAGAGTGACGTTGCATTGACATATCATGCACTCTAATTATATTCGTTGGGATTTTGATGAGTAGATGTTGATAAACATCGTTATGTGTTTTGATGAGTAGATATTGATAAACATCGTTATGTGTTTTGATGAGTAGATGTTGATAAATATCGTTATGTGCTTTGATGATTGAATTGTACTAGAGATTTGATAACATGCTATGTTTGAACCTTAGGGTAGAAAATGCAGAACTTATATGTATATATGCAACATATATATATACCCCTTATACTTTACCTGTTGTCTTGTATTCTCTACACTATATTCCGTAAGTTGACCCTTGCACGTGCTACCTGTGTTTGGGGGGCTATGTATGCCCTTTTTGTCAGATGTCGTCGATGGATTCTTTCGTGATTCTTCGTCGTTCGGGGATGACCCGGAGCGAAATGACTACTACTGAGCCTTCGACGTGGACCCAGACTTCATGCATGACCAGATGAGAGTCGATGATGGAAGTATGGGGGATGGATGTTTAGAGTTTACTAAGGTTGGGTGTTAGTGTCCTAGCTCTGACTTATTCTTATTTTTGGAGGGCTTGTGTTGCTGACACTTGACCTATCAATTTGGGGATTGTACATTTTGCCTACGGGCGTTACACTTTTCTACTTTCCGTCACTAGAGTTTACTCGTGACGAGGTCGCTACTTACAGCGGAGGATGTTATATGTATTGTGTATTAGTTCTGTTGCCTTTCGCATTTGGGTTTTATTTATTTCAGTCTTAGTTATTATCGAAAAAAAAATATTTACGTTTTTCCGCATTAAGTTTATTTTGGTTACTAAAGTGACGCCATCGAAATGGGGGTGTTACAAGTTGACCCCAGATCGGTTTGAAAAAGTGGACACTCAGTGGACTTTCTTTGTAGATGGATCCTCCAATAGCAGTGGCAGTGGCGCGGGAGTAACGTTGGAAGGACCAAGAGATCTAGTATTGGAGCAATCGCTGAAATTTGAGTTCAAGGCAACAAACAACCAGGCAGAATATGAAGCTCTCATCGCCGGATTGAAGTTCGCGCTTGAAGTAAAAATCGGAAGGTTGTTGATAAGAACGGACTCGCAGTTGGTAGAGAGTCACGTGAAGGGAACTTTCCATGTCAAGGATCCCAATCTGATCAAATACCTTGAGCGAGTGCGATATTTGATGACACTTTTTCAAGAAGTTGTGGTAGAGTATGTTCCTCGGGCAGAAAACCAGCGGGCGGACGCGTTGGCCAAATTGGCGAGCACACGGAAGCCCGGCAACACCAAAAGTGTGATTCAGGAAACGCTAGCGTGCCCCAGCATTGAAGGCGAGCTCATGGCATGTGTGAACAGAGGGGCGACGTGGATGGGACCCATATTATCTATCTTGTCGGGGGACCTGGCGGAAGTGGAGCAATGCACGAAGGAGCAACGGCGAGAGGCGAGCCACTATACTCTCATTGACGGACACTTGTATCGCCGTGGTTTTTCGACGCCATTGTTAAAATACGTACCGCCAGAGAAATACGAAGCGATAATGTCTGAGGTGCATGAAGGAGTGTGTGCAAGCCACATCGGGGGGAGGTCTTTGGCCTGCAAGGTGTTAAGGGCGGGCTTCTACTGGCCCACCCTCAGGAAGGATTGTATGGACTTTGTGAAGCGGTGTAAAAAATGTCAAGTGTTTGCGGATTTGTCTAAGGCACCGCCAAAAGAGCTGGTAACGATGAGCGCCCCATGGCCTTTCGCCATGTGGTGTGTGGACTTAGTAGGACCTTTTCCGACCGCCAGGTCGCAAATGAAGTTTATATTAGTAGCGGTGGACTACTTCACTAAATGGATTGAAGCCGAGCCCCTGGCCAAAATAACCTCTGCAAAATTAGTCAACTTTTACTGGAAGCGTATTGTTTGCAGGTTCGGGATCCCAAGGGCGATCGTATCCGACAACGGGACCCAGTTTTCAAGAAACCAAACAAGGGAATTTTGCAAGGAAATGGGCATACAGATGAGGTTCGCCTCTGTGGAGCATCCGCAAACGAACGGGCAAGTAGAATCTGCAAACAGGGTAATTATGCGTGGATTAAGGCGACGGCTTGAGGAAGCTAAGGGAGCCTGGCTGGATGAACTCCCAGTGGTACTATGGTCGTACAACACCACTGTGCAATCCACTACAAGAGAAACCCCCTTTAGAATGACCTATGGGGTAGATGCCATGTTGCCGGTGGAGATTGACAATTTCACATGGCGGACTCACCCGGATTTTGAAGGGGAGAATCAAGCCAATATGGCGATGGAGTTGGATCTTTTGTCTGAAACGCGTGACGAGGCGCACATTCGAGAAACTGCGATGAAGCAGCGCGTGGCCGCCAAGTACAATAGTAGGGTTCGCGTCTGAGACATGCAAGTTGGCGATCTGGTCCTCAAGTGGCGATCAGGAGCCTCGGGAAACAAGCTGACTCCGAATTGGGAAGGTCCCTACCGCATTGTCAAAGTTTTGGGTACAGGGGCCTATCACTTGGAAGAGCTTGATGGGAGGCGACTACCCAGGTCATTCAATGGTTTGAGCCTACGCTATTATTACAGTTGATCGTGGACGAGAAAGCTGGAAAGGTGGAAAGCATCAAAGAAGAACTTCTGATGACCGAGATGAATTATCCAAAGTTAGATGTCTTTAATTTCTCTAAAAAATATCTCCAAACTCTCCAATGTATCGCCATGATAAAAGCGTGCTCTTTTTCTCCGAAAGGAGTTTTTTAACGAGGCGCTCCATCAAATAAAACGAAAATTCATGAAATTCATGTCCAAAGATTCCAGGGATTCCCTAACGATCGGAATTGCCGATCGATGAAAAGTATTACGACGATCACTAGGTGGGACAGGCTTGATCCCCAAAGGGGCTTGCTGGAACCCTGAAGATGGCGGCGATTCCACAAATGGCCTTGGACACCTAGGAATCTCCCCCCGGAAAGTCTCGCCAGAATACGACGAGCGCCATTAACTAGGCAAAAGTCTTGGGACCCAAACATTGTAAGCCCCGAGCGGGTAGAGCCCCGGGCGAAGCCCTCGAGAATGGAGGCCATTTATCCCTTTGTGGAAAATGTTTAAAGTCTTGACGGAGAAATGTCAAGCAACAAGCCCTAGTTAAAATTAATGCACGAAATCGTTAGGCGTAATTCAATCACATGACGCGTGAAAAGTAGCGCAAGATATAAGGTCGACGAATGAATAAGGTGGAAAACGAGTGCTTAGTCACTCAGGATGTTGAGTATTTTATTACTCCGGTGCGTCGGGGCGGTTAACTATGAAATTCATTCTTAAATTTTTTAACAATAAGAATGCGGCGATTCGCGAAGTAACGAACAAAAGGGTTTACGGCGAGAACAATCATTCAACAATTGCCTAAACCTAACAATCATTCAATATAAAGGCGATGTGAAAGCAATGGCGGTAAAGGTTAGGTAAAAATTAAAATTACACTATTCATCATTTCTTTCTTTTCCTCCTATTTCTTCTTCAGTTGCGGTCCAGAGGTTTTGGTCAATCAAAGGAGGATCATCAGAACCAACCAATCCTTCAACAGTGATTTCTTTCATTACTCCCATGGCGCTAAAATCAAGATTCGGGAACAAGTGTTGAGCCTGGTTCTTGGCGAGGTAGAAGCCCCGTTCGCGGCTGTCATAGGCAATGTCGGCGGCTTGTTCCCTTGCCTCAGTGGCTTTGGCTTTCTCCACTGATAGCTCGCCCTCTAGCTCTTTGATCCTTCAAGATGGGAAGTAATCTCAGCATCTTTCGCGACGAGGGTTGCCCCATGAGCCTCGTTCGCCTTCTTGATCTCTTCAGAAGTAGCCAGCATCGCCTCCAGATCTGCCTTCACCAAAGCCAAAGACTCAGCAGACTTTTTCTCCTGCTCCGCCAGCGTCTTCTTTGCTAGCTCCAGTTCGGCACCCAATGTTTCAAGCTCTAACTCCTTGGCAGCCAGCGCCTCGCCTTTGGCGGCCAAGTCCTTCTCTACTTGATCTTTTTCTTTTTTACAAGCTTGGAGGCTTGCATCAAGGTCGTCCGCCTCCTCCTTCATCAGCTTCAGATGATCTTCCAGCTCGTCGATCTTGTTTCCCGCCGCGCCAATCAACTTGTCGGCATGAACTTTCTCCTTTCCCGCCTGCGCCACCAGTTTGTCGAAGCGCTTTTCCCAAGCAGCAGCGGCTTCTCGGTGCTGAGCGCTCTCAGCTTTCAACCGTTCAGCTTCAGCAGCTGCGGAGTTGAAGTTGTCAAACGCGTGGGCGAAGATGCACCCAGCGCGTAGAAGACAGGCAAGGGTCTCCTCCTTGGTCTCGTTGATGCCTCGGCTCAACACTTCTTTTTCTATGACGTCGCGGTTGAGGCCAGTGAGCAAGAACTCTGAGGGCTCAATAGCATTGGGTAGCATGTTGAAGTGGCTAGAAGAACCACCTCTGTTACCAGGGGCTTGCTCAATCTGGGCTGCCTCGGAAGTGGTGGCGGCATTGGGAGAGGGTCTTTCTTCTTGGCGAGGCGGGGGAGACAAAGAACGCTCATCGTTCGTGGGAGGCGGGCTAGGAGGTGTGACTTGGCGCGGGGGAGACTTTGGGTTTTCTTTTTCTGTTTCTCTTTCTTTCTCCCCGGCGGCAGCATTGGAGCATGTGGCGGCAGCTGCGGCGCTTATGCCAGCAGTTGGTTGTTGTTGTGGCGCCTATAGTGGCAGACTTGGCAGCGGCACCGGTGGCTGTACCAGCGGCAGCATAATCGAGGGCTGTGACAGTGACAGGCTCAGTGGCCGCGGTGGTGGAAGCTTCGGCGGCAGGGAGTTGGCTCGTCCAGTCAGTTGGAGACTTGGAGCTTGCAATGGTAGCGGTGGTGGCAACTTTCTTGCCTTGGCCACAGCGGCGGCGGTGGGTTGAGCGCCGGGATTGGAGGAGCTGGCGGAGGAGCCTTTGACTAATCTCCTCCTCTTGGGGGCCTGAGCGCCCTCGGCTTGGTTCTCAGCACCGCCCGGTTTTTTCCTGTCGCCTTCAGTGTTGAACTTCGGGGAAAAGCGGGCCATTTTCCTCTCACGGGCTTTCAAGAGCTCGGCGTTGGTGAAATTCATATCTTCTGCAACAATAAAAAAAAAAAGAGGGTCTGTAGCGACATGAGGGGTGAGAAGAGAAAAGGCGACGGGAAAAAACGCGGCGGTGCTGAGAACCAAGCCGAGGGCGCTCAGGCCCCCAAGAGGAGGAGATTAGTCAAAGGCTCCTCCGCCAGCTCCTCCAATCCCGGCGCTCAACCCACCGCCGCCGCTGTGGCCAAAGTCAAGAAAGCTGCCACCACCGCTGCCATTGCAAGCTCCAAGTCCCCACAGACGGCGCCAAATGTTCTGGGAATGAACATTGAAGATAGGGATAGTACCTAAAGAGTGGAAGAATAAGCTAGAGAGAGAATGAGAATGAGGGAGAGCGCTGAATTTCGTATACCATTTATTAAAATGAGCTAAAAGTCCCATACAATTGATGTTCACCTCCTATTTATAGAACTTGGGTACTACCTATTGGGCCCATTGGGCCTCTGAAGTTGAGGCCCAACTTAACCAGGCTCTCGCCTTTGGGCGGGCCGAACCCTGGGCGTCGCCCCTCTAGGGGCTCGCCCAGTCCAAAAATGTCGTCAAAACTAAAATCTGGCAATCACATTTGACTAATTTATGTAAATTTGTGATGCCTCATAAATTTTACCGTCATACAAATTTCATAAAATTCAAAATTATTTAGGTTGTGAATTGGATAACTTCGGAAAAATCAACATCCGAGAAACATGTAAATTCTCTTAGTGACTTCCCATTAGACTAAAGATGCTTGTCAATGTAATTAATTCAATGTAACTACTTAATAATGCAGTAAATTTGTAATATTTGTAACGAATGATCGGAATTAATTTTGTTACGCATTAAAACGAACGTCAATGTTTTTTTTACAGTTAACGACCTTCTTGAATGTAAGTGAATGTAATTTTTTTGGTTACACTTTTTTTTTAAACTGGTTACAAAATTAATTGTAATGTAATTACAATATTGTTGTTTCCCTTTTTAATGAATAATAGTAAAAAACATTCAAGAATTAAAATAATTTTTTGTTTCAATAAATTAAAGTTTGATAAAGACCTTGATTTAATATTTTGAATTTTAAAAATAGGAAATGCGTGTTATTATTAATTAACTAAAATTTAATATAGAAAAAAAATCATTAAATGCGTGACTATGTATTGTTTTTATAAAAAATGATTGAGCTATACTAATCATTGTTTTTATCAATGTCTAAAAATAAAAATAAAATGAAAAATAGTTCAAGTTCGGGTGATGCAGCCCTTAAGAAACAAAACAGATCGTCATAATAGTACTGACAAAGGAATTAGGTTTATCATAGTGAAGAACATAAACAAAGTCCATCAAAATTTCACTATAACTCAAATGCTAAATTTGCTGGAATTTATGAAGACAATTGGGTCTTCATTCTGTTAAGGTGAAGACAACGATCTGGGAGCGTTACTTCACCATTAAATCTTCTTCAAATAGCTGCTCGATAAAAAATTTTGGTTGGACCAAATATTGCAGCTATATATCTGTCAGTAGTGCCTTCATCGGTGAACAACATATATTTTATAAATTAAGAAATAACTAAATAGTAAATTTGAAAACACTAATTTGGCAATGAAAAATTGTACACGCTCCGTGTGCACGACCAATGGAGGCGAAATCAATGTATTCGTCTACAAAGTTCCTTATCAAAGCACATTTTATTTTGGCTCTACAAAATCAAATAATGAAATACATTAGACTTTTCGGTCTAAAAAAAATATTGAAATTATTTTCACATCAAGGCCAATACGGTTACCCTGCGCAGAAAGCTCAAATTGAACGATCTTCTCGACATTTCCGTGAACATTGTATTCTTGAACTCTTCCAACTTTAGTTAAAACTCCAATTAATCTATAATTTTTAAAAATTAGAAAAATATAGAATAAATGTAAACATAAAAGAATAAAAGAATTAACAAAGTCTCACCGATTAAACAGTTGTAGCCGACATCTAGGTTTAGGACATCGGGTAATCGGATAAAAGAGTAGGGTGAGCGACTTACAAGAAAATTATTAATTTGATGTAACCAAGTATCATCCCGAAAGTTGAGTTAAATTCCATAAAACATTTAATGTCTTTTATGATTTTATATAAGGAAATTAACATAATTAAGTAATTTATATAAGGAAATTGAAGGAAATAAATAATTAATTTTGAAAATTAATTTCCTTACATAAGACTTAGCTACCGAATTTAAAAAGTTTTTTAATATTTTTAACTTTTTTTTTATAATTTAAAATTTGAAATTATTTTACAACCAAGGAAAAGGGGATTATGTCATTAATTTTTTTATATAAGGAAATCGGTTATTTAATATGTAATTAATTATTTAAATGTTTTTTTTCCAGTTTGAAAATGGAAGTTATTTTAAAAGAAAGAAAAAGTGTTTCATGTAATTAAATGTTTTATATAAGGAAATAGAAGGAATTAATCAATTAATTTTGAATAAAGCATGAAAATATCATTTATTAATTTTATAAATTTCCTTATTTAAAAAAAACGAAAATAGCATTTATTTCATAAAGCATTTAATGTCTTTTATGATTTTAAATAAGGAAATTAATAAAATTAAAGGTTTATATAAGGAAATTGAAGGAAATAAATAATTAATGTCGATAATATTCTCCATAAATAAATAGTCAATGCATTAAAATTTATTTAACTATTTTAAATTTCCTTATTTAAAAAAAACAAAAATAACATTTATTTCATTAAGCCTTTAATGTCTTTTATAATTTTAAATAAGGAAATTATTATAATTGAGTGGTTTATATAAGGAAATTGAAGGAAATAAATAATTAATTTTAAAAATATTTTCCTAAAATAAATAGTCAAGGCATTAAAATTTATTTAATTATTTTAAATTTCCTTATTTAAAAAAAACGAAAATAGCATTTATTTTATAATGCATTTAATGTCTTTTATGAATTTAAATAAGGAAATTGATATAATTAAGTGGTTTATATAAGGAAATTAAAGGAAATAAATAATTAATTTCGAAAATATTTTCCTTAAATAAATAGTCAATGCATTAAAATTTATTTAATTATGTTGAATTTTCTTATTAAAAAAAACGAAAATAGCATTTATTTCATAAAAGATTTAATGTCTTTTATGATGTTGAATTAGGAAATTAATATAATTAAGTAGTTTATATAAGGAAATTGAAGGAAATAAATAATTAATTTCGAAAATATTTCCTTAAATAAATAGTCAATGCATTAAAATTTATTTAATTATTTTAAATTTACTTATTTCAAAAAAAAAGAAAATAGCATTTATTCCATAAGACATTTAATGTCTTTTATGATTTTAAATAAGGAAATTAATATAATTAAGTGGTTTATATAAGGAAATTGAAGAAAATAAATAATTAATTTTGAAAATATTTTTCCTTATATAAAACTTGGCTACCGAATTTAAAAAGTAATTAATTTTTTTACCTTTTCTTATCATTTTAAAATTTGAAATTATTTTAAAACCAAGGAAAATGAGATTCTCCTAATTAATTATTTAAAAAAAAATTTCATCTTAAAAATGAACATATTTCAAAAGGGATTTTTTTTTTTAAAAATCGTATAAAGCAATAATTTGACATGAATGATATTGATATTAGACTAACTTAAATTGGCTATTAAAAACAATTTTTATTTTAAAAAATGTATGGTAAAAAAGTGTTTTTGGTATTTGACTAAAGTTCTTTTTTATATTTAATCTTGTTTGGATCTTGATCGTAAAAGGATGACAAAGAAAAGAATCACTGTTGGGCATATATGGGTATCTTATTATTATAAATGGCCGGTGAATGCAAAATTGTCAAATATATCAAGCTTGATTCAGCCCACAAGACAAAGTGATGAAGTCAAGGAAAAAATTGTACGTGTAAAACAAAGGAAAAACAAAGTAAATCATGAGAACAATTCCAGAATGAAAAAAATAACAATTAATCTTGAATTTTATTTGATAAATAAAGTAAATCATGAGAACAATCCTCTCATGTAGATTGAGAAAAACAAAACCACGAAAAGATGCCCAAGACAAAACAACAACTGATTAAATTTTGGAATGAATAACAACTAACTAAATATTTCCATACACCACCTTAACTTCAATAATTCTATTTGCTATTCTTTCAAACCTAAAACAAACTATGTCACCGCCTCTAATTTCCATTAATTTGCAGAACACTCATGGGATCAATTATAATAATATATCCTTGATCCATATCCGTGAAATTGTTATTTTCAGCGTCTTTAGGTCTAATGACACCATAATCCTGTAAAAAAATTGTTGAAAGGGAATGAGGAGAACAACATATTAGGGTTAGTAAAACATGAATTTTGAAGGAATGAGATTATATTACAATAACACACACCAAAGACATGAAAAATTGATTTCAGATGAGAAAAAGTACATACCTTGTATAATCACGAAGACCCACAAAATGAGATCTTGAAGCCATGTACAAAGGCTTAAAAAAATACAAAATGCAGAAGATGATTGAAGAAGTAGGGTAGGTTAAGGAGAAATCCAAATAATTGAGAGATGAATGAATAATAAGAGTCTTATATAGGCTTTTAAATAGAGAGGAGTGTAGGTTAAGGAGAAGGGTGTACATTAAGAGGAAAGGAGGAATGATTGCCATGTAGGATTTTTAATGAAATTAGCCAATCATGAGATGCTACGTATGCGATGATTGGACCTAGAAAAACCCTTGAATGTATATATTATGGATTGGATGGATATGTCAATGCAGATTGTAGTAAAAAAAAAAAAAAAAGTAAAATACACTTCCCTCCCTTGAGGTTTGTCAATATAACACTCATCCTCATTCTTAATCAAAATCTACACTCTACCCCACCTACTCTACCAAGTTAACTATATCTTAAAAGATGCTCACAGAATATTCTCTTTAATTCTTAAAACATGCTCACGGAATATTCTCATTTACAATTATTTTTATTTAAAAAACTTTAAGAAACTTACGATTAATATTTTTATAATAATCTATTTGAAATTATTCACTATATTATATGTTTTTTTTTTGAACTCTACGGAATTATATGTTGACCAAAGCTACAAATATTCTCACAATATAATTTATAATATTAGATAAAAAAAATTTCCATAAAATTCATCTTGGATTATATAATTTCAAGATATATGAATTGACAGATGAGAGAGAGTAGAGAGAGAGAGAGGCTTTGGGTGGGAGCCTCAACCATGGTGGCTCCGGTCACGACGGGGGTGGTCGAGAGTCAGGTATGGACGACAGAGCTATCAACAGAATGACCAACTTTGGCAGCAGAACGAGTCTGGCTTTAGAAGGTTTAATTGCGATTCAGGGGCTGCTAGGGCTGTCCATTCACGGCGGTATCAGCCTTCCCTTTCGCAGCGTTCTTGTTCCGTGCTAGAACATAGAGAGGGAAAGTAATACCCAAAGTATGAGGACAGTGATGAGAATGCTTAGAGAGAGAAACTCTAACCGCTTAGAGAGAGAAATTATAACTGAATTTCAATGCTATTATTATTCAAATGAGCTCAGAGTCCCTTACAATTGATATTTTCCCCCTATTTATAGAAGTGGAGTTGGGCTTTAGCGCCTTTATCCTGCATAAATGGGCCAGTTGGGCCTCGAGAAGGGTGGCCCAATGTCATGGCGCGTTACCTGCCTAAGGTCAGGTTCCCTGGGCGAGGGACCCTGGGGTCTCGCCCAGTCCACAAGTCCACAAAACACCGAGCTCGAAGCATGAGAGCTAAGTGTGTGTTTAAGTAAGAAATAAGGCGAAATCCCTAAGAATACTGACTAAGACCTAAATAACCTTAAAAATCTAGAAGTGAAAAACAATGGCCAACATGGCCTGATAAATAAAGCCTTTGCAATTAACACTTTGGATCTCCAGCCGCACCCTCCTCTTCCGGGCGATCCAAGTCCACAAGCAGGCTTGTGGCGACGGCTTTTAGTCAGCCCGCTTCTGCATAGGCACGCACGTGCCTCGAAGTGACACCGGGGTCAGTGAATCCACAAAATCTCAATCACTATCTTTGACATGTCCTTTCCAGCCATGTCACAACTTTGACAATTTGAATTTTAACCAATCGACAGCAACCGTTGCGGCTTTCATTTAATGCGGCACCCCCATTTCCCCAAAATCCGTGCCACGTCTCCTGAGGTAATCATTCCACCTTTGCCATGATGAGGCACGATTTCCCAACCGTTTCTTATCCTAACCTTTAAATTCATCTTCTTTTTATCACTTGCCACTTTTGAAACCCTCCACAGCCTTGCTAAGTTAACCAAGCTATTACCTCAGCATCTTCTCCTCTTCCGTCTTAGTTCCTTTATGCAAAAAGATGACTCCTCAACGCCGCACCAAAAGATACTCACGACTCCAAAGCCCTGCTCAAACATCCCGCGCCCAGGCCATTCCTCCTCCTTCCAGGGGGCATCCCCTTCATGAAAATGAAAAGAATGCCTTATGGCACAAAATTCTTTCTACCTTCCCTTCGTCCGCTACCAGAGAACCCGTTCTGAAAGCCATCCGCCAACCCTCCGAGTTGTCCACCGAAAAATCCATCGCCGAGCTGGCCCGCCGAGTCGGAGGGTTATGCCATGAAAAATCTCTCGAAGATGTCCTTATCACCACCATGGGCTGAGCAGCCATCGCCCCTGGAAGTGCCGCACACTCGAGCAAGGCGCGGAAGAGCCCCACTTCTTCTACGTTTATGAGTACTTCTTTCTTGACCTGGGGATCAAACTACCCTTCTCCCCCTTTCTTTGCCAGGTTTTGAGAGAAATCAATGTAGCCCCAAGCCAACTACATTTGAACGCCTGGGCCTTCGCCCGATGCTACGAGATCCTGTGTGATGCCATCAACCTTGAAGCCAAAACCTCCCTTTTCTTTTACTTCTATGGCGTGGAGCCAAGATCCTTGAAAGGTGAGACTCCCGGGTGGGTATCCCTGAAGTCCCGAACGGGTCGACAACGTCTCCAACCTTATAAGAGTAATATCAAGATGGGGCTCGGGCGCCGATATTTTCGCGTAATCGTGCACCCCTCCTATCCTGAAGCTTTCACACGCCGGGATGGGACTGCTTCATTTCCTCTTTACTGGACCGAGGATCCCTGCAACGTTCCTCCGCCACCCGACACATCACTGAATAATGAAGACAAAGCCATCCTCGGCTTCCTCGCTGGGTTCTCCATCCTGGAATGCTCCCAGTTGCTCGAAGCCGCTTGCAAAAACACACTCCACACCCTCCTAGAAGGGATTGACTTTACTGCGGCCGCACTACAACGTGCCTTAACTGCCGATCCACTCGAGTTTCCTCATGTTTTCAATACCCAGATGAGCAAGAGGAAACGCGTTGCCGCCGATTCTGACGCCGAGACTGCCGCTCTTCCGTTGAAGAAGGTCAAAGGATCTTCCTCAGCTGGCCCCGTTCCCGGCGCAGCGGGGACTGATGAGGCTACACCGGGTGTCGCCCCATTGCTTCCTACTGGATGACCTGGTTCCCAGATCCCATGGTGATGCCGCTCCGCCTTCCCCCCGAAGAGGTCCCAGAAATCCAAAAAAGTTAACCCTGGTTCAGAGGGAAAATCCGGGGTCGAGACTTCCTCGCCCCGAAAGTTGAAAAAGAAGAAGAAGAAAGGCGAGAAATCTTCGACTAGTGAAGCATCCGCCCCACGCCTGGAGAAAAAGAAGAAAAAGAAAGGCGAGAAACCTCCAGCTGACGAAGCGTCTGCCCCACACCTGGCGGGCGAAGAGACGCCGAAGCACTTGGGCGGTGCTGAGTCCTCACCTTGTCCGGAGGGGGTTTCCGCTGGTCAACAACCTTCTGAAAATTCTCCCCAAACAACTCCTTCTCCTGATCCAATCGAGGCAGACCTAGCTGGAGCATCTCTCGCTCGACCGGCGAGCCCTCAAGATGAAGATGCAAACTCCCAAGGGTCGCCAGTCTTTTGCTCCCCTATTGCTAAAACTAACCATGCTACTTCCGGCGACCAAACGGGACCTTCAGCAAGCCAACAACCTTCCCTCATCGACTTTATGTTGTCTAACGCCTTTCTTGGCAATATGAGAGCAGCCGAGATTCCTGACCTTGACATCGCAGCGCGGGAAGCCCTCAACCACCTCTTACGAGCGGGGTGCCTCTTTGCCCAACTATGCCAAGACTCAGCTTCCTCCGTAGAAGTGGAGAAACTTCAACAAGAGGCTGACGGTTACTACATGTCCACGCAGGAGGCTCACAAGGAATGGGACAAGTTGCTGACCCAAGTGGCAGCTCAAACGAGGAAACTAACCAACGTAGGCGTTGAGATGAACTACTACGACTAGGAGATGGGAGCTTGAAAGGAAAGGACGGATGAATTGGAGTCGGATTGGTATGAACTTCAACAAGAAGTGAAGGAAAAAACGGAGTCAATCACCGCCGGCAAGGCCACTTGCATCGTTCAAGGCAAAGGGATCGCTTTCCTTCAGAGCGAGTTGGGAGCAACGAATGAGGCCCTGGCTGACGTGAGGTCGCAACTTGAGGCAGAAAACCAGGCCCTCGCAGATACGGACTCCAAGACCAAGACCTCTCAAGCCAGGTTGGTAGCTGACGTTGTTGCTGAGGTCGTGGAAGAACGTGACCGCGACTTCTTTCTTGCCAAGGCTCAAGTTCAACATCTCTATCAAGGAATTAACCTTGACGGAATGGGAGCTTTCAAGAAGATTACCCCGCATGGGCTTGTTGGCCCTGACGATCCTCTAGGCTTCACTGCCGAGCATTTCGCTGCTGCTGAAATTGAGAGGGAAAAATCGTCAATGTAAAGATAGCTATGTTTTGTCATCTTTTGTAAATATCATCTTTTGTAATGAATTAATGTTATATTTTTCTTTATTTTGACTTCGTCTTGCGTCTTTCCGCCGCCATTTAGGCAACTTTTAAGGAGTTTTCGCCTTGCGCTTTCCCGTCGCCATTTAGGCAATTTTTTAGGAATTTTCGCCTTGCGTTCGTGTAGCGATTTGAAGGTGTGCCGAAGAAACTAGGACTTTTGCTCATTTTGAGGCTTTCATTCACACCAATATTTCCCGTAAGAGCAGGTGTGGCCTTGGAGGTTTCATCCCACCAAGGGCTTACACTGCTGGGGGCCCAATGGCCATATGGGTTTACCCATACTTATGCCTAGTTTATTTTCTCGCCCATATTTCGGGGAGGCCTCGTATTCCCAGATTTCGGGGAGACTAAGGGGAAAAAGGACCCACCCCATTTTGGGGATGAGTTGCTTTCCCGTACACATCGCCAAAGAGAGGTTAGTGTTTAGCGCCAGACTTTCCCAGAGCAATCCCCAGACATCAAGGTCGTGTTGGGATTGCCACCTTCGGGGAATTTTTCTCACCGAGCGAACGTGACGTATTAGTTGAGTTGCTATTTGGATAGCACCGGTTCGCGCCGGACTTTCCCGGAGCAATCCCCAGACATCAAGGTCGTGTTGGGATTGCCACCTTCGGGGAATTTTTCCCACCGGGCGACCGTATCTTTTGAATTAGGAGTATTGCTGGTGAATATCCTTTTTGTATTTCATTTGTAAAAGATTTTTTGTACATCGAGGGATGCCTCATTAAAAAACTCCCGTGTCAGAGAAAAAGAGTGCATCTTTATTTTTGATCCTACTGGCTTTGATCCGACCCTTCCGCTGCGCTCTCGCCCTTGTCAACGAACTTCCTTGTCAAAGTATCGTGCCCAGAACCTCATCCATTGTTCCTAACGTGCTTGCCACCCACTCCACGCCGCCGCGGATTTGGCGTTCTTGCCAGCGGGTTGTCAATTCGCTCTCTTGCACGCTCCTCTTACCTTTCTTTCCCCTGAAGACCTCTCCTCTCGCCGATTTCCGCTGCCTTGCCCTGGCCTTACCTTTATCCTTGACGCGGTAGCTCGGGCCTCCTCCCCCTGCCTCTAGCTTATCCCAATCCTGTCTAAACAGCTCTATTCTTTTCTTCCCGCCCTCCTGGTGTGGGAGAATTCTTAAGTCCGCCCCTAGGCTCACCGCCCTTCTTTCCCCCTGCACGCTCGGTCCCTTGCTTATCAAAGTTGGTGTCCTGAACTGCGGAAGTTCCCAAAATTCCATATCTTTAGGGCTCCAGCTGAAGAGGTCAAAATTTTCCTCTGCCAACTTTTCCAAACGTCGTTCCTGTTCAGACACGCCTGTGCTCAATTGCCAACACTCCTCTATTGAATTTGTACCTTTCTAGATCATCAACTATCCCTGCCCAGCGCTCCTCTGTCCTAATGTCTGTGAACGGTCCCTTTCTTTCTATTTCCTCAACCTCTTTTGCTTGCCTTTGATTCTTCCGTTGTCTCTTTACCTTTTCCCCGACAATCTCTCCTACCTTGAGCTCCTGCTTACCACTCTTGTTCTGATTTCCCTCTTGAATCTCTATTTCATGACACCGATGTCCCTTGCCAGCTTCTTTTTTGCCGTACATGCTGAGGCAGTTATTGTAACATTCTCTGGCTTGCCTTTGGTCGACTGCAATCTTTCCCATTCTTCCGCACATCAGTGGATACTTAACCGCCAGGTGAGCCGTGGAGATTACCGCACAAAGATGGTTAAGTGTGTTCCTTCCTATAATGACGATGTATGAAGCTACGACCTGTATCACGAGGTATCTCACACGAAGGAGCTTGGAATTCTCATCAATCCCAACGATTGTGTCCAAATCTATGTATCCTCGCACCCAAACTTGCTCGCCCGAAAACCCCACCATAGTCCTTGTATAAGGCATTAAATCTTTATCCGTTAATCCCAGCTGATCGAATGCGTCTCCGTAGATGATATCAGCAGAGCTGCCTTGGTTCAGAAGAACTCGGCGGACGTTGAAATTGTTGATCCTGATCATGACGACTATAAGATCATCCTTGTGCGTCTTAACCCCCTCAAAGTCTGCCGTTGAAATTACTATCTCGGGATGCTGGAAATCGAAAGGAGTCTCGTATTGTTGCACCGACGTCACCGCCCTAGTGTGTCTTCTCCTTGCTGAGGCCGTTGCACCATCCCCGCCGAAACCACCCGCAATTGTATTTATCGTGCCAACCGGCGGTTCAAGATCTTTATTAAATGTTTCCTCTGCTCCCTTCTTTCGTGCATCCAGCGTCTCCTTTTTGTCAATAGTCGGCGTTTGGCGACGCGAGAACCCGTGTACCTGTTCCCCTGCTGTCGCTCTCCGTTCCAGCGGTCGCCACGTTCATTCAGCTGCGACCGGCCTGCTCGGATGAGCCTCTCGATTTCATTCTTCAGAGGAAAGCAATCCCCTGTGTCATGTCCTGTTGAACGGTGGTACTCACACCACTTGGTCTTGTTCGTCGTTGCCCGTGGCGGGTCATTCCTTCTTTCGCCCTCCTCAACTGCATGCATCGCCTTAACTTCACGTAGCAGCTCTGTCAGGTGGGAGCAGGTGGGCGTTCAAGCTTTTTCCTGCCTCCTCTCAGCGACGAGGGTCAGCCTGATGCCAGGGCCGGCGTCGCTCAAAATTTTCCTTTTTGGGATACAAAGATTCCCTCGGTGCCTTTTCCCCAGTCCGAACCTTCCTGTCCCGTCTTCTGCTTCCCTCTGCTTTCTCCTTGCTCGGCTTATCCTCTAGTGACACGTCCCTCTGTTCGCCATCCTTCTCTACCTTCGCGCGCCTCCGCTTAAAAGCGTCATCCTCCTCTTCAAGTATGTACGTGTTTGCCCGGGCTCGCACCTCCACCATTGACTTGGCTGGCTTTCAGCTCAATTTACTATTTAGCTTTCCTGGCTGCAATCTGTTTTTAAAGGCGCGGGCGCAGGCATTTGGCTCGAATTCCTCTATCTTTACTGACGCAGCACTGAACTGCTTCACGTACTGCTTCAAAGTCTCGCCCTCGGATTGACGCACATTGTACAAATCTTCAATCGTCACCTGCTTAGTTTTGCTCGCCGAGAACTGGACAAGGAATTTGGACTAGAAGTCACGAGAGTTCGTGATGGATCCTCATGGTAGAGTCGTGAACCATGCCATTGTCGTGCCTTTGAATGTGGCTGGAAACATCCTACACTTGACCGCATCAGAAGCGGCGCTAATCACCATCTTCGTGTTGAAATACAGCAAGTGCTCCTTGGGATCAGCCTTTCCAGTGTAGGTTTCCAGCACTATATTCTTCATATTGTCTGGAATGACAACTTCTCTCACTGCCGCTGAAAACGGTTTAAACTCTGCCACAGCCTCTGCCTCGCGCTCTCCCTCATCTTGCTGCTCAATACGGTAATACTCTAGCTGCTCTTGGAGATACTCGTTTCGCTGTCGTATATCGTCAATACTACTAATCAGACGCCTCCAATCTTGGCTGAAGATCGGTGCCTGAGGTGCCTGAGTCTCTTCTCCTGACGCTGTTGGTGACCTCTGCTGCTCTGGCGAGGACGACGGTGAGGGCAACAGAGGTGTTCGAGAAGGAGTAGGTGGAGGAGGAGCAGGAGGAGTCACCTGATCCGTCTCCTCACGTTGAACCTGCGCACGTCGTGGCCTGCCTCTGACGCGACGCGTCGGCGAAACATGTCGATGCTCTGGATCGTCATCACGTCGTCTATGACGTGTTTCCATCGAAATTGGAGAATCTCTCTGGAAAAACTCGGAAGCGGAAGAAACTGTATGGAAAATCAAAGAATCTTCCTCTGGATCACAATCTCCAAAAAACTTGAGACCAATCGCTTAGAAGAACAAGCTCCACTCTTCTGAATCACGATCCACGTAGTCCGGGAATAGAAATCTACCGTTCCCCACAGACGGCGCCAAATGTTCCGTGCTAGAACATCGAGAGGGAAAGTAATACCCAAAGTATGAGGAAGGTGATGAGAATGCTTAGAGAGAGAAACTCTAACCGCTTAGAGAGAGAAAGTATAACTAAATTTCAATGCTATTATTATTCAAATGAGCTCAGAGTCCCTTACAATTGGTATTCCCCCTATTTATAGAACTGAAGTTGGGCTTTGGCGCCTTTATCCTGCATAAATGGGCCAGTTGGGCCTCGGGAAGGGTGGCCCAATGTCATGGCGTGTTCCCTGCGTAAGTTCAAGTTCCCTGGGCGAGGGACCCTGGGGTCTCGCCCAGTCCAGTTTTGAAGGCCAAGTTTCTCTTGGGCAGCGCACTTTTCATGGGAAGACACCAGGCTTTCCACGGCCAGAGGGAGGGAATTTTCGCCAACATCAACAGAGGCAGCAAAATAGATCACGAGACCAAGAAAGGGCACATTAGAACCAAAAGCGTTTTCCTCGTGAACAGAATTCAAAGGTGCAGGGAGAGTCGTTCTCGGTTTTTGTCGATGGCTTGGGTGATCGGATCACTCTGATGAAATTGAGACTTATTTTTTGTAAGGTAGGACGGGTGCGTGATGTATTCGTTCAATTCAAACAAAAATTTCATCGGTGCTTCCGCTATGGATTTGTGCGTTTCCAGAATGATGAGGAAGCCTGGAAGGCGATCCAGATGTTCAACGGAATGCGCTTTGAAGGCAATTACCTTGTTGTGCAAAAAGCGAGGATCCAGCAAGCTTCTAGGATGGCTAAGGCAGCTTCTCCAGAACGTAAACAAACACATGTTCAAGGTAAAATATGGCGACCGAAATCACAACAAAAGCTCCAGACTTCAGTCAAAGATAGTGTGCCAAACATTAACAATGTCTTTATTCAGCCAAAGGAAGATGCAAGAAGTACAAGTGCTTGTCAGGTGCGTCTATCTGCTCAAGCCCGCACACTTGAAGACAAACCAGTTGACATTATACAGGACGAACTTGAAGGTGCGAAAAACACTAGAAAGGGGGGGGGGTTGAATAGAGTTTTTGAACAAAAGTTTTCCCTTTTTGACGTTTTGACAAACTTAAAGATAAGAATTGGGTGCTAGCGAATATAAAGTAGAGCACACAAGTGTTTTATCCTGGTTCACTTGAGATAAAAGCTCAAGTTAATCCAGTCCACCCGTGAAGGTGATTTCTTCCTTCTTCTGATGAAGGCAGTTCACTAAAATCAATGAATGTTACAACTGCACTTGCAACCTGCAAAGTGACTAACAGTACACTGATTTTCTCACTAGTATACTCTCAAGAAGCTGATCTACCGATCCTCTCAAGACTAGCTAAACACTGAACCAAACTTGATTCAGTCCTCTCAAGATCCGACCACACTTGGTCTCTTAAGGAACTTTACAAAGTGTTTGTAAAAGGTTTTGGGTTTACAAGAAATGCTTCTGAAAAGCTAATGGTAAACTCAGATGTTCAAGAACAATGAAGAAATATTGCTAAGAGATTGGTTAGAATAGATTCAAGAATATCAACAAAGTTTCTTAGCTTCTTTCTTCTATCTTCAGCCCTTAAATACTCCAAGGCAATTGGTATAGTCGTTGCTAGGGTTTTGCCCGTTGGAGTAGCAATCTTGTAATATCAGACTGCTAGGCTGAACGTGGTACATGGCGGGCAGGCTATGACTGTACGATGTGTACTATGACAGCGACCTGTCCTTTCACCAGCTGACTTATGATCTAGAGTCCTTTCACCAGCTGACTTATGTTGGTGAAGCTTCTGATCAGAGTCAGATGGAAGCTTGGATCCTCTTTCCTTGAAACTTCTGCTTCTGGGAAAGTTCCTCAGAACTTATGAACGCCAGAGCTAGAATTGCTTGGGTCTTCAGAGCCAACATCTTGCAGGTCTTCAGAACTTCAGTCTTCTACTTCAGGACTGTTCCTTCTAGAACATCTGGTCTTCAGAACTTCTGACTTCGGTCCTTCAGTACCTCTTAAGAGATTCTATCTTCAGAACATCTGAAGAATTTTCCACTGTTTTGAACGATCATGGTGAGCTTTAGAGCTCTCTTTTGGTTACTCTTGGGTCTTCATCTTCTGATGGAATTGGCTTGGGTCAGAATCAAAACCTGTTTGTCACAACTATAACGGACAAACGTTAGAGTACCATAATGTTCATCCTCAAAAACCTTAATTGTAATCATCAAAATGTAGAGATGCAACCACTGATGAAATCTTGATCTTACAGAACTAGCCCGAATCGGTAAGTATAATTTTCGTCTCATCCCGCTTGTTGCGAAGGAGGTGATTCTAGATTTTGAGAGTAATGCAGAGATGGAAGAAACTTTAGCGGAGTGCGTATTTTTTCTGGAACAGAAGCTTTCTGAGATTCGACCGTGTTCGTTGTTTACTTTTGGTGTGGCACATTTCGTTTGGGTCCGATTGTGGCAAGTCCCAATGGGGTTATTTTCCGAAGCGTTTTTCACAGCTGTTGGGAATAGACTGGGGAGTTTCGTGAACCTGGACAATGCAACAAAACAACGCTATCAGGTCGATTTTGCGCGCATCCTGGTTCGTATGCATCATCCACTTCTCCAGTGCTCTACCATGGCAGTGGATGTCGATGGAACATCATGTGTTATCTTGGTAGAGAAAGATGACTCTGCTTTTGATTATGGTACGGTCGAAGGCGTCTACGCCATGGAAGACATATAATCCTGAGGAGGATGTTGCTTCAGATGACGATTCAGTAACGAAGGATGACAGAGATGGTGAAGAAGCCCAAATCCCAGTAGATTCTTTTGAGAAGGATTATGACTCCACTGTTTACGCTGAGTCAGAGGAAGAAGATGAAGTCTACAGGGATGAAATATTGGAAGGGCTTCATATTTTGGAGGCTGAGGAGGTCTCAAAGAGGGAAGAAGGAGGGGACATGCGTACAATAGGAGATGGTTCGGAGTCTTGCGGCGTGGACATCGTGCCGAAGGTAGCGGAGAACCAGGTGCAGCTGGCGAGCTTTGGGCATCCAAGAGCGGTTGTTTCAAATTCCAAAAACTTAAACGTGCCCATGAATGAAGGAGAGGAATTGAAGGAGCAGTTTCAGGTTTTGCTTGAATCAGGATATACGTTGGAGGAAATTGAGGGGTGGAGGAAAAATATTAATGCAGAAGGAATAAAGATAATAGGAAATCAACTTTGTTTTAATGATATTGATTATGTTACTAATTTTGAGAACAAATTTTCGGTTACAAGATATTCTTTCAATGCCTAGGATTTGACTTAGAATTATCAATGGCCATTTCCTTCAACTTATTGGGACCCACGTAATTCTTTGAGAAACAAGTGCTAAGGCCGTGTGTGGCTCACCGTTTTTACAGTGAAAACAACTGTTTCAAGTTCGGCATAACTTCGACAACCTCGCCAACTTCTGCAGCAAAGAAAAAAAAAAGACGTGCAAGAGTCCAGTGAGCGTGCTATCTTTATTCGTACTTCTCCATACCAAATCGTAAGGCAGAACTCTCCAAGCACCTCCATATTTCCTCTTTTGCGTGAAGAGCAGCCATCTCAGAAGCCTTTGCTGACTGGTGCGTGTTTGGATCCCAACACTCTACTAGTTCAGAATTCACCAAAAACAAATTCCTCCAAAAAGAGTTCTCAAAGGGAGCGACCTAAAGGGAGCAAGAATAAGCCTGAAGCCATGCCTGTGTATTTTTTGGAGCCGGTGCCGGGAGAGGATGGCGTGTCGACACGTGCGCAAATAGCTTGGTTGATTGGAAAGCAGTTAGGCCTTAAACCACGCGGATCGGAAGCTTTGATGCTGAGAGGTTTGGAAGCTCAGATTCGCGAAACCACCCACATTGTAAGACCTGGATTTACAGAGCAAGTTTAATTTCCGACTCACGCTTAGAATTAGTGTAAGCGTGACAGGAGTTCGCTGTTCGAGGAAGATTAATGAAGAAGAAAGTTCAGGAATTGCTTGAGGAATGTTTCAGAGTTGTTTTAGGAGTTAGTGCGAGTCGTGTGCACACCTGCCTTATGGCGAGAGTGTCCAGAATAGGCTAATTTCGCTTTTAGAGCAACGTATTAAGTGAGCTTTCAAATCCTTGGAAAATTAAAGGTTCTCTTTATTTTTCCTTCGACCAATGTTTCATTTCGGAACCCTGGACTGTACGCACGATGGTATTCACTTTTCGGAAGACCGATGACGCTAACTTCTTTGCTTCGAAACCCTAAATTCAATCGTTGAATGAAGGCTTTTTCTATTTGGGACTTCTAACGAAGTTTCAGTTCGCGTTGCCAGATTTGTTTCGATGTTTCCAATCTTTCTTCAGAACGAAGTTTTGTCGTCTGACCATCACAGCAAAAAGTAGTTTTTCGGGACAGATTAACTTACCCCGCTTTTGGGATTTTCGATATCGTTTTTCCCAAATGTAAGTGATTTGTTTTGAGTTCTGGAAATCTGTCACCAGAATCTCTCTTAGAATTCATCGGTGAATGTCCTGCAAAAATCGGAATTCTGAAATTTTCATTTTCCCGCGATTTCACCTTCCTATAAATAGTAAAAAAATCAAAATATCTTCATTTTCTTCCATTTGGGGCTGCGGATAGAGGAGAGGAAAGGGAGAGGAATTTTTTCGCCGAAACTTGACCGATCTTCATGCAGTTCGTTCCTACTTCAAGGTATCGAGGTAACTAGCTTGATTCTTACCTCTGATCATCGTTTCTACTGCGTTTCTTTAGCTGTTTCTGTGCTCAAAGTTTCGAGCTTTTCGTAAAACTGTCCGTTTTTCCTGATTTCTCTGTTGGGGTATCTTCTGTACGTGCCCAAGAGGCTAGAACCTTCGTCGGTATTCACCGATTTTGATCGAGTTGTCAAGGATCTGAAAAACTAATTCAAAACCCTTTTTGGCGCACATTTTGAAACTTTAATGTCGAAAAGTCGTAATCTGACTTCGTGCCTTTAGGATTAGTTGTTACAAATGTCGTTATGATCATTGCTGTCAAATTTGTTTTCCGAAGGGATAACTTTGAGGTTTTGAGCTTTTATTTTGGACCAAAACGCCCCTGAATAGCCGTATTTTGATCCGATCGTTCGAAAAATTTTCCGACAGTTTCTTTGCCTTAGTTTTACTCTAAAACTACCTTGTAAACGGATTAGATCGAAGAAAAAGAGCCGAAGCTCTTTTCCCTTCATGGCCGAGAGCTATTTCAAGGGGGGGGGGGTTTTCGCTTTCGAAAACTTGTCTTTTCGCACCCGATTGTTGTATTCTGAAGCTTTAATGCTTTGTCTATCGTTAATTGGCTGTATTGTGATCGAGCTAATCGATTTTGTTTGGATTTCTGCTTTGTTTTCTCCGAGGTTCAGTTGAAGGGACTTTGGATATTTCAGAGCAATCGTGTGAAGGATATTTAAACCACGAGACTGGAGCAGCTCGAGGTTAGGGCAACTTACCTATTAGCTATGACTGCATGATAGGCGTCGATAAACTCGACTTATGCTTTACTTTGATATTGATTATGATGATGAGATGATGTTACGATGTTTTCCATAACTTATGATGTTGAGATGTTATTGAATTGTGCGTTTTGACGCGACTTCGGAGTGGGGATTCTTTGAACTGGTTATCTTTGATATTTCGGGTTGGATGAACAACACTAGGCAAGTCCAAACTCAAGGTTTGAGACTTAGCTATCGTTTATATACTTAGACTTTCCCCGGGAATTTCATTTGGTGGGTTTTTGGAAAACTTAGAATGAATAGAATTTTGAAAACTAGAGACTTTGGGAAACTTAGACTTCGAGAAATAAACTCATAACTTGACTAATTGAATTCGAAACATTTTTATAACGAATAAATCATAGGGAATCTCAATGGGAAAAATGATTGCGAAAGACGGGGAAAAGTCGTCAAGTCTTGAAGTTATTGGGAATTGGGGAAAGCCACTGAGGTGAGCTACGGTGATAATTGAAAGTCACCGAGTACTTTAAGTACTCTTGTCGTTGGAGTTGTGTTGTATTGACCGACACTAAACTCTTGGGTCTTGTCGTTGGAGTTGTGTTGTATTGACCGACACTATACTCTTGGGTCTTGTCGTTGGAGTTGTGTTGTATTGACCGACACTAAACTCTTGGGTCTTGTCGTTGGAGTTGTGTTGTATTGACCGACACTAACTCTGAGTTGTGTTGTATTGATCGACACTAACTCTGAGTTGTGTTGTATTGACCGACACTAACTCTTGTGTTTTGGGTTTGGGTTTTAAGCTAAACGCTTGTGTTGTGAGGACGATTCGATGTTTGGCTAACCATATTGCATCATGCATCATTTGGTGAGGAACGGGAATGCTTCACCAATGCATAATTCGATGAAGAACGGGAATGCTTCATCGATGGTGAAGAACGGGAATGCTTCACTAATGGTGAAGAACGGGAATGCTTCACCAATGCATCATTCGACGAAGAACGGGAATGTTTCGTCAAGGATGAAGAACGGGAATGCTTCATCAATAGTGAAGAACGGGAATGCTTCACTAGTGAAGAACGGGAATGCTTCAGAACTATTCGGATCATATTGAATTGCATTTCACGAATACATTCATCCTGACTGGAATTGTGTGCTGTTTGCATTACTGAATTATTGTTAGAGCCGATAACATGCTAGGAATATATTTTTATATATATATATATATATAATAACATATATATATATATATCCCCAATCAAATGTTGTTTGTATATCTACTCTATTCCGTGAGTTGACCCTAGTGCCTTGGCTTTGGTTTCATGTTTGTGTTTGGGCGGTCGGCCTGCTGCCAGATGTCGACGGTGGATTGGGTTTCGATGGTCTCTCCCTCGGGGGGGATCAGGTTTGAGCTGGTTGACTGACATGCCCCCACCGCTTGGGTGATCGATCTGGTGGGTCACCGGGTGACGTACCGGGGAAGGGTCATGGAGGACCGGACTGACGAATGGAGTTTTACGACGCATGGAGCTGAGCTTCAACTTGCTGACTTCAGTTCGCTGTGAACACGGACTCTGACTCCGACACCAACGTTGACAGCTACTCGCCGAGCGACGAGAACTTATAACTTTCTCACTCACACTTCTGGTTCTGTATATATTTGCCTACGGGCACACTACTTTGGAGTCACTGCGAGTGCGCGTGACGTGGGAGTGCAGCTGAGGCTGTACATGTTTATATTTGTATATCGGTTAGTTTAGTTGTTGGGTTGTGTCTTTATTGTCTATCGCTTTATCAAACGAAAAAAAAAAATTACCTATTTTCCGCGTAAAGTTTATTTTTAGTTACTAAAGTGACACCTGGAAATCGGGGTGTTACATTGTGGTATCAGAGCTTAGTCGAGTCTTTTGGGAGTCTTTGGGGAATAGGTCTTCTGTGCTTGGTTGTGTGACTCTGCAAAGAGTGAAAATTGATTGTCTGCAGAGCGACTTTCGCTCTAATTGCTTGCATTACTACTTAAATCATATTGAATGGTTTGTCTAGTGCTACCTTATGGTTAGTACTAATTAGACGATTGATGAGACATAGGATGGTGGACCTTAACCGGATGGCGGAGGAAATAGCTACACTGATCGAGGCAATGATGAACTAGGCTGCGGAAGACGCTTACATACGCGCTGAAGAGGCTGCACGTGAGCATCACCAACGACTGATGGCGACGGCGATGTATCAGCAAAGAGGAATGAACCGAACAGGAGCTGGGGGACCAATGAGGTCTAGGATAGCACGCTGAGCTAGGAAGTTGTTTTACCGAAGCGTCGATAAGGAAGCTAGGACCTCAGGGAAATTCCTTATGGGTATGATACGTAGGATTTTAGGGCGTTTAGTTCTGAAGCGGAGTCGTCAAGGATCTAGAAGGTAGGAGAGACTTAGATGTGCATGGTATTCCGAAGATTCGAGATTTTTGCGGATGTTTTTCCTGGAGATGTACCTGGACTACCGCCTGTACGCGATGTAGAGTTTGTGATCGACATTGTACCCGGAACCGGACAGATTTCGATTGCACCTTACCGTATGGCACCTGCAGAGTTAGTAGAGTTGAAATCTCAGTTGGAGGATCTTTCGGCAAAAGGATTCATTCGACCAAGTGTTTCACCGTGGGAAGCGCCAGTGCTTTTAGTCAAGAAGAAAGACGGGAAGTCGAGATTGTGTGTGGGTTATCGACAACTGAACAAGGCGACGATCAAGAACAGATACCCGTTACCAAGGATAGATGATTTGATGGATCAATTACGAGGGGCTGCCGTATTTTCCAAGATAGACTTGAAGTCAGGCTATCATCAGATCAGAGTGAAGACTGAGGATATACCGAAGACTGCTTTTGGAACCCGCTACGGACACTACGAGTACCTAGTGATGCCGTTTGAAGTGACGAATACACCTGTTGTTTTCATGGATTACATGAACCGCATCTTTCATGAATTCTTAGATCGGTTTGTGGTGGTGTTTATTGATGACATATTGATATATTCGAAGGACGCGAAGGAACATGAAGGACATTTGCGCCAAGTTTTACAAGTGTTGAGAGAGAAAAAGCTGTATGCGAACCCTTCCAAGTGTAAATTCTGGCTGGAGGAAGTCAATTTCTTAGGCCATGTTATCTCAAAGGAAGGCATAGCTGTGGTTCCGGCGAAAGTAGAGACTGTTTTGGCTTGGGAGCAACCGAAGACAGTGACAAAAATCAGAAGTTTTGTGGGTTTAGCCGGATATTATAGACGCTTCATTGAGGGATTTGCCAAGATTGTTGGACCTTTGACTCAACTGACGAGGAAGGATCAACCTTTTGCATGGACTGAGGCATGTGAATCAAGTTTTCAGACTTTGAAGGAATGTTTAACGACGTCACCTGTGCTTATTTTGCCACAACCGGAGGAACCTTATGAGGTCTACTGTGATGCTTCGTATCAAGGCTTGGGATGTGTACTGATACAACATCGGAAAGTAGTGGCTTATGCTTCGAGACAGTTGAAGACCCACGAGAAGAACTACCCGACTCACGATTTGGAGTTAGCTGCTATTGTGTTTTCGCTTAAAATCTGGAGGCATTATCTCTATGGTTGTACTTTCACGATATTTAGCGATCACAAGAGTCTTAAATACTTGTTCAATCAGAAGGAGCTGAACATGAGGCAACGAAGATGGGTGGAGTTTATCAAGGACTACGAGTTTAAGCTACAATATCACCCTGGGAAGGCAAATGTAGTTGCTGATGCTTTGAGTAGGAAGATGCATGTCTCGTCAATGATGGTTAAAGAGCTGGAGTTGGTGGAACAATTTCGAGATATGAGTTTAGGTGTGACACCGTCTGAGGGAAAGTTGAAGTTCGGAATGATCAGAATCTCCAGTGGACTGATGGAAGAGATTAGAGAGCAACAATTGCAAGATGCGTTTCTGCTAGGGAAGAGGAACTTAGTAATTCAAGGGAAAGACCCAGAGTTCAAGATAGGAAATGACGATATCCTACGATGCAAGGAAAGAGTTTGTGTACCCAACAATCCAGAATTGAGAAGGCTGATCATGGATGAAGGGCATAAGAGCAAATGGAGCATTCATCCTGGAATGACAAAGATGTATCAAGATTTGAAACTGAATTTTTGGTGGCCGGGAATGAAGAAACAAGTGGCCGAGTATGTAGCTGCATGTTTGACTTGTCAGAAGGCTAAGGTAGAGCATCAAAGACCTGCTGGTATGCTACAGAGCTTAGACGTGCCAGAATGGAAATGGGATAGTATATCCATGGATTTTGTGGTAGCTTTGCCAAGAACACAGAAGAGACACGACTCGATTTGGGTGATTGTGGATCGTTTAACTAAGTCAGCGCATTTTCTACCAGTGAGAACTACCTACAATGTGGAAAAGTTGGCTGAGATTTATGTGGCGGAGATTGTGAGACTACACGGAGTTTCGACGAGTATCGTGTCTGATCGGGATCCAAAGTTTACTTCGCACTTTTGGGGAGCTCTTCATGATGCGTTAGGAACCAAGCTGAGATTGAGTTCGGCGTATCATTCACAAACTGATGGGTAAACAGAGAGAACTATTCAGTCGTTAGAGGATCTACTACGTACTTGTGTGTTAGATAACAGGGGAAGCTGGGATGATCTTCTGCCATTGATCGAATTTACATACAACAATAGTTTTCATGCGAGCATTGGGATGGCACCGTATGAAGCTTTGTATGGTCGAAAGTGTAGGACACTGTTGTGTTGGTATCAAGATGGGGAGAGTTTGTTGATTGGGCCAGAATTGCTGCAACAGACGACTGAGAAGGTTAAGCAGATCAGAGAAAAGATGAGAGCTTCACAGAGCAGACAGAAGAGTTATGCTGATCAGAGACGCAGAACCCTAGAGTTTGAAGAAGGTGATCATGTGTTTCTACGAGTTACTCAGACTACGGGGGTTGGACGAGCTATTAAGTCCAGGAAGCTCACACCAAAGTTTATTGGGCCTTATCAAATCACTGGACGTGTTGGGCCAGTTGCGTATCAGATTGCACTACCACCATTTCTTTCCAACATTCATGATGTATTTCATGTGTCGCAGTGAAGGAAGTACATTCCAGACCTGACTCATGTAATCGAGCCAGACAACGTTGAACTGAAGAATGATTTGACCTTTGAGGCACCGCCAGTGAGTATTGGGGATAGAACAATGAAACAGCTGAGGGGGAAGCAGATTGCGTTAGTGAAAGTGATATGGAACAACGATACGGGAGACGCTACATGGGAATTAGAAGACAAGATCAAGGAACTGTATCCCGGACTTTTCGCAGAACTCTGAGTTTCGAGGACGAAACTTTCTGTTTGTAGGGGAGTATTGTAAGACCTGGATTTACAGAGCAAGTTTAATTTCCGACTCACGCGTAGAATCAGTGTAAGCGTGACAGGAGTTCGCTGTTCGAGGAAGATTAATGAAGAAGAAAGTTCAGGAATTGCTTGAGGAATGATTCATAGTTGTTTTAGGAGTTAGTGCGAGTCGTCTGCACACTTGCCTTATGGCGAGAGTGTCCAGAATAGGCTAATTTCGCTTTTAGAGCAACGTATTAAGTGAGATTTCAAATCCTTGGAAAATTTAAAGGTTCTCTTTATTTTTCCTTCCACCAGTGTTTCATTTCGGAACCCTGGACTGTACGCACGATGGTATTCACTTTTCGGAAGACCGACGACGCTAACTTCTTTACTTCGAAACCCTAAATTCAATCATTGAATGAAGACTTTTTCTATTCGGGACTTCTAACGAAGTTTCCGTCCGCATTGCCAGATTTGTTTCGATGTTTCCAATCTTTCTTCGGAACGAAGTTTTGTCGTCTGACCATCACAGCAAAAAGTAGTTTTTCGGGACAGATTAACTTACACCGCTTTTGGGATTTTAGATATCGTTTTTCCCAAATGTTAGAGATTTGTTTTGAGTTCAGGAATTTTGTCGCCAGAATCTCTCTTAGAATTCATCGGTGAATGTGCTGCAAAAATCGGAATCGCAAAATTTTCATTTTCCCGCGATTTCACCTTCCTATAAATAGTAAAAAAACCAAAATATCTTCATTTTCTTCCATTTGGGGCCGCGGATTGAGGAGAGGAAAGGGAGAGGATATTTTTCGCCGAAACTTGACCGATCTTCGTGCAGTTCGTTCCTACTTCAAGGTATCGAGGTAACTAGCTTGATTCTTACCTCTGATCATCGTTTCTACTGCGTTTCTTTAGCTGTTTCTGTGCTCAAAGTTTCGAGCTTTTCGTAAAACTGTCTGTTTTTCCTGATTTCTCTGTTGGGGTATCTTCTATACGTGCTTAAGAGGCTAGAACCTTCGTCGGTATTCGCCGATTTTGATCAAGTTGTCAAGGATCTGAAAAACTGATTCAAAACCGTTTTTGGCGCACATTTCGAAACTTTAATGTCGTAATCTGACTTCGTGCCTTTAGGATTAGTTGTTACGAATGTCGTTAGGATCATTGCTGTCAAATTTGTTTTCCGAAGTGATAACTTTGAGGTTTTGAGCTTTTATTTTGGACCAAAACGCCCCTGAATAGCCATATTTCGATCCGATTGTCCGAAAATTTTTCCGACAGTTTCTTTGCCTTAGTTTTACTCTAAAACTACCTTGCAAACTGATTAGATCGAAGAAAAAGAGCCGGAGCTCTTTTCCCTTCATGGCCGAGAGGTATTTCAAGGAGGGGGGGAGTTTTTCGTTTTTGAAAACTTGTCTTTTCGTACCCGATTGTTGTATTCTAAAGCTTTAATGCTTTGTCTATCGTTAATTGGCTATATTGTGATCGAGCTAATCGATTTTGTTTGGATTTCTGCTTTGTTTTCTCCGAGGTTCAGTTGAAGGGACTTTGGATATTTCAGAGTAATCGTGTGAAGGATATTTAAACCACGAGATTGGAGTTTAACTTACCTATTAGCTATGACTGCATGATAGGCGTCGATAAACTCGACTTATGCTTTACTTTGATATTGATTATGATGATGAGATGATGTTACGATGTTTTCCATAACTTATGATGTTGAGATGTTATTGAATTGTGCGTTTTGACGCGACTTCGGAGTGGGGATTCTTTGAACTGGTTATCTTTGATATTTCGGGTTGAGACTTAGCTATCGTTTATATACTTAGACTTAACTAGGCAAGTCCAAACTCAAGGTTTGAGACTTAGCTATCGTTTATATACTTAGACTTTCCCCGCGAATTTCATTTGGTGAGCTTTTGGAAAACTTAGAATGAATAGAATTTTGAAAACTAGAGACTTTGGGAAACTTAGACTTCGAGAAATAAACTCATAACTTGACTAATTGAATTCGAAACATTTTTAATGACGAATAAATCATAGGGAATCTCAATGGGAAAAATGATTGCGAAAGACGGGGAAAAGTCGTCAAGTCTTGAGTTACTGGGAATTGGGGAAAGCCACTGAGGTGAGCTACGGTGATGATTGAAAGTCACCGAGTTCTTTAAGTACTCTTGTCGTTGGAGTTGTGTTGTATTGACCGACACTAAACTCTTGGGTCTTGTCGTTGGAGTTGTGTTGTATTGACCGACACTAAACTCTTGGGTCTTGTCGTTGGAGTTGTGTTGTATTGACCGACACTAAACTCTTGGGTCTTGTCGTTGGAGTTGTGTTGTATTGACCGACACTAAACTCTTGGGTCTTGTCGTTTGAGTTGTGTTGTATTGACCGACACTAACTTTGAGTTGTGTTGTATTGACCGACACTAACTCTGAGTTGTGTTGTATTGACCGACACTAACTCTTGGGTTTTGGGTTTGGGTTTTAAGCTAAACGCTTGTGTTGTGAGGACGATTCGATGTTTGGCTAACCATATTGCATCATGCATCATTTGGTGAGGAACGGGAATGCTTCACCAATGCATAATTCGATGAGGAACGGGAATGCTTCATCGATGGTGAAGAACGGGAATGCTTCACCAATGCATCATTCGACGAAGAACGGGAATGCTTCGTCAAGGATGAAGAACGGGAATGCTTCATCAATAGTGAAGAACGGGAATGCTTCATAACTATCCGGATCATATTGAATTGCATTTCACGAATACATTCATCCCGACTGGAATTGTGTGCTGTTTGCATTACTGAATTATTGTTAGAGCCGATAACATGCTAGGAATATATTTTTATATATATATATAACAACATATATATATATATATATATATATATATATATATCCCCAATCACATGTTGTTTGTATATCTACTCTATTCCGTGAGTTGACCCTAGCGCCTTGGCTTTGGTTTCATGTTTGTGTTTGGGCGGTCGGCCTGCTGCCAGATGTCGACGGTGGATTGGGTTTCGATGGTCTCTCCCTCGGGGGGGATCAGGTTTGAGCTGGTTGACAGACATGCCCCCACTGCTTGGGTGATCGATCTGGTGGGTCACCGGGCGACGTACCGGGGAAGGGTCATGGAGGACCGGACTGACGAGCGTGGATGTCTGACGAATGGAGTTTTACGACGCATGGAGCTGATCTTCAACTTGCCGACTTCTGTTCGCCGTGAACTCGGACTCTCACTCCGACACTGATGTTGACAGCTACTCGCCGAGCGACGAGAAGGAGGAGGAGCTCTGAGCGGTACTGGGAGGGTAGGTTTAGGCAGGCATCATATTTTGCGTAGAGCTCTGATTCATTTTGCTTTTGGGATAGGGTAGGTTCCTGACGCATGGTTTTTTGTGTGGTTCTATTACTGAGGGATCACAGTGGGTCAGTCGGACTGTAGGGGTTTTTGCTTAGGCCATTTTGAGGCCGACTTTCTCCTAGTGGATTGTACTTATAACTTTCTCACTCACACTTCTGGTTCTGTATATATTTGCCTACGGGCACACTACTTTGGAGTCACTGCGAGTGCGCGTGACGTGGGAGTGCAGCTGAGGCTGTACATGTTTATATTTGTATATCGATTAGTTTAGTTGTTGGGTTGTGTCTTTATTTTCTATCGCTTTATCAAACGAAAAAAAAAATTACCTGTTTTCCGCGTAAAGTTTATTTTTAGTTACTAAAGTGACACCTGGAAATCGGGGTGTTACACACATCGCAATTGACATGTCGGGGCCTTGGCTCACCTGGAAGTTGGTGCTCGTCCAGTTGTCCTTTGAAAACCACCACAAGTGCGGGATGTATGTGTAGCGGGAGAATTTCATTCAGGTGTTGTATGGTGTCTCAGACACATGGTTCATTGAGGGGGAGCACTTCTGTAGAGGGGTGAATCATATTTTGAGAGAGGGGAATGGGGAGGCGGAGGCTTTGGCTAAGCAAGGTTGCTTTTGGGAGGTACCATGTTGGTCCGTTGAGGGAATCATTGGATTCTGAGAGTTGTATTCTATTTGGCCCTATTTTAATTTGCTTACAGGCTATTGGTATCATTGTTGGTGTTTGTTTTTGCGGCTTGGTGGTGGTGTAGGAATTTGCTGCTACTGTTTTTTTCTCTGTTGCTGGCGCTGATGTTGTTGCTTCTACTGTTGTTGTTTCTGCGAGTGCTGTTTGCTATTGGTGATGTTTGCTGGTGTGCTGTCTTGCTGTTGCTGAAGCTGTTACTGTTTACTGTTGTTGCTGTCCAATTATTTTTGTTGTTTGCTGTCAAATAAAAGTGATGTTGTTGTATGCTGTTGGTGCGAAAATTGAAGGGTTCCACTTGGTGTTGTTGCTGGTTATTAAGAGTGGTGTGGTTAGTGATTGTTAGAGATTACACTATTGGTGTTTTTGCTGCTGGAGGACACCCAAGTTTTGACGTTTTATTGTATGCTGGTGGTTTTGATTTTTTATACTGAGTCAAGGGATGTTATGTCATTTTATTCAGGTACAGATTGGCGATCCCAAGATTGTGGTACTCTTTTTCCTTGCTTGGCTTTTTTCCCACTGGGTTTCGCCTAGCAAAGTTTTAACAAGGCTCTTTCTTAGGATATCGTTGATTGTCATTCTGAGGGATGGTGGGGGTTTATTTTATTCAGATTAGGAGTTTCTTTGGTCTCTCTGTTCAAGTTTAGATTACATTATACTTGGTTCTTGCCTTGAGTTGCTATTGCCTCAAGCTTCTTATATTAATAATACACTTTTCACTTTCAAAAAAAAATTATATTTTAATTTTTTATTAGTACAAAGAAAAGATAAATTGCATCATCTAAGACTTCCCACACCCAACTCATATATCACCAAGCTCTTACCACTTGAGCTATTATTCGAGGACATACAACATCATGCGATTGAGATTACTAAGAATTTAAATCCGCTTATCAAAAATAAAACCTAAACAATCATGTGATTGAGATATGAAACTAGACCTTATTCAATTATTCTAGTAGACCAAGCACCTCACGTAATAATCATCTCTTATTTGTTGTATTTCTCATTTTATTTGCTAAGATAATATTGCATATTGTAAGTGCAACCAATCTATGAAGCTAATAATATACTAATTGAGTAGGTGACCAGAACAATCATAATTTATTTTTTTGGTTTTTCATTGGAATAAATGTCATCTAATTAATCATGAAATTTTGTTTGTACAATTAATCATGAAAATAAGTTAAAATAAAAATAGAAGTATTTGTTTAGTCTAAATTTATATTGTAAACTTAAATGTTAATAATATTCCTATACAATATTGTGAAAATATTTAATTGTAAATATCTTAAACTTCTTGGAAAAAAATAATAAAGGGAATTTTTTAATTTTATTATTATTTAAATTTATTAGTTTGAAATTAAAGAGAATATTCCGTTAGCATATTTTAACATGGATTGAGTGGGGTGGAGTGTAGATTTTGGTTAAGAACGAGGCTGAGTGTCATTTTGACAAACCTCAAGAGAGGAGAGTGTATTTTACTCATTTTGGCAAACCTCAAAATTTTAGGAACATCTATTTTAGGGACTAAAATGCCAAGAACCAGAATAGTAAAAGATAATAAATTTTGGAGTGGATATATTAGTTCATTTCTCATTTAGTTTGTTTGGTTATGTAGTGAGAAAATGTAAAGAGAATATGGTTAGTAAAAGCCTTAATATATTAGAGAGAGAATGATAATAAAAAGAGTGAATTTTTAGACATATGATTAGTAAAAGGCTTAATTCAGTTTTTGGTCCCAACGTTTTACATAAATATGGCTTTAGTTTCTCGCCGGAGTAAGTGTGAGGACGGTGAAGGTATGAAAAACGGTAGAAAGGGGGGGTTTGAATAACGTTTTCAAATAAAAACTTCCACCTTAAAGATTTCAACAAATCTTTCGAGACTTAAGTGCTAAAGATAAGAGATAGAAAAGCACACAAGGATTTTTATCCTGGTTCACTTGATAAATCCCTCAAGCTAATCCAGTCCACCCGTCAAGGTGATTTCTTCCTTCTTAGAATGAAGGCAATCCACTAATTAGGTAAAGTGTTACAACTGCACTTGAAACCTACAAGTGACTAACAATTACACTGACTTAGCTCACACTAAGATTCACTCTCTTAGTCTTCTCTAGGATCCGATCAACCTTGATCTCCTAAAGGTAACTAAACAAACTGTTTAACAAAGAATGTTTACAAGAGATTTGCTTCTGAAAAGCTAATAGTAAACACAATGAAATTCAGATGAAATAATGCTTGAAGGTTTTTGAATATAGCTTGCGCGTGTGTCATTCTTCTGACCGCATCTTTCAATCTTCAGCCTCTATTTATACTCCAAGGATTAGGGTTTGAACGCTGCATGGGAATGCTACCGTTGAAGGGCAGTTCTAGAAATTCCAGCTTCTGCTGTGGCTGAGAACGTTAGGTAGGTCGTCAGGATAGTACATATGCTTTTGTACTTGGATAGCGACTTGACCTTTAAACCTAGGAGACTTCTGATCAGGGGAATGCTTCATGTTGGAACTTGTGAAGCCGGTTGATCAGAGTCAGAGGGAAAGCACAGATCCTCTGACCATTGTATCTTCTGATTCTGAGCTCAGAGGGAAGTACATGGTCTTCAGAGTTTCTTGCTTCTGGACATCAGAGTTTCCACTGTTCAGCTTCTGGATCTTCAGAGTCTTCTACACCATCAGAACATCTGAACCTTCAGAGTTTCTTGGTTGTCAGAACTTCTGGATCTTCAGAACTTCTGGTGGCTGAGTCCATATCAGAGCTTGTATAACTTCAGATCTTCTGAAGCATTTCTACTGTTCAGAGTGAACATAGATGTTGCGAAAGCGTTGCTTGGGTCACTCTTTATGCACAATGCTTCTGATTTGTGTGAGACTGAATCAAGGTCAGAGCCTGTAAATAGCACACTCAGAAAAACACGTTAGAGTACCATAATTGTTCATACTCAAAAGGTTAACTTGTAATCATCAAAACATAGAGTTGTACTACTAGATCAAAACTTGATCTTACAATCTCCCCCTTTTTGATGATGACAAAACTAAGATTTTTGATGAACAATTCTTAAACATTAAATTGAATTCACTCAGAGTTTAGGGATATAGAATAAGACTTATCCTGATGTGAATAGTTTATCTTGCTCATTCTGAATTCAAGTCACAGCTTGATTCTGAGCTTAGCTCCCCCTGAATCTAATACTTGATGAAAACGTTAGAAAAGTCTAGATTTTGAGCTAAATAATATTAGAGTTCAGAGTGAAAAACTTATGACGTAGATGAAATAGAATAATCAGAGTGCATAAGTAATCAGAGTCAACGGACAAGGTATCAGAGTCTTGGGCATCAGAGTCAAACTAAAATCACTTCAGAAGAAGTGAAATGTATTCCTTGTATTTGCCCAGTGACACATCTATGGTCATAAAGGTGGAACTCTTAAATTCTCCAAAAGAAAAAATAAATCACACTAACACAGCTTACACATTAAAAACTGGGTGTACTCCCCCTTTTTGTCATAAGCAAAAAGCACGGGGTGTGAAAAAACTTAGCTTGAAGTACAAGGTACTCCCCCTTAGAGAAGGTCTAAGTTTCAAAAAGAAATAAAACGATGCATGAGTCAGAGTTAGGCGAATTAAAGAAGGGAGTTAATGTGAAAGAAGAATCGTTTACCACCGGCCACGGGAGTAAAGAGAACTTCAGTTACCAAGAACTTAACCTCGAGAAACTGTAAAAGCATTAACTTTCAGAGAGAGGATGAAGCCTATATAAAGCTATGGAGAGGAGAATAAGCTTCACAACTAGATCAAGACCATAATCAGAAATGGCTTCATACATGGTTGCACTAGAAGAGCTCAGAAGGAAGGCGTTCGAGGAGGACTTGTTCCTGAACATAAGGCATCCAAAGGGTACAACGACCATATCAGAGCTGACGAGGACACTGCTTGAGGAGGACCTTCGTCCAGAGCTGAAGAACGACTTGAAGGAATTTCTTGCCTTCGTGGAAGAAGTTCAAGAACTCAGCCAGCTTGAGCTGAGGCTACTGGAAGAGAAGGACATGATAGAAGGGAAGCTCAAGACAACATAAGAGGTTATGGAGAGGAATGAGCTGATCGTCAATCTCAACAACATGCAGTATTCACTGGATCGTCTGGAGAGGGAGAGGTCAGGGCAGCGCCAAGAGTGCAGAAGAATGAGGAAGGATCCTCCATTCTAGACTTTTAGGAAAAAAGAAAATGTATGATATAAACATAATGATTATGAATAAAGAAAATTTTTGCAAACACAATGTGACAAATATATATATATATGCAAAGATAAACAGTAACGAACAAAGCAGAATAACTAGAGTAACTTAAAGAAAATAAGAAAAAGAAGTTAAAATAAAACTAAGGTAAGAGGGAAAACAAAGAGATCCTAAGACTAGGGTTTATCAGTGCGACGCAGAAGTTCCATCATCATTTGCTTCATGTCCTGTAGCATAGACTCATGAGTATCAAGACATTGTTCCATAAGGTCGAGTCTGGACGAGCTTGACTGTGTGGAGCTGGAAGGAACATTCTGAGCAGCTTGATGAGCTGGAGTGGAAGCAGAAGCAGCAGAAGTAAAAACCACTGGTGCAAGTGCTTGGCATCTAAGGGCTTCAGCTTCAGCTTCAAGTCTCTCTTCCTCTAATCTTGCTTGTTCAGCCTGAGCTGCGGCTTGACGTGCAGCTTCTTCTGCTTGCTCTTGCTTTCGTCTGGCCTCTTCAACAGCTTCAAGGAGCTTGTGTCTTTTTTGTTGTTCATGAAGAGCCACCCTTCTGTCAAACCTTTGCTTTGCAGCCTTGATCCTCTGATCCCTTTCTGCAGTCAGATGCTGCATCATAATAGGAACCTGAGCTACTAGCCAGGTACTCAGACTATTCCACTCTTCAGCAACAGATTCAGCATCCTCACTCAGGTCAGTGTGACCTTGCACGTTGCGTAGCATCAAAGAAGCTTCATGATTGAAAACATTGATGCACTCAGAGAGAGAGGTGGGTCTGAGGTAAGTATAGGGAACTATGGAGAGGTTGGTTTCTGGAGAGGTTGGGTGATTGCTACTGTGAGCTTTAGAAGCACCTTGAGGAGAGCCAATGTCAAAGGTTTGGACATGAGGTACAGAGGCTCCAAGGTGTGGTTCAGAAATTTCAACCAGAGGATGGGGTGATCTAACCGAAGAGTGGTTAGACACAGAGTGTTCTGGTTCTGGTTGAACTAGCTCCTGATGGACAGGGTCAGACTGAGCGGGTTGAGCCAAAGGGTCTGCCTCATGTAGGAGGTTAGCCAAGATAGGTTCATCTGGGTCAACTAGACGTTCAGGTCTAGGTCCAGGATATCTCCTAGGGCTTGGACATGTGAGGTAATACTCTTCCATGGTAGACACCTTTTCTTTTATGACCTTCATGAATTTATGAATGGACTCACAGTTATTGGAAGGGGAGGAGTCAGCAACATTGATTGGGAATGATACAGGGGTATAGACAGAGGAGGAGTCTGTATCAGTGGTTCTGGCAACCAGACGTTCTGAAGCTCTGGGGACAGAGTGATCAGACGTTCTGGGTCCAGGTTCTGTTTGGTTAAGAACTGGTTGGTCAGGAATGATGGGTTCAGAAGTTAATGGGTTGTATTGGATGGTGATGGGAGAGGTTGGTGTATCTTGTCTAGAAGGTTGGTTCTGAAGCATGTTCCAGAGAGGTGCTTCATTTGGAGAAGGTTGGAAAAATGAAGACCTTGGTGAGTGGGGTGGAGAAGTGGCTTGTGCAGCTGGTTGGGACTCAGGAATAGGAGTGAGTGGGTTTGAGGATCGTTTGAGCATAGCAGAGATGGGGAGTGCATCAAATGAATTTAAATCAGCATCAGAATCAACAACAGACTTACTTGATGATTGTGCTGATGACCTAGTCACTCTGGAAGGAGTTCCAATCCTTCTGATCACTTGAGCAGCTGGTTCCACCTGGGTAGGCTTCACCACTATTCTGACTTGCTTCTTCTTCTTTGGTGGAGGAGGACCACCATCATGATCACCATCATCACCATCATCTGGCTTGGTGGTTTCATCATGTTTCCTCTTTGGCTGGTCAGCCTGCTTCCTCTACGTCAGAGGGACATCAGATTCCTCAGAGGATTCTTCTAAGACCATCTTCCTTTGAACATTCCTCTTGGGAGGAGAGTCAAATTCTGGAGCTGGGGGCAATCTTCTGAAGAATTCATCTAAATCAATTTCAAGGCCTTGAGCCCTTAGGTCTTCAACATAGCACCTAATGGCTTCTGGGTTGTCTGCCTGTGTCCACAGAGGATAGTCGTTCAGAGGCACCCTTCTCTGTCTGATTTCAGCAAATGTATCTTCTTGACCAGACCCATCTTCTTCAAGGAATTGGCAGTGAAGATATCACTAACGATGGTGGTCAGATCTTTTGTGCATCCAGCCTTGATCATATCTTCGACAAATTTGCTCTCAATGAAAAGATCTGATAGCAGTCTCCCAAAGGGAATATACTTGATTGCAGACTTGAGGGAGGCAGTTGTCCTTGACTTCCTGATGCATTCCTTCAGGTAAGAGAACAAGAAGAAAGGGAGGCAGATCTTCTTCTTGTCTTGGATGAAGAATAACATCGCCTTCTGGCAGAAGTTGATGTAGTATGGGGAATTACCCTTTGGTCTCTGATTGATGCAGTGCAGCAGAACCTTGTGCCAGATTCTGAGCTTGGGATGAAGATCCACCACTTTGTAGTCAGTCTTGCCCGATTTGTATGTGGTGTACAGAGCCTTATTGGTTTCATCCTTCGTTTTGGGTTACAGCTTCGATTCTGTCAATTGAAATCGATACCCATGTGCAGTTTCTGCACCCAGCAGATTCACAATCGACTTCTCAGTGATGATGATTCTCCTTCCGGCAATGTGGGAAACCACCTGAGTGTCGTCGCAATCGGCATGCTTCCAGAATTCCTTGACCAATTTGTCATAGATTGGTCCTCTGAGCCTGTTGAAGTATTCTTCCCAACCCTGAGCCTGTTGAAGTATTCTTCCCAACCCTGTTGAAGTCCATATTCTTATTTTTTAGAATGAAATTAAATCTATCCTCTGCTAAAGCCTTTGTAAAGATATCTGTAAGACCCAAGTTTTTAAGCTAATGCTAAGTGAATAAAATCCTATTCACGACTAGGGTTGATGTGTCGTGAAGGGAAACCTGAACTAGAGTTTACCAAATGAAACAAATATATGAAGGAGAAAGTTCAGGAAAAGTCTGAGGATTGTATCGAAGTCGATTTAAGTTATAGCACGACTAATATTCGCTTTAAAACCTAGGACAAGAATCTTAAGAAATAACACTATGTTCCACCCTTGGAACACTGTAGGATTTTAGTCCAAAAATCTTCAGAGAAATGTTAGAACTTCTCTTTTTCCATATATCACAATCGTTTCGAGGCGAAAGTCTAGGATCTACGAACGTCCGATTCCAATCATCGGAAGTTTGCCGAAACCGAATCCCTGGTATTTCAAAACCCTAGAATCAACCGACAATGAAGACTTTTTCTATTCAGAGCTTCAAATGAAGATTCTACACGCGACCCATTTCTCTTGATGATTTTAATCTTTCTTCAGAAGGAAGTTTTCTATTCCGACATTCGATGCAAAAAGCAACTTATCGGGTAAAATAGTTTTACACCGACTATGCATTAGTTGCCAAAAATACAAGGAGACATCTTTTTAGTTTTGGAATTCTTTCGCCAAAACATATCTTAGAATTCACGGAGAATGACGCCGGAAAAATCAGAATCGCGAAACTTTCATTTTCCCGCGATTTGCCATCTTCTATATATAGCAAGCAAGTGAGAAGAAATGACAAAACTCCACCATTTTCTCTCCTCAAACCCGCGAGCTTCACCAAGGAAGAAGGAAGAAGAGTTTTTCTTCATTACTTGCTTGATCGTCGATCAATCAGTTGTTACTTCAAGGTTTTGAGGTATAGTCGCTAATCCTTACCTCTGATCGCTTTTTCCATAGCTTTTCTATAGACTTTTCTAAGCTGATAGTTTTGAGGTTTTTGCAAAACTATCCTGAATATTTCATTTCTGATTCTAAACCTCTTCCTTATGTGCCCAAGATCACTTCTGCCGGATGAGATTTTCCGTTATGCCGCCGGATTTCCGCTGGAATCAATTTTAGCCTTAAATACCCATTTTTGGAGATTTTGGAGTAAAGCTTCAACCTTTAGGCTGAAAACTATCGCCTTAGCTTAGTGCTAGTAGGATTAGTTGTCATAAACGTCGTTAGTGACGTCCCTGTCAAATTTGCTTTTTGGGATTTCAGTTTTGAAATTCTAAGTTAAAAATAGTGACCAAAATACCCCTGCGACAGTTTTTGATCCGATAATTTTTCCGAGTTTAGAATACCCTTAGTTACGGCTAATGATAGCATAGGAACCAAGTTTGATCGAAGAAAAATCGAATCCACAATTGTGAATAGTGGTCGAGCCCTATAGGGGAGGAGGAGGAAAATTCCTTTTTCGAAAACTTGTCCTTTCGCGCTAGATTATCGTACCTCGGAGTATGTACTACTTTGGGTAACCTTAGTAAGTATTGGTAGCTTAGTTTCCGATAGATTTTGATAGAATTCTGTGGTTTTACTTTAAAGGTGCTTTTGAGGAATTTCCTGAAGATCAAGGAGCCCATTGTGAAGGAACGTTTGAAGAGAACGCTGGAATAACTAGAGGTAAGGGCAACTTACCTTGCTAGTTAATTCTTTAGGTGTCGATGAATTCGACTTGATTTATTGTTTATGCACTTGTTTGTGTTTGACTGGTAAAATGTTTTCTGAGGCTTCGGCTGACAATGTAGATGATTCATCTACTGAATGCTTTTGAGATTGAATTTCATGCTAAGTGCTAAGTGGGTAATTTAAGATGTGTGGTGCATGCTTTATATGCTAAGTGCTACGTGGTTATTGCATAATATGTGGATATGTGACATGCTGGTTGATTGGGCTGAGTTATTTATGCGTTTGCAATGAAAGCTGAGTTTCTGAGTAGCGAGAATAGCGGGCAGGTCATGCCGATTTTATTTTGAGAGTTTTGAGAAAGTTTGATAGGACGAATGAGATTCGGGCCTTGTTATGGCTTTTCATGGATCGAGGCATTCTCTGGAGTCATTTGGGATTTGGAGATCCCGGGAACTTATAAGATTCGCGATAAGATTAAAAGGATATTATTTTGTAAATAAAACTCATAAGACATTAAACAACCTCTAAATCTTCAAATAATGATAATAAACTCGAAAGGAAGCTTAGGAGGAAGATCTTAGTTTTGGAAAACGAGAAGTGTCGTCGGATCGAAGTGTTGAGAAAGTTGAGAAGTTTTGAGTTTGTTGATACTCTTGTGCTGTGGGAGCAGTTATGTCGTTGGGCTATCCGAGGGATAAGCCGGGAAATTGATAGTTTCCGAGTATGTCGATACTCTTTGCTCGCTGAGCAGTTTTTGACCATCGGATGGAGATGTGTCGGATGATTTGGAGATCATCATGAGATACAGTTATGCCTTCGGGTACAGTTTATGCCTTCGGGTACAGTTAAGCCTTCGGGTACAGTTTATGCCTTCGGGTACAGTTATGCCTTCGGGTACAGTTTATGCCTTCGGGTACAGTTATGCCTTCGGGTACAGTTTATGCCTTCAGGTACAGTTTATGCCTTCGGGTACAGTTTATGCCTTCGGGTACAGTTTATGCCTTCGGGTACAGTTATGCCTTCGGGTACAGTTTATGCCTTCGGGTACAATTTATGCCTTCGGGTACAGTTTATACCTTCGGGTAATTCGGACATCGACGGGGGATATGATCGACCGTGAGGTTAGGATCGACCTGTTGATTGTCGGGCATGGCGGAGGGAAAAGTCGACCCGCAGGGTTAGGACTGATCCGGCTATGTCAAGGTGGTAAGTGACAGTCGAGGGTTATGGTCGACACAACGCTAGTGTTAGGACCGACTCGATCGTGCCCAGCCTACTTCTTCTGGAACCGTCGAGAGTGACGTTGCATTGACATATCATGCACTCTAATTATATTCGTTGGGATTTTAATGAGTAGATGTTGATAAACATCGTTATGTGTTTTGATGAGTAGATGTTGATAAACATCGTTATGTGTTTTGATGAGTAGATGTTGATAAATATCGTTATGTGCTTTGATGATTGAATTGTACTAGAGATTTGATAACATGCTATGTTTGAACCTTAGGGTAGACAATGCAGAACTTATATGTATATATGCAACATATATATACCCCTTATACTTTACCTGTTGTCTTGTATTCTCTACACTATATTCCGTAAGTTGACCCTTGCACGTGCTACCTGTGTTTGGGGGGCTATGTATGCCCTTTTTGTCAGATGTCGTCGATGGATTCTTTCGTGATTCTTCGTCGTTCGGGGAAGACCCGGAGCGAAATGACTACTACTGAGCCTTCGACGTGGACCCGGACTTCATGCATGACCAGATGAGAGTTGATGATGGAAGTATGGGGGATGGATGTTTAGAGTTTACTAAGGTTGGGTGTTAGTGTCCTAGCTCTGACTTATTCTTATTTTTGGAGGGCTTGTGTTGCTGACACTTGACCTATCAATTTGGGGATTGTACATTTTGCCTACGGGCGTTACACTTTTCTACTTTTCGTCACTGGAGGTTACTCGTGACGAGGTCTCTACTTACAGCGGAGGATGTTATATGTATTGTGTATTAGTTCTGTTGCCTTTCGCATTTGGGTTTTATTTATTTCAGTCTTAGTTATTATCGAGAAAAAAATATTTACGTTTTTCCGCATTAAGTTTATTTTGGTTACTAAAGTGACGCCACCGAAATCGGGGTGTTACAATATCTGCCCATTGATGGTCAGTATTGTAAGACCCGGATTTTCGGAACAAGTTAATTTCCGACTCACGCGTGGAATCAGTGTAAGTGTGACAGGAGTTTGATATTTGAGAAAGATTAATGAAGAAGAAAGTTCAGGAATTGCTCGAGGAATGTGGCGTTGTTTCTTTCGGAGCTAGTGCGAGTCGTCTGCACACCTGCCTTATGGCGAGCATGTCCAGAATAGGCTAATTTCGCTTTTAAAGCAATGTTTAGGCGATATTTCGAATTCTTGGAAAATTTAAAGATTCTCTTTATTTTTCCTTCGACCAGCATTTCATTTCGGAACTCTGGACTGTACGCACGATAGTATTTACTTTTCGGATGTCCGCCGACGCTAATTTCTTTGCTTCGAAACCTTAGTTTTGAGCGAAGGATGAAGACTTTTTCTATTCGGGACTTCTAACGAAGATTCCGTCCGCGCTGCCAGACTTGTTTCGACATTTCCAATCTTTCTTCTGTTGGAAGTTTTGTCGTCTGAGCATCACAGCAAAAAGTAGTTTTTCGGGACAGACTAACTTACACCGCTTTTGGCGTTTTGGATATCGTTTTTCCTAAATCTTAGATATTTGTTTTGAGTTCTGGAATTCTGACGTCAGAATCTCTTTTAGAATTCCACGGTGATCGTGCTGCAAAAATCGGAATCGCGAAATTTTCATTTTCCCGCGATTTCGCTTGCCTATAAATAGCTCAAAAAGCAAAAATTCCTTCATTTTCTTCCTATTGTGGCTGAATTTCGTGGAGAGCAAGGGGGGAGGAGATTTTCGCGAAAACTTGACCAATCTTCGCGCAGTTCGTCCCTACTTCTAGGTATCGAGGTAACTAACACGATTCCTACCTCTGATTGTTGTTTCTGTTGCGTTTCTAAAGTCGTTTCTGTGCTCACAGTTTTGAGCTTTTTCTAAAATGGTTCGATTTCTTCGATTTCTTGGTTGGGTTATGTTCCTTACGTTCCCCTGAGTCTAAAACCTCTGTCAGTAAACGCTGATTGTGATCCAGTTGTCCAGGATCTGAAAAACTGTTTCAAAACCCTTTTTGTCTCACATTTCGAAACTTTATTGTCGAAAAGACTTAATCTGACTTCGTGCCTTTAGGATTTGTTGTCACGGATGTCATGAGGATCATTGCTGTCAAATTTGTTTTCAGAACTGATAACTTTGAAGTTTTGAGCCTTTATTTTGGACCAAAATGCCCCTGGATAGTTGTATTTCGGCCCGATTGTCCGAAAATTGTTCCGACAGTTTCTTTGCCTTAGTTTTACCCTAAAACTACCTTGTGAATTGATTTGATCGAAGAAAAAGAGCCGAAGCCCTTTTCTCCTTATGGCCGTGGGCTATTTCCTAGGGGGGGGGGAGTTTTTCGTTTTCGAAAACTTGTCCTTTCGTACCCGATTGTCGTATTCTGAAGCTTTAATGCTTTGTCTATCGTTTATGTATTGTTTTGCGATCGAACTAATCGATTTTGTTTGGTTTCTGCTTTGTTTTCCTCCGAGGTTCAGTTGAAGGAACTTTGGAATACTCAGAGCAATTGTTTGAGGAGAACTTTGTTTGCGAAGCTGGAACAGCTCGAGGTTAGGGCAACTTGCTATATTTAGCTATGATTGCATGATAGACGTCGATAAATTCGACTTATGCTTTATCTGATGTTGTTTATGATGATGATTTATTGTTATGATTGTTTTCATAACTTATGATATTGATGATGTGTTGAATTGAGCGTTTTGACGCAACTTCGGAGTGGAGGTTCATTGACCTGGTGATCTTTGACATTTCGGGTTGGATGAACAACCCTAGGCAAGTCCGAATGTGGGGTTTGAGACTTAGCCATTTGTTGGGATTCGTTGGAATTCCTAGACTTTCCCCGGGAAATGTATTTTGGGTGGTTGATTTTTGGAAACTTAGAATGATAGAGCTTTCGAAAAATAAAGACTTGGGAAACTTAGACTTTGAGAAATAAACTCATAATTTGACTAATTTGAATTGAAATCATTTTTATTAACGTTTAAGCATAGGAGAACTGAAGGGGAAAAATATTTACGAAAGGCGGGGAAAAGTCGACCTTTGTTGTGGGTTTGGAGAGTTATCGGAATTGGGAAAGCCACTAAGGTGAGCTATGGTGATGATTGAAAGTCACCGAGTACGTTAGTACTCTTGGGGAGTGTTGTGAAGCCGTGTTGTATTGACCGACACCTAGTGATCTTGTTGTTTGGGCTGTGTTGTATTGACCGACACTAGACCCTCGTGTAATCTTGTTGGTGGAGTTGTGTTGTATAGACCGACACTAACTCTTGGGTTGTTTTGAGTTTGGGTCGGAGCAGTTTTTGACCATCGAGATTTGATGAGTCAGATGACTCAAGAAGTCATCAAGGGTGATCGCACTCCTTTCATAATTAATTGTCTTTTGTCGCCGAATCGACATATACCTTCGGGTACAGTATATCTATATACCTTCGGGTACAGTATATACCTTCGGGTACAATATATCTATATACCTTCGGGTACAGTATATACCTTCGGGTACAGTATATCTATATACCTTCGGGTACAGTATATACCTTCGGGTACAGTATATCTATATACCTTCGGGTACAGTATATACCTTTGGGTACAGTATATCTATATACCTTCGGGTACAGTATATCTATATACCTTCGGGTACAGTATATACCTTCGGGTACAGTATATCTATATACCTTCGGGTACAGTATTTACCTTCGGGTACAGTATATCTATATACCTTCGGGTACAGTATATACCTTTGGGTACAGTATATCTATATACCTTCGGGTACAGTATATCTATATACCTTCGGGTACAGTATATACCTTCGGGTACAGTATATCTATATACCTTCGGGTACAATATATACCTTCGGGTACAGTATATCTATATACCTTCGGGTATAGTATATCTATATACCTTCGGGTACAGTATATACCTTCGGTTACAGCATGCCTTCGGGTAACTCGGGCATTCGTTGGAGGGAAAAGTCGACCCGCAGGGTTAGGACTGATCCGACTATGTCAAGGTTGTAAGTGACACCCGAGAGTTATGGTCGGCACAATGCTAGTGCTAGGACCGACTCGATCGTGCCCAGCCTATTTCTTCCGGAACCTTCTTAATTGACGTTGCATTGACATATCATGCACTCTAACTATATCTGTTGAGATATTGATGATTTGATGTTGATAAACATCGTTATGTGTTTTGATGATTGAATTGTATTAGGGAGTTGATACAATACATAACTTATATGTATATATACAACATATATATATACCCCCTTTATCGCATGTTGATTGTATATCTATTGTATTCTGTAAGTTGACCCTAGCACCTTGGCTTTGTTTGTATGTTTGTGTTTGGGCGGTCGGCCTGCTGCCAGGCGTCTGTCAGCCGGTTCGTGATGATTCGTTGTGCGGGAAAGACCCGGAGCGAAATGTCTATTACTGAAGCTTTCGACGAGGACCCGGACTTCATGGCTGATCGAGGGAGAGTCGATAATAGTAGTGTGGGTTATGGGTGGTTAGAGTCTTTTGAGTTGGTTGTCACTGTCATAGCTCTGATTCGTCTTACTTTTGGGACCGGGTAGGTTCCCGATATATGGCTTTTTGTGTGGTTCTCTTGCTGAGGATCACAGAGAGTCTGTCGGACTATAGGGGTCTTGGGTTGAGGCCATTTTGAGGCCGACTTTCTCTTGGATAGTGGTATATTTGATGCTTTTGCGTACAGTTCTGGTTTGTATATATTCGCCTACGGGCACGCTACCTTGGAGTCACTGCGTGTGCGCGTGACGGGATAGTGCAGCAGAGGCTGTACCTTTGTATATGTTGTTTATCGGTTAGTTTAGTTGTTGGGCTTTGTCTTTATTTCTTTATTGCTTTTATTAAAAGGAAACAATAAAAAAAAAAATTACCTGTTTTCCGCGTAAAGTTTATTTTTGGTTATTAAAGTGACACCTGGAAATCGGGGTGTTACATTGTGGTATCAGAGCTTAGTCGAGTCTTTTGGGAGTCTTTGGGGAATAGGTCTTCTGTGCTAGGTTGTGTGACTCTGCAAAGAGTGAAAATTGATTGTCTGCAGAGCGATTTTCGCTCTAATTGCTTGCGTTACTACTCAATCGGATTGAGTGGTTTGTCTAGTGCTACCGTATGGTTTGTACTAATCGGACGTTCGATGGGATATAGGATGGTGGATCTTAACCGGATGGCGGAGGCTACACGTGAGCATCATCAACGACTGATGGCGACAGCAATGTATCAACAAAGAGGAATGAACCGAACTGGAGCTGGGGGACCAATGAGGTCAGGTTCCCAAGGCTACAACGGAAGGAAGAGCTACCATAAGTGGGGACCATATCAGCGTTCCGAGGGAAGAAATCTTATCTCAAGAGAGTACAAACCGACGACTGCTGATACTGGGGGGGAAGCCAGTTGGTGACAAAGGAGTGACATGTTTTCGTTGCAGAAAGTTTGGGCATTTTGCTAACAAATGCTCAGTGATTGGACGGAGATGCTTCAAGTGTAACCGAGAGGGGCATCTAGCTGTGAACTGCAAGACCAAAGAAAGTCTATGCTTCAATTGCAACCAACCGGGACATTTCTCCCAAGATTGCAAGGCACTCAGGGGCGAATCATCAGGGAATGTTGGGAAAGGAAAACAACTTGCTCCAGAGGAAAGGATTCATGCCAAGGAGGGCAAGAGCTGAGGAGTTGAACGAGGAAGAACGTGGGAACGATGTAGGACCTTATTCGAGGTTGCTCGTGATTTAACTATAGAAGTTACACGAGGTTGGGAATAGCACACTAAGTCTAGAAAGTAGTCTTCCACCGATGCGTTTATGAGGAAGCTAGTAGTTGAAGAACGAATCTTAGGGAGATTCCGTATGGGTAGTATACGTGTTATGTTGAGGGTGTGTAGTTCCGTAGCGGGATCCTTAAAGGATTTAGTATCAGGATATTTGTGACTACTGGAGGATAGGAACTCATTGACTGTTCCAGTGGGTTTTTCTAAATTTCCACCTTCGATGTATTAGGCCTGATCAACCTAATATTGAGGGGGTGATATTCGGAATCACAGCTGGATATGGACTTTGATAGAAGGATGTGTAAGATGAATTTGAATTGATTGAGGATTAGTCGGATTTGGGAGGAAAGTTCGTGTTAAGCACTTGATTGTGAAAGATTAAGATTTAAATCTTTGGAATTCGATGAGTGTCGTATAGACATTGATTGGTTAGTTCGTGTGATTACTCCAAGTAGAGGTAGACTAAGTCAAGAGGTTTAATGCCGGAAAAGTATTAAGTAGTTTCTCGGAAGTTATGAAGTCATAGGTTATGTGATTACTGAGTGGAATTGTTAGAGACTAAATAAGTTGAATGTAATCAGGTTTTAGATGATAGCTTGATGGTAGCGAGATTGAGAAGAATTAACTCTGAACTAGATTGTTATAGTCGAGTTCGAGGAAAAAGTTTTGCTAAGCGTTGGATTAATATGTGGAGACATTATAGTCTTAAGAGATGAATTTTCGCTTGAAAAGTGTTGAATTAATGATTAAGTTGGAGAAAGAAAGTTTTAGCATAAGTTGAATACTTGAGGTTGTTGATATGGATTCCAAAGAAATATGCTAAGATTACTAAGTGAGATTTACTAAGTTGGATTGAAATCTTAGGGTTAAGATTGAATCTTGAGAGTCGAGAATCGCGTACGAATAGGAGATCTTATGGTTGTAGGTGTGACAATAGGAGTTGAATCTTAGAAGATTGAAGACCTGAAGGTGAGCTTCGGGTTAAGACCATTGAGGTATAATATAAGAGAGATCTTGAAGTAAAGGAATTCTGGGTTGTGTGGAGTGTTAAGGTTGGTGATCGATTGATGTTGATTATGAGGTTGCGGACATAATGACATGTGACAAGATTTGAATGATGTTAGCATAATAAGTTGTGAATGTGAAAGCATGACGCCACTGGTCAGGTCGTTTGGGTAAGTGAAGGAGTTATAGTTTTTAAGAAACGAATATTCATGTAAGAAGTATTGAAGTATTAAAGGTCACTAGAGGACCAAACTTGGTGAAGGTTTAGGTTTTAAATCTATGAATGTCTGTCTAAGGTGTGTAAGACTCGAAGGTTGTCAGAATTTGATTGAGAGATTAAGAAGTTGATTGACGAGATGGTGATTGAGTCACAAAAAGGAAGGTGTTAGTATTAAGATGAATACCTGAGGTTGTTATATTTTGACGAGTTTCGTAGAGTATAAGAGTCAATGGGACTTTGTTATGGATTTTGATGATGCATATTACGGGTAACAAGTGAATTTTACTAAAGTTGAATGAGAATCCTAGGGCTAAGGTTGACCTAGTGAGCTGAGATTCATGTACACATAAGAGATTTAGTGGTGTTAGCGGCTACGATAAAGTTAAATTCAGAATGTTGAAGGATCGGATGATAAATGGCTAGTTAAGTCCTTGAGGTATAGTTATGATTTAATCTTCTAGAGGATAAGTCTCGATTTGTGCGAAGTGTTAGGGATTTCAGTAAGTGTAAATAGGTTTGAGTGAGGGAAGTTTTGAGGAAGAAGACGATATAATGGATTGTTAGGTATTAAGAGGAGGATTATCTTATAAGTTGTTGATAATTGATGTTGAAGGGGATAAGATTAGTGAAGGACAAGAAATAAGGACATAAGTCGAGCTTTAATTCGAATAGTGACTAAGTAGAAGTGTGATTTCTTGGTGTGTGTAAAGATAGTTACGAAGTTAGAGGTGTTTTAATGGACTAGCGGTTTCCAAGGGGGAGGATTCGTCTAGGAGTTATCGAACGAACAAGTGGA